>NC_052065.1:116027186-116348681 GCF_903992535.2 Arvicola amphibius
ACTAGAAGCTCTTATACATTCTCAACAATGTTTCATATTGTCATATGTCAACATAAGTAGGAAATATTCCTCTCTTTAATGTCATATGTTTTTGTTTGCATTCAACTTTTAGAAATATCTATATTGATTTTTATAAATATCCTATAAAGGCAATATTGGTGAAGTCCTGTTATAGCTAAACTTATTTGAAAATTCCACTTAGTTTAACTGTGTCATCCTTCAAACAGATCACAAGTGAGAGTAGCAAGCAGCGTTAAATTAATTTTAATTTTGAAAGAACTTTTGAATCTTTTTTGAATATTACAAAATAATTTCCTTTTCTTTTCCGCATCATAGAATTGAATATTATTTTCTTTCCTTACTCTGTCTTAAATTGATAGATCTGTTTGGTTTGGTTTTTATTTATTTGTTTAGGAAGTGACTTCTTGAATCAGACACAACTCCCTCACTTAAGTTTTAATGGATTGATTCATTTGGCCACAGCAAGGAAAAAGCATCTATCTTTCTGTATTGTAAGATATTTTAATAAAACAAAACCAACAAACAAATGATATGGAAAAGACATTTGAAACAAGGAACACATAGAAATGGATTGTACAAAGGATTACATCCATTAAAGCAATCTTAATTATACACAAGATATTAGCAAGCAATGCACAGAAAAGATAACTTCAGAGGCTGATACATAGATTGAAAACATGCCTATACTCATTATTAATTAGAGATATGCGAGTCAACTTAAATTAAATTAAACATTTTCTTGCCTACCAGAAATAAGATACCAAGCTTGATCTCCCGCCTCACTCCCACCAAATCTGTGCATAACCATTTTCCACTGTGTGTGCACACTGGAACTTTACACCAAGTGACATATTCTAGCCGACGTGTAACTCTATTTGTATTCTTACTGAATGGGCAGTTAAATAGTTAAATAGTCTGAAGACCAGGTACCATCAACTTATTCTTGGGTCTAATGGAAATATTCCTGGAGTCTCTCAATTAACGATAATATTTATGGTAGGTCTTCAGCATAATTCCCTAATCCTATTAAATATCTCCCTCTATTCTTGATTTTGAGGGTTTTGTGATGAGTAAATACTGTTTTCTCTTTAATTAGCTTGCATAGTGATTTTAATGGGCTTTCTAAAGTTAGGCCAGCCTGGAAGTGAAGATCATAAAATAAACCTGAGTGAAGGAAGGCAGACATGGAATGGCAAATACCATGTACTTACACTCATGTATGGAAATGAATGTCGAAACCTAAAGAAAAATAAAGTCGAATGGTGGGCCCTAGTACTAGGAAGAAGAGGAAGAAAAAATTCTGGGCGACCTTTTACAACATAGAAGTGTGTTTGAGGGGCAGGGGGAGAAGGCAGTGGGGAAAGGAGATCTCTTGGAGAAAAGTGGCGGGTGGACATATAAATGCATGGAAATGCTACAGGGAGCCACATTAATTTTCACAATTAATATATTTTAAAATCTACGTTAAGGAGCTAGGGAGGTGAAGGCTCAGTAGGTAAGAGTACTCTACAAGCAAGAGAACATGATTTCAAATCCCTGGAACCCATCTAAAAAGATGAGCATGATCAAAGCCCCATCTTTACCTCCAGCACTGCAGTGGGCTGAGAAGGGAGGATCACTGAGACAGGAAGATCATCACTGAGCCTTGCTTGCTGACAGCTTGCCTAGCTCCGTATTTATTGAGAGACTGTGTCTCATGGGAATAAGCTGGAGTGTGGTAAAATGGGCTACCCAACAGACGAGATGTGTAATCAAATTGAACAAATGTTGAGCTGTACTTTAAGTCTCAAAATCAAGTTTATTTTTTATAATAAGCATTATTTTTGAGGTTATGATATAATTACACTTCTCCATTCTCCTTTCTCCCTCTGAACCCTTCTACACAGCCCTTGCTCCTTCAAATTCATGGCCTCTTCTTATGTTAATTGTTATTTCATGCACGTATGGATATGTATATACATTCCTATGTATAGCAATATTTTCACAGTACAATTTACTATTTTTAAAATTTATTTTTATTTTGATTGACATATAAGAATTGGACATAAAGTGTAAAGATCAGACCAAAGTATTAAGTATATACATCACCCCAGACACTTAAAGGGTTTTTTTTTTTTTTGCATGTTGGGAACATTCAAAATCTGCTCCACATTCTATGTTGAAGAATAAAATTCACTGTTGTCAAGAAAGCTGGAAAGAGGGATCATTGTTAAGAGTACTTTGTTGCTCTTGCAAAGGACCCAATTTTAGTTTCTACCATTCATGTCATGTAGCTCACAGCTGCCTATAACTCCAGCCCCCATGTCTCTGTCCAGACCTGCACAAGCTTGCACGAGCCAAAAGTCTCAGCATGAATGAAGGAGTAAGGGAGGTGGGAATGAAGTCCCACCCTAGCTGAGGAGCTGCTGGAGACTGACAGAAAGAGGGAAAGTCATCTTTCTTTAAGGATGTGTCCCCTGATGAGTTGATCATGCTTCAGTGGACAATCACACACCCATGAGTATATGGAGGGAATAGGTTATTATTATTTTTACCAAAAGGACTTAAAATTTGGGGATGAGGATAGGTGGATGTTGATTTGTAAGGAGGCAAGGGGAAGATTTGAGGGTAAATAAGAACAAAATATATCATAAACATTCTCAAAGAATTCACTAAAATATGTTAAAAATAAAAGAAATAAAAATAAATCTTAAAAAGGTGTCAATAATCGATACCCTACTATGCTATTAAAGTTATTCCTTCTTGCTATTCATTGATTTATGCCTGTCAACATCCTCTGTCCACCACGCCATTTCTCAGCCTCTAGTAAACCAAAATTCTATTCTCTATTTTTATGAGATCAACTACTTAGTTTCCATGTATCAATTAGTTCATGCAACATTTTATTTTCTTCATATAACATTTTTTACTTAATCAAAATTCATTCAATTCAACCAATGTTGCTAAAACTCTCAAAATTATATTCTTTTTATGAATGAATAACATTCCATTGTGGAAATAGTCTACATTTCTTTCTAATCTTTTTTAAGATATACTTATTTTATTTTTTGTTAATAAACGTTTTTCTTGCTTGTATTGTATGTGCACCGTGTGCATGTATATCTCCCATGGAGGTTAGAAGAGGGTGTCAGATCTCCTGGGACTAGAATTATAAAATATTGTGAGCTGCACATGGATGCTGGGAAACAAACCCAGGTTCTGTATAAGAGTAACAAGTACTCCTAACCATTGAGCAATCTCTTCATCCCCAATACACATTTTTATTCATTATTCATTCTCCATGGGAACATAAGCTGATTTTATACTCCATCCATTGTAAATAGTGCTGCAAACAATTTGTAGGTTCTGAAGTCGTTTCTACATACTAATTTCCTTTCCTTTGGTTATCTGCACAATAGTAGACTGGAAGATCATATGACAGTCTTCCTGATTTTTGTGTGTAAAGTTGTGCATGCGTGTGTATGCACGTGTGTGTGTGTGTGTGTGTGTGTGTGTGTGTGTGTGTGTGTGTGATGGAGGATTCTTATTGGCTAATAAACTTCCTTGGCTTTTTGATAGGGCAAGATTTAGATAGGTGGAGTAGACAGAACAGGAAGAAGGAAGTGAGGTAGATGGCTCAGACAATTGCCCCGCCTCTCCTCTCTGGGGCAGACTGCCATGCCTCTCCTCAGTGAGACAGACGCGATGGAGCCAGCCACCAGGTCAGACATGCTGAATCTTTCCCGGTAAGACACCACTCGTGGTGTTACATAGATTATTAGATATGGGTTAGTCAAGATGTAAGAGGCTGAAACTAATGGCTAGGCAGTGTTTAAATGAATATAGTTTGTGTGTTGTTATTTCAGGGCATAATCTAGCCAGGCGGCCGAGAGCAGGGCAGCAGGAATACGGCCCGCAGCACACCACTACATGTGTGTGACCTATGGAAGTGTCTATTGAAAACAGATATCAATATCAATTGTCTTCCTCAGTCACATGCTACCTTATTTTTGAATCAAAGTCTCTCACTTAACCTAAGGCTCATTGTTTTGTCTAGAATGATTGGCAAGAGACCCTCTGAAATCCTCCACCAACCACCCCACTGGAATTACAGACACCATCAATCCTGAATTATATGCAGGTGCTAGGTATCAAACCATTCTCAACAAGGACCTCATGCTTATATACCACAAGCACTTGACCCACCAAAACACCTCCAGCTCCCTTATTTATTGCTTTTGGAGAATCTTCTCAACTGCAATCCAGTATGCACATATTAATTTACATTCGTACCATATATGTATGACTATTCTTCTTTTTCCACCCTTGCCCACATTTGTTAAGTTTTGTCTTTCTGATAATAGCAATTATAACTGAAGTGATAGAATATTTTATTATGGGTTTGAATTACATTTCAATATAACTATTGATGTTAAGCATATTCTATATGCTGGTGGACCATTTGTTTGAAGAACAGCTACTTACTCAGAGAACTTGTCCATTTTTGAAATCACATTACATAGACTCATTCATTCATTTATTTTTTTGCTATTTAATTGTTTGAGTTCTTCATGTAGTCCTGATGTTAACCCCTTGCAATGTATAGTTTGTGAATTTTGATTGCATAGGTTGCTTCTTCATTCTGTTTTTTGTTTCTTTGGCTGTACAGCACCTTTAATCTGATGTAATTGTATTTGCTCATTCTTCTGTAGTTGCTGGTAGCTTCAGAGTCAAATGCAAAATGAAAAAATTGGGCTCAGGCAAATCTTCTGAAATTTACCTTTTTTTCTAGTACCTAGTTTCATAAGTTAGGTCTTACGTACAAGTGTTTGGTTCATTTTCAACTAAATTTTAAATAAAATAGGGAGAAAGAAGAGAAATCAAGTTTTATTTCTTCTGCATGTAGAGATTCAGCTTTCCCATACTGTTCATGAAATGACTTCCCTCCCTCTACTTGTGTTCTTACTGTCTTCTTGAAAATCAGTTAGCTGTGGGAGAACAGATTTTAATAGACAAGTTCTGAATATTTTAATTAGGACTTTGAAGACATTATCAAATGTGATACCAGGGTCTATAATTTTACAGTTATTTCATTTCATTTTGTTATCACAGTATTTTATCAATGTGTATTAGTAATATAAAAAATGTGTTGCCTCAGGAGACTTTACACATGTAGGTAATACACTTTTATAAGATTATGCCTCTGATACCCTCTCTTTTCTTTGTTTCCCCTTATGCTGGTCCCCTTCTCCCTCTCAAATAGTCTGCTTTCTATTTTCATGGCATTTAAAATTTTAGATACAGGTCTTATGACATGGACTGGGAAGTTTTCTCCTCTTTTTCTGTTCTCTAGAATGTTTTAAAGAATATGCAGCCTGCGTGTTCTTTGAAGGTGTTTTTGTTAACATCTTTTGTTTTCTTTTCAGTACTGAAGGTTGATCCTGGGGTCTCCACAGGCTGGGCAAAAGCTCTACCACTGAGCTATATCTCCAGGCCTGTTCTTTGAACTTTGGTGCAATTTGTTTGCAAAACTATATAGAAACTAGTATCTGTGGTCACCCAGAGGCAATACTGTTTGAATTTCTTCAGCATTTAGCAGGTAATTCTACCTTTTAATTTATTATTTAATTTATTCAGCTTTTAATTTTCAATAGGATTATACCATCTATCAATTTTTATATTTAATGTTAATATTTTGTTACATATTTTAAAAACTTGACATGTTTTCAGTGTTGTCTACATTTTATTGTTAATACGGTCTGGGCAAGTCTTTATTCCTCTTAAATTATTCAATGTAATCAGATTACAGCTTTTAAAGATTGATAATAACCCTTAAAACGGTTTTGGTTTTCTTAAATATTTTATTGTTTGTTTCATTAATTACTGCTTTAATACTTAGTTCCCTTATTTTGCTGTCATATGATTTGCAACATTTTATTTTAACTTCATGTGTTAAATGCTTAGTGACTAAAATTCAGTTATTTTACTTCATATTGCATCTTTTTGTTGCTTAGGTATTTTGGTTGGTGTGCTAGTGTGCCAGCTGTGCATGTGTGACAGAGTGAGGGAGTGCACTCATGTGCATGCATGCATGTGGGCCAGAGGATGATGTTGAGTATCCTGCTCTGTCAGGTTCCACATTATTCCCTCCAGGTGGCCTCTCAATGAATTTAGGGCTTGTTGTTTTGGCTAGACTGGCTGGTGAGCAAATTCTAGGCATCTTCCTGACTTTATCTTACATAAAGATGTGGTAACGTTGGCATGCTGCCACAAGCAACAACTGATTTTTTTGTGGGTTCAGGGGATTGTACTCAGATCCTTGTTCTTGTACAGCAAGCATTGTTTCCCACTGAGTCATCTCCCAAACATTCACATTTAAAAAACTATTATATTGACCACAAACAAAAATATTGCATGTGCCATTAGCTTATAATTTCTATTTATAAAAATTTAATGTAACTTTGGGTGTAAGCGGAGAATGTTCTTTCATTTTCCAGCCACCCAGATCTGAATAATCACACAAAACTATATTGATTATAACATTGTTTGACCAATGACTCAGGCATATTCCTAGTCAGCTCTTATATCTTAAATTAACCCATTTCTATTAATCTGTGTATCACCACAAGGCTGTACCATACTTGTAAGGTTCTGGCATCTTTCTCCTTTGGCAGCTATATGACATCTCCTCAACTCCGTCTTCTTTTTCCCTGCATTCAGTTTAGTTTTCCTGCCTATCTATATTTGCGTGAGGGCTTTGGAATGCTTTTTATTAATTTTTAAATCTTAGTTTTGTGGAAATATTAATATATTGCTCATGTTGAAGTTGAGATTTTTTTCCTCATTGCTGTAATTATAGTATAGGTTTGTAATCATTTCACTTGTTTGAAAATTATATATATTCCATATTTATGGGTCTCAGATCCAATGTATATATTAACTTAGTTTCAGTATATATTTTTACATTTCTGATTCCTCCATTTCTGAGATTGTGAGGTTAACATCTTATAATAATAATAATTTGTCCAGCTTATTATTTGGAAAATTGCTTGATTATTTTTTGGAACTATAGACTTTTGGAGAGTAGAATGAGAACTTGTGAGTAAAAGAAGTGGTTGTAGAGTTAGTACATGTCAGGGAGCAGATCCTCCCTTCATAAGGCTAGATGTGCTTTAGTTTCTGGGTCTGACTACCTTTGGACTTGAAGTGACATCAGTAGGACAAACTTGCATAGACGTTACTCAAGCTAACCTTGGCATGAGTTTTTA
The DNA here is from genome assembly GCF_903992535.2 of Arvicola amphibius. Taxonomy (NCBI): domain Eukaryota; kingdom Metazoa; phylum Chordata; class Mammalia; order Rodentia; family Cricetidae; genus Arvicola; species Arvicola amphibius. The sequence continues at coordinate 116,034,455 of NC_052065.1, forward strand.
ATTGAAAATTGATTTTCTGATGGACTTTGCCATCAAAAACGGAAATCAAATTGTTTATTATCTGGCCAACATGAAGAGTATAGTCTGTAGATAGAAAGAGAGTCTTGACCTCCAAATGTTGAGCATTCACCACAACTCCTTTCAATCATATGCTCAAAGCTATCAAATCCAAATCATGGAAATTGGAGAATAATCTTTCCTACATGTGGTGCACATGGCAGAAGGTGATCATTTTGATTTTAATGAGACCTATAAACAGATTATGACAGATAGCAAGTCTTCGCAATTGTTCTGTCATTTCAGCAAGATCTTAATTCCAAATACAAATCGCCACTAACTCTAGATCCACCAGGCCTTTACTCAGCTAGGTTTTGCTGTACAAGCTTTGATCTCCAGTTCCCCTTATTCATCTCACTTATCCTACACATGCTTAGTACTTCTTAATATTTATAGACTTTCTTCAAATCATTTATATCTCTTTAAGCAAAAGCCCAATCCACTTTCCTTCTCATCTTGAAAAGCAACCTCATACCTTACATTCCTTGGTGTGGCAATTCAGAAAGTGATATTGGAGTGAAGAGAACACAAGCTCTTTGGGCAAAGAAAGAAAAACTAGATTACAAGTCTTTTCTCTTCACCAGCCGCATAGTTGTGCTTACTTTTTTAACGACTTCCTTTTATCTGTAAAATGGGAACTTTAAGAACTTTTTCACAGATAATGTGCAAAGATTAAATGAATTGTCTGATTTAGCTGTGAACACATGAAAGGCAGTCAGTAAGTCTCAATTCAGTAAAAAGATTTTAATTTAACTTGTCTCTTGGGTGGACCTTTTGTCTTCTCTAAATAAATTATGACTCAGCTTCCTACTTTATGATATCTTTTCAGGACTGTGACTGGTATAAATACAATAGGTGATAGATTCATTTAGTAGCCTGATTAGACTTGCTGCAAGACCACGACCAGTAAAACCCCTATGGGAAAAAAACAGGTCTTAGAAGGCTGGATTTATATAAATTTGAGATAAAATTTATCAGAATGGGAACTGTTTTGGAAATGGAACGTTTGGAGTGTGAAGAGAAGGAAGCATCTTAGTCACACTGAAAAATACAGAATAAAATGGTTTTGAGTAGACAGTGCTGAATTGAAATCCAGGTTACACTATAGACAAACTATATACTATTATTCAAATCAACAAACCACTAAGCACTTCAGTTTCTGCATCTACAAACTGTGAATAATGCATACTGAGTTGCATTACTATTTACTGTGTAAAAAGGATTCAAGATACAGTCACTTAAAAAATCTTAGGCCTGCCTAATAATAGCTGGAGACAAATATTTCTCTTTTCTCTTCTTTCCTTTGTTTCCTTTTACTCTTTTGCTATATGGGTAATCTGGGCATAGTAAAGATGAGAAACTGTCATACCTTCATGAGCATGTTCCCAATTATTTCTTCATGTCTCTGTTCTTAAGATGGCTTGTGCATGAGAATGCTCACTGTTTGGAATTAGAAGTTCCATGTGTCTCTTCCTAATGCATACTTAGAGAATAGGCACAGGGAAATGAGTACTATGCCTCCATAATACAGACTGACCCAGAAGGTACAAATTATGAATGCTATATAAATCAAAGAAGTCACATGCATAGAAACAAAAGATATTTATCAAGGACATAGACTTATTAAACTTGTATTTTGCTTGGATAAGAAGCTGGAGGGCCCATTCATCACAGCAGGTGAGATTATAAATTGGGCGGATTTGTGAGAGAGATAACAGAAATAGTAATGACATGAGATTAACATAAAGTCAGATGAAAGATTATGCAACTGAGGCCTATTGTAGAATTGAAAACTACTGTCAGCAAGATTGGCAGTGGGAATATAATAATACAGTAGAGCAGTGGCTTGAAGATGGCCACAAGGTGGCCATTGGCTGTAGACGCCAATAGGAAAAAAATGCATGCCAGCGAAGACTTTCAAATAGTACATTTGAACTCTATTGTTGATGAGAGAGCCTTAAAACTTTTGATTCTGTTAACCAAGAATAGTTACAGTTACAAAATTTATAAAGACCACAATGCTGAGAGAAAAAGAAATAGGGGTACAGAGTCAAGGACCAACTACAAGAGAATAATGACTAAGCAGGCAAGGCGGAAGACACAGAAGTTCATCTGTTCACATATGTTGAAGCAATGAGGACCAAAAGAATTCCCTTAACTTGTTCATCTTGCATGCTTCCCTGGGTCACTTCTTTTTTTATTTTATTACTTTAAAAAATACCAATTCAAATTCCCACTCCCTCCCCTCCTCCAACTCCCCTCCCACTCCCTCTACATACCCTCCTACCCCAACACCCTCCAATCCTAAGACAGGGCAATGCAGCCTGTCCTGTGGAAAATCCAAGACCCTCCCTACTACATCTAGGTTGGGCAAGGTATACATTCAAAAAGAGCAGGATCCCAAGAAGCCAATACATGCAGTAGAGATAAATCCCAGTGCCACTGTCAGTGGCCCCCTCAGTCTGCCCCAACTGTCAACCACATTCAGAGGGACTACTATTATCCTGTACTCATTCACTCTCAGTTCCGTTGGAGTTGGTGAGCTCCCATTAGCTCAGGCAAACTGTCTCAGTGAGTGAACCCCTCATGATCTTGACTTCCTTGCTCACATTCTCACTCCTTCCATTCTTCAACTGGATCTTGGGAGCTCAGTCCAGTGCTCTGAAGTAGGTCTCTGCCTCTGTTTCCATCTGTTGTTGGACAAAGGTTCTATGGTGATATTTTGTGTGTGTGTTCCAATAAAACTTTATTTATAAGGACAGTGGATTAGAGAGCGTGTGAGTCACCTTGCTGACCTGGGCAGTTCAAGGCAAGTGCTTCCACAATTTCTTTAGCTTTAAAGTGGTCAATCTATAAAACCAAGGGGGGAGTAAAAGCGCAAAGCCTCCTTCAAGGGCCAAACCTCCTTCTGGAAGGTTTCTTTTGTTCCACAAAGGACAATCCATCCTTACCCCTCATTAGTTCTAATAAACTCGGACAGGTGGCTGGCTTTCTATGGTGATATTTAAGATAATCATCAGTCTGAAATAGCCAAAACAATCCTGTACAATAAGGGAACTTCTGAAAGCTTTACCATCCCTCACATCAAGCTCTATTACAGAACTACAGTAATGAAAACAGCTTGGTATTGGTGTAAAAACAGATATGTTGACCAATGGAATCGAATTGAAGACCCAGACCTATGAACACCTGATTTTGACAAAGGAGCTAAAATTATATGATGGAAAAAAGAAAGCATCTTCAACAAATGGTGCTGGCATAACTGGATGTCAACCTGAAGAAGAATGAAAGTAGATACAAATGGATAAAGATCTCAATATAAATCCAATTATACTAAAACTGATAGAGGAGAACGTGAAAAGTAACATTCAATGCATGGGCACAGGAGACCACTTCCTAAATATAACCCCAGCAGCACAGACAATAAGAGCAACAATAAATAAATGGGACCCCCTGAAACTGAGAAGCTTCTGTAAAGCAAAGGACACAGTCAATAAGACAAAAAAGGCAGCCTACTGAATGGGAAAAGATCTTCACCAACCCCACATGACACAAAGGACTGATTTCAAAAATATATAAAGAATTCAAGAAAATGGAAATCCAAATTCTAAATAACCCTGGGTCACTTCTTGCATTTTGTAGTGACATGAGTTGTAGAAGGGCAGCCCTGCCACCCGGCTAGCTTTACACCCGAAATAATTACATGGAAACTGTATTCATTTAAACACTGCCTGGCCCATTAGTTTTAGCCTCTTACTGGCTAACTTCTCACATCTTGCTTTAACCCATATTTAGTAATCCATGTAGCACCACGAGGTGGTCGCTTACCAGGAGAGATCTTAACCTGCATCCATCTCAGAGAGGAGAGGCATGGCGACTGCTTTTGGCAACTGCCTGAAGCTTCTGCCTTACTGCCTTCTACCCAGCATTCTGTTCTGTCTACTCCGCCTACCTAATTTTCTGTCCTATTAAAGGGCCGAGGCAGTTTCTTTATTAACCAGTGAAAGTAACACATAGACACTCCTCCATCAATAAGTGACAATGGTATGGCATAAGGAATTCAAAGATCTTAATAAAGACCTGTAAGGACTCACCTTGCCTTCCTCAGATGATATGTCTTGTGTGCAAAGAACTTATGGCAAATTCTTCATCCTGGCTTATTCTTCTCTTGGCAGCTTCCTGCCTATTGACTACCACATTTTAAGTGACAAATATGGAATTTGGACTCTGGATAATGAGGAAACTTGTAAATGTCACATAATCAGAACATTGTGATAGGTTAAAGAAGATGTAACAAAAAATATGAATAGAGGCAGATACTTAATAAAATTCAAATTTCCATTTCTAAACACTTCTTTCCAATGTTAGCTATGTCCAGCTACTGTATACTTTGCACAAAGGGCAAAGCCACAGAGTATACATGGGCAAGAACCCTAGTCATGCATTAGACCTTCCATTATAAACTTGATGTAGGGAGCAAAAATAGTAGGCAGAAGATTGACTGTAAAACAGTATAATATGAAAGAAAGAGGGTTAACTCCAAGGCTATCATCTGTGGGCAACAATATAACTCTGACTTCTTAGCCTAGTAAACCTGAGCAAACTATGCAACCTTTCTGAGCTTTACTTTCCTCTTTTGTAGCATGAACATATTAAGGATGTTTCCACATCATTAATTTACATGAAAGCAAAATGAGATAATTCACATAAAACATCTAACAATGAGTCTGGTACATGGTAACTTCTAGCCACACTGAATCTCTGTGTCTAAATCACACTCAAAGCTTCTTTTAGATTTTTCTGACTACATCCTTGTAAGAATCCCTTTTATATTATTCTCCAGTTACTAAACACTGTAATTTGTAAGTTTCTTATGCTTTGAGGCTGTATAAAGTATGAGAATAGATTCATTTAACAGTATGTTGAATGAAAGTATATATCTAGGGGAAATGAAATTAGCATGTCAAAGAGACATCTGTACAATCATCTTCATTCTGGTACTACTCACAATAACTAACCAGAAAATGGACAGGAAAAAAATCATAGCTATATACTATTAAGCTATAAGGAAATTAGAATCCTGCTGTGTGTGACAACACACATTAAATCATCACACTAAATGAAAAAAAAATCAGGCATGGAAAGATAAATACTACGTGATCTCAAGTATAGAAGCCAAAAATGGTTACACACATGGAGGTTGAGAAAAGAGTAATGTCTGGGAAGGATAAGGATGAATGAGCTCGACAAAATTGATCAATGGGTAATGAAGTTACACAGATAAGATAATAAGCTTTCTTGATTTATGGAACAGTAGGCTAAATGTAGTTAACAACAGTACAACACTGCATATATTAAAACTAGAGGAGTTTGGAATGTTCTCATTGTAAAGAAATGGTATGTTTCAGGAAGTAGATATGCTGATTACATAATGTATGCCTGTATCAAATTTCATGCTGTACCTACTTGCTGAGTATACTTACTATGTATGAACCAAAATAATTTTATTTATGTAATATAATATATATTTGTTTATGAATTCAGATGGAGAAATGTACTGAGTTATTTGAATGATCCAAAAATGCACACAGATGTTCATGAACTTAGATCTGGATCCCTGAGATCCTTCCCGACAGGAAGGATCTGATCCTCTTGAGAAAGTACACAATCCCTTTCCTCCAATCACATGGAGGTGGGTCATTCACCTGACTTATAGGGACATGATGACATATACACAGAGTTGCTTGAGAAATAGCAATTTTAAGTTCCACACAAGGCCCTGTCTACTTTTTCTCTTAATCAGAAAGACTGTCAACGTTTCTCTGTTACAAGGCAGGATACTGAAGGACACACTAGAGCTTTTCACGGAGGATTTATATGAAGGGATTTAGACCAGGGATATTTTAGTTTCAGTCCTGGTGCATATGCTCTGAGCTCTGAGCCTATAGTAAATCCTTTTTGAGTCACAGGGTCTTCATCTGTAAAACAAGAATAATAACACTTTCCATTCTAATCTCACATGTTTGCTGTGGAGATCAGATGGAAGCCTCAAGAAAAAATGCTCTATGAACTGTAAATATAGTCAGAGTGGATACTCAGAGATAATGTGCCAGGATAACCAAATTAGCTTATAAAGTTTTCTATGGAAATTGGTAGATAGCTATCTGTGAACCAATCTTTTCTGGGTTCTGTGCTGACACCTTCTGCTCACCATAGGTTTCACATTGGTTTCTTAGCTTTGGGATATGTTGAAAATAAAAATCCAGATAACTATCTTGCAACACTTGAGCTAAATGGCCAGTTTTATTCTGTCTACCTTGAGGTTGTGTCTGCCTATTTTGGATGGTTGTTGCTTTAAAGTCTCCATGATAAACACTAGTGAAAACAGAAAGTTCAATGGTGTATCATACTAATTGTTTAACACTGAAATATTATCCTTGGTATAGTAACAGCTGCTGTAAACTTGGTACTTAGTAGCATACTGTTCAATTTTAACAAGTCATTTTATTTGTTCTTCTAATAACTGGAAACAGTAATTACTATTGTAATTCACACTTTAGAAACCGGAACAGTGAGGCCTGAAGAAATACGACTTCCCACTGAAGTTTTCATAGCTGTGTCTATATCAAACACAGGCTGAGTTGTGGGTGTAGCTCAGTTTAGTGGAAAAGCACTTGTCCAAACTATAGAAGGCTCCGAGTTCAATCCATGGAAATACTCCCAAAAATATTATTTTAATGAAAAAACATGAAGCACTATTTGCAGGGAGAAAGGGAAACAAAAGTGGGAAAGGGAAGGAATGTTGAAGATAGTAGCAGAAGAATAACAGCAAAGTATGATGATATATATGTATGAAAATGAAAATTTCACAATGTTTCCCATCATTTTGTTTGCTAAAAATATAACTTAAAATTAAAAAACAAGCAAAGAAACAAGCACAGGTTAGTTATGTGGTAACTAATACTATTCATATTGCTTGTCCTAAATATGATCTCACTCAATTGGGAATTTCTAAAGCTCTTTTCCAACCATCCACAAATCTATCCTTTCATTATGCTAATTTAATTAAATAGTTTCCTTTAATTTTGCAAGCTATGAAATGTTAGGCACATTTTCCTTGGGTATACAAACTATCAATTATTCATTGAGCAAATACTCATGAAGTCCTTAGTGTGTTTCAAATGGTATGATAGGCACTAGAGTAAAACACTGAATAAGATTGACTACATTCCTACTTTGATGGGTTTTCTAGTTGATAGGAAGTGATGAACAACAAATAAATACCAGTGTTTTACAAAGACAGCACCAATAGAAATGCTAATGTGGAAACTGTTGGGGAAGCCCAGGATGCCTCAACAAAAAGCTACAGACAACTAAGGAATGCTGAGAGCAGGAGAAATAGTTTTTACCATGGAAGATCACACCAATTTGTTGTCCAACACCAAGTATTCAGCCCTGATGACACACATACAAGTAACATTATACAATATGAGCATGTTGTTATACTTATGTATTTAGCAGCACATGCATATGCACATGCACACACATGTTAATAAAAAGGACATCCCCATGAATTTTAAAGAAGGCAAGAAGTGATAAATAGTAAGGATTGGAGAGAGGAAAGGGAGCTAATGGGCCAAGCAGTGACTTAGTGAATACAGTTTCTGTGTGGGGGTTAGCCAGGCAGCCAGGATGAACAAGTGGGCCCTCCTCCTACAGAGTGGTGCCCATGTGGACAACTGTATCCACTTAAAAACCTGAGAGAGTTTAATTATAAACACAAAAACAGAGTTTAACACAGCTTTTTGCTGTTTGCTAATAGCGTGACATGGTTCCTTAAGAGATTTTTCTGACTTGGCCATAGAAAAAGAAAAAAAAACATACAGTTTTAAAATGCCAGCTTCCTGGGCTATGCTGCTAGTGCAACTTCTGGCTCTTGCAAGAGACAGAGCATTTGGATGGGGTTTGTGAGCAGACTGCTATAGCTTGCTTAATGGTGGCATGGACTGGCTGTTCACCTGGAAGTGGGGCATTATGCATGGCTAAGAGGCTGGAGCAGCTCAGCCATGTTGAACTGGGTGGGGCAAGCAGACAGTGTTGTATTACCCGACCAATGATGCAACTTAAGCTTTTAAGGAGCACTTAGCATTTTAAAGATGCTCCTGGACAGCAAATAATTACAGATCTGCAATAAAGACAAATCTAGATGACTCAGTGTTGGATAAATGTATGTAGGCTTGGAAGAGAGAAGAAAACGAGTATAGAGTGTTGAAAAGAAATAGGAAAGGTAAAGTCTTTAAAGCAACAGAGTACAGAGAGTCATAGACTAAAAGGAGTAAAGAAAAATAAGCCACATAAAAAGGGAATATGCAAAGTGAGTCTGGGTTATATATATTATTGTGTTATCTTTAAATTTTTTGACTGTGAATGAGATAAATACAGAGAGACAATTCATTGTATGGGCTGCTAAACTAAACCAGCATGTATATTATAAAGGCATCATGACTTCAGAATTTGGGTCTAAGGATATGATGCTTTGGAAAAGAGATTCTTCTTTTGTTTTCACAGAAGATGAGAATCTGTGGTTTGCTTCTAGATCAATATGGTTAGATAGACCACATCCCCCTGAAAGGTTGCCATGAACACCCTCAAAAATTTCCTTGCCCTACCAAAAAGAGCCCAGGAGCAGATTATTTCAATGCGGAATTCTACCAGAACTTCCAAGAACACCTAATACCTATACTCCTTAAGGTATTTCATAATATAGAAACACAAGAGTCACTGCCAAATTCCCTCTATAAAGCTACAGATACCCTGATACCTAAACCACACAAAGACTCAACCAAGAAAGAAAATTACAGGCCAATCTCACTCATGAACATTGATGCCAAAATTCTCAATAAAATACTGGCAAACAGAATCCAAGAACACATTAGAAAAATTATCCACTACGATCAAGTAGGCTTCATCCTAGAGATGCAGGGCTGGTTCAACATACGAAAATCTATCAATGTAATCCATCATATAAATAAACTGAAGGAAAAAAAACATATGGTCATCTCATTAGATGCTGAAAAAGCATTTGACAAAATTCAGCACCCCTTTATGATAAAGGTCTTGGAGAGATTAGGGATACAAGGGTCATTCCTAAATATAATAAAGGCTATTTACAGCAAGCCGACAGCTAACATCAAATTAAATGGAGAGAAACTCAAGGCCATCCCATTAAATTCAGGAACACGACAAGGCTGTCCACTCTCTCCTTATCTCTTCAATATAGTGCTTGAAGTTCTAGCAATAGCAATAAGACAACATAAGGGAATCAAGGGGATTCGATTTGGAAAGGAAGAAGTTAAACTTTCGTTATTTGCAGATGATAAGATAGTGTACATAAGTGACCCAAAAACTCTACCAAAGAACTCCTACAGCTGATAAACTCCTTCAGTAACATGGCAGGATACAAGATCAACTCCAAAAAATCAGTCGCCCTCCTATACACAAAGGATAAGGAAGCAGAGAGGGATATCAGAGAAGTATCACCTTTCACAATAGCCACAAATAGCATAAGATATCTGGGAGTAACTCTAACCAAGGAAGTGAAGGATTTATTTGACAAGAACTTTAAGTCTTTGAAGAAAGAAATTGAAGAGGATACCAGAAAATGGAAGGATCTCCCTTGCTCGTGGATTGGGAGGATCAACATAGTAAAAATGGCAATTCTACCAAAAGCAATCTATAGATTCAATGAAATCCCCATCAAGGTCCCATCAAAATTCTTCACAGATATTGAGAGGACAATAATCAACTTTATATGGAAGAACAAGAAACCCAGGATAGCCAAAACAATCTTATACAATAAAGGTACTTCTGGAGGCATTACCATCCCTGACTCCAAACTCTATTACAGAGCTACAGTATTGGAAACAGCTTGGTATTGGCATAAAAACAGAGAAGTCGACCAATGGAATCGTATAGAAGACCCAGATCTTAAACCAGAAATCTATGAACACCTGATTTTTGATAAAGGAGCCAAAAGTACACAATGGAAGAAAGAGGGCACCTTCAACAAATGGTACTGGCATAACTGGATGTCAACCTTTAGAAGAATGAAAGTAGATCCATATCTATCACCATGCACAAAACTCAAGTCCAAATGGATTAAAGACCTTAATATTAATCTGAACACACTGAGCTTGATAGAGGAGAAAGTGGGAAGTACTCTACAACAAATGGGCACAGGAGACCATTTCCTATGTATAACCCCAGATGCACAGACATTAAGGGCAACATTGAATAAATGGGACCTCCTGAAGCTGAGCAGCTTCTGTAAAGCAAAGGACACTGTCACTAAGACACAAAGGCAGCCTACTGACTGGGAAAAGATCTTCACCAACCCTGCAACTGACAAAGGTCTGATCTCTAAAATATATAAGGAACTCAAGAAACTAGACTTTGAAAAGCTAATTAACCCAATTAAAAAATGGGGCGCTGAACTGAACAGAGAATTCTCAACAGAAGAAATTCAAATGGCCAAAAGACACTTAAGGTCATGCTCAAACTCCTTAGCTATCAGGGAAATGCAAATCAAAACAACTTTGAGATACCATCTTACACCTGTCAGATTGGCTAAAATCCAAAACACCAATGATAACCTTTGCTGGAGAGGTTGTGGAGTAAGGGGTACACTCATCCATTGCTGGTGGGAATGCACACTTGTGCAACCACTTTGGAAAGCAGTGTGGTGGTTTCTCAGGAAATTCGGGATCAACCTACCCCAGGACCCAGCAATTCCACTCTTGGGAATTTACCCAAGAGATGCCCAATCATACTACAAAAGCATTTGTTCAACTATGTTCATAGCAGCATTATTTGTAATAGCCAGATCCTGGAAACAACCTAGATGGCCTTCAATGGAAGAATGGATGAAGAAACTGTGGAATATATACATATTAGAATACTACTCAGCAGTAAAAAAAACAATGACATCTTGAATTTTGCATGCAAATGGATGGAAATAGAAAACACTATTCTGAGTGAGGTAACCCAGACCCAAAAAGATGAACATGGGATGTACTCACTCATAATCGGTTTCTAGCCATAATTAAAGGACATCGAGCCTATAATTCGGGATCCTTGAGAAGATAATAAGAAGGTGAACCCAAAGAAAAACATATAGTAATCCTATTGGATATTGGAAGTAGACACGATCGCCGAGGAAAAATTGGGATGAGGGTGGGGCAAGACGGGGCCAAGGGAAGATGGGGAGAGAAACGCGTGAAGGGGAGAATGGGGGGAGCTCGGAGGAATGGGATGCTTGAGATACAGGAAGGGTGGATATGGGAGCAGGGAAACATATATCTTAATTTAGGGAGCCATCTGAGGGTTGTCAAGAGACTTGACTCTAGAGGGGTTCCCGGGTTTCCAGGGAGACGCGCCCAGCTAGTTCCTTGGGCATCTGAGGAGAGGGAGCCTGAAAAGGCCAGTTCCTATAGCCATACTGATGAATTTCTTGCTTATCACCATAGAACCTCCACCTGGCAATAGATGAAGAAAACGACTGAGCCCCACATTGGAGCACCGGACTCAGCTCCCAAGGTCCTGATGAGGAGCAGAAGGAGAGAGAACATGAGAAAGAAAGTCAGGACCGTGAGGGGTGTGTTCACCCATGGAGACGGTGGGACAGAACTAACGGGAGATCACCAACTCCAGTTGGAATGGGACTGATGGAACATGAGACCAAACCGGACTCTCTGAATGTGGCTGACGGTGGAGGCTGACTGAGAAGCCAAGGACAAAGGCGCTGGGCTTTGATTCTTCTGCATGGACGGGCTCTGTGGGAGCCTTCTCAGCTTGGTTGATCACCTTCCTTGACCTGGGGGGAGTTGGGAGGACCTTGATCTTAACATAGAGTAGGGAACCCTGATGGCTCCTTGGCCTGGAGAGGGAGGGGGGGTATGGGTGGAGGGGAGGGGAGGGAAGGGGGAGGAGAAGGGGAGGAGATGGAAATTTTTAAATATAAAACAAAATTTTCTTGCCCAACTGCTGACTGAGATGAACCTAGCACAACATGATACATCATGAAAGACCTGATTAACAACACCCCAAACAGCAGGAAGCAGTATGGACAAAACAATGCCCATATTCTCAAATATTTTTATAAATATTCTTTAACATTTAAAGGGGGATATGATACAGATATGAATAATTTGCATTGGTATGGATCTTGGTTTATTAATACAATTTTTTTGGTTTATTTTTTATATTTAAAAATTCCAACTGGAGTTGGTGATGACTGAAAACTGCCAATATAGGCAGAACTGTCTTGGAAATTTCCTGCTTCATGGAAAAGTCTTCTGGATACTATGTACCTGTAGGCTGAAGATGGATACCACTACAGTACAAAAGAACTTTGAGTGACTATCCAAGCATCAAGATGTCTCCATCAATTCTAGAGTTTTGGAAGTTGCTTACAATGTAGTTCCTGTTTACTTAGGTAATATTATATCATTCTGGAGTCTTTGATGGAGTTGAAGAATAGATATAGTTATAGTTTTCTGTAGTTATGATTAAAGATAAGGTAAATAAATTTAAAACCATTTTTATTTAAACAGAAAAGGGGAAGTAACGTCAGAGTCCCCTCTGTGTGCTCTGATTAACATTAATGAATAAAAAACTGCCTTGGCCTATTGACAGTGCACAACTTAGGTAGGTGGAGGGACTGGACTGAACACTGAGAGAAAGAAGGGTGGAGTAGGTGAGATGCCATGGATCCACTGAGACAGATGCTGGGAATTTTACCCCGTAAGCCACTGCCACGTGGCGATGCACAGATTAATTAAAAATAGGTTAAATTGATATAAAAGTTAGACAATAAAATACTAGAGCTAATGGGCCAAGCAGTGATTTAATAAATACAGTATGTATGTGGTTATTTTGGGGCTAAGTTAGCCGGGTGACCAGGATGAACAAGCAGGCCCTCCTACTACAGGAAAATGAAATGATTAAATTATAATCTCAAGAAATAAAAGAAATACTAAAAATGAATCAATAAAAATGAGTGTTATAAATAGTAAAGCAGTTAATTATACAAAAGTAGAAAAAGTTAGTGGAGAAGAGCTTAAGCTTGGAGGGCCAACACTATGCAATATGGCAGCAGAAGTCTCTCAGGAAGTAACATTAAAACCTGGAATCTGAACAGTAAGCAACCAGCTATATAGACATCCAGCATGTAAACAGATGCTTGCCAATGGTCAGAAACACAGTGGAGAGTGTGTGCATCTACAGGGACCACTGCCTGCAATTGAAACTATCACCTAAGCAGAGACTGATGAGGACAACAGGGCATGTGGTATATTTGGTCTCTTACCTGTAAACATTTCTGTACTTAATCTCTACCTTTCTTCTTTGAATGTTCCTAGAAATCACCAGCATCCACTAGCCCTGTTTCTTCACTCATTCAGAGTGCTCCAGGCTAGCTTTGCTGGTTGGGCTCTTTCCAGATGTTCCCTTGGCAAGCACAGAAAGAATCCATGTGTCACAACAGGAAAGCCTCTGGAACTAAGGTCCAAGTCATAATCCTTCCCCATTTCTCCCTGGGGACTTGGCCATTACTCTGTAATTGGCAGAATCATTAATATAACAAAAGCTTCTGCCTTCTTGACTGGTCTCCTGAGAAGCCCAGAAAAAGAAGCCCAGAGCCTGAGCAGCTTTGACATCTAAGGTGGCTATAGCAGTAAGCAGACCCATCACCAATGGGGTATTTTCACTGGCTCATACCAAGAGAGTTTGGGGACTTGGACTTTTCAATGAGATATTTTGGAAACAATTGGAAGAATAAAATTGACTGTGAGATACCTTGGCTTATAACATTTTATTTAAAATTCATCCTTGTTCATACTAGCCAAAATTAAAATATTGATTGTTCCCCCAAGTGTAGGAAATCTAGGATGATGTTGATAATGGTCAATAAAGACAATAGTAAGAATACATTTTATTTTATGTTCTGCCATGTCACCTTGTTTGTCCAACCACTTAGTCGGATTATAAACTATAGATCACTTTAAAACTTCAAAGATTTATTCAATTAGCTCTTATGTGGTCAATAAAGTTTGCGCTGCTCAATTTTCTATGAATACATTCTCACATCTGGAATCTCTATGGTAGCTGGTTGCCTTGTCCTATGCTTTTCCATTTTTGTCAAAGCAAACTGGGTTGTGAAAGTATTGTTTCCATATTTATTGTCTATTTGTTCATTCAATAAATGTTTATTAAACACTCCTCACATATTTTTCACTTTACTGGGAATGTGAAATCACTGACAATATTAGGAACCTCTTCATATACTCAGTTCCTGCTCCCTAGGGTAGACACATCTGTATTTGTATGATCATGCATTATGCCCACAGACATCTTTCATTTGAAATGCAAAAACAGCTTTAATCTTTCTTGGTGGGGACCCATTAAGAGCATTTGTAGAAAATCTCATTATTATGTTTCAAAGGCTAAAGCTATTGATTTTAAGGCAAGAAATTTATTTGAATAGTAGACTTTATAGACATCTCCCATGTGGACAGATTCATTTAATTGTAGTGCTTAGTTGTGCAGAATTCACAGTTATTTTAAGTAGTGAAATCATCCTCTTTTTTTCAAGTTAAATTGTAGTACTTTAGGTGTTATTTGAACCAGTTTATGAGCTTCTGTCATGGCATGATGGGCCAACTACATGGACTGAAGAGCGCTGTCCTCAGATTTCATTATCTTGGGGCATCACCACCTCATGGGCTAAAATGAGTCATTTTGTTCACTGCATCTGCAGCCTTTGCTGAAATGGAGGTTATGGGATAACAACTTAAAGGCTAACTCATTAATGCTTGAGATGAATGAGGTAATGTGTCAGCAGACCAAATTGGTGCCCAGATCTGTTCAGCTAGAGCTCTGTATCTCTTTCCCAAGTTGCGATGTAATAATGGGGATGTCTTTACCCATTGTTACTGCCTGTCTACATCTGAATGATGTGGAATTGATACCTTCTAAGCACCCATGTACTATCAATTCCACAAACTCCAAAGGTCTCACAGAAGCCAGTAGCAAAATTCTGATGATACCATAAAGTGTGTAATTTATAAGAATTCTACCCACACACCAGTGAGGTCCCTGTTTTTCTTCAGAGGTGCTTACTAGGGAGTGCAGCACAATTCTAACTGATGGTGCAATGGAGTAAATTATTTCTTTATGTTGTGAAGGTTGTGAATTTATGGATAGCTGTGAGTATTTCCATCTTCTCATTGTGGAAATGGGTGACCTTTCTAACATTAATTTGTTTCTCCATCTGTGCAGTAAATTTTGGGAGGACGTGAGGAACAGGCTTGATGACACACAAATGGGCTTCCATGTTTCCATATTGCTGTGCTGATGACTTGATCAAAGAATTACCCGGACCAGAGGACAGACTAGAAAGCCGTCTTTTCACCAGTCTGCAGAGAATGATGCCTCTTTGGAGCCTGAAACACAGAAGTTTTACTGTCCTTGAAATGGGTGTCCTTCTTTATTATGATGTCATCTGTGCCATTTGCTCTACCAAATTAAATCATCTTCTACTTTTTTCCCCTAGATTGTAAATGGGCACTGTGTAGCTCAGAGATTAAAATTTAAAATTACATATATTTAAAAGATTTATTGAGCCAGTCTGTACAAAGAACGGTGATAAGTTCATTCACATGATTTTGTGTTCTTTCTGCAACTACCTATGAGATACGTTTTGTTTTAATTCCTATTTTGTAGATAAAGGAAGGGAAGTTCAGATAGAAGATCACACAGTTCATACCTAATCAAGCCAGGAATGTTTTCAAAGTCCTTTTAACTCTATAGTTTACCCTCTTTTGATTGTAATACATTGATATAATGTTATAAGAAGACATCTGGAAAATCAGTTCAGTCCTTCTCTTTAAAACAAATGATTCTCAATTCTAGTGGCATGTTTAAATCTGTGGAATTTAAGGAAAGATAATTCTTATCTTCAGATTTTCTTGGAAGTGTTCTGGACTAATAGCTATTTTAAAGAAATGGGGCTTTCATACATGAGAACTGTATTGATATCATTTCCACTCCTGGCTCTCTTCCCACTCCCCCCAAGGCCCCTGACTCATTCTCAAATTTACAGTCTCTTCTCTAATTACAGTTGATATATATAACAACTGTGTGTGTGTGTGTGTGTGTGTGTGTGTACACAGACAAAGTAGGGTGGTGAAATTAAAACACATATTTTCAGCATTTGATGGACCTTGGTTTAAATTCTGGAGCCAACGTTGTATCTCTATATATTGATTGACAAGATAAGAATACCAATTTTTGTATGTTCACATTATGTAGAGATGCATAAATATATAATATTTAATGCTGTTCATATGTACACATTATTATATATAATCCACCTTATTATGCAATAGCACAGTGAAATTTTATTTTCTATATAATTGCAACTTGTTACCCATTAACCACCCATTCTGCTTCCCTCTGTGTCTGCTTTCTCGTGCCTCTGGTTACCACCATTTTTCTTTTGACATCTAGAGATCGACATTTTAAAATTCCACATATAACTGATAATATGAAACACTGCCAATCTTTGCTTGGCTTGTTTTCTTTTAAGATCATGATCTCCAATCTCATGCAGTTTGTTATGAATATGAGAATTGAAATTTTATGGCTGAACAGTATTCTATTATACATGTGTACAGTTTTTATCTGTTAATCAGCCTAGGCTGATAGATTCTTGGTGACCTTTCCCCACCCCCCTCTATTATAAATTGTGAACTGTGCTCTTACAAACCTTGGATTATTGATGTCTCTTCAACATAGTGACTTTTATTCACTTTAATAAATACCCACCAGTGATATTTGTGAGGTTCTATTTTAAATTTTGTGAGGAACCACCACAGTGATTTCTATAATATCTGTATTAATTTATGCTTCCATAAATAGTATATAAGTATCCTCATTTTTTTACATTCTTGTTAGCATTTTCTGCATTTCAGTTATTTGGGATTGTCCATTCTTACAGGAATGAGGAATATTTTATGCTCATGAATTTTCTTTTGGTCCTTAAAATTTATTTATTAACCCTGTATGAAGACTAAAATTTAATAACATTTCTCAAGCAACATGCCAAATAAATTGTGTGTGTGTGCGCGCGCGCGTGCACGCGCGCGCGTGTGCATGTGTGTACAGACAAAGTTGGGTGGTGAAATTAAAACAACATAATTTTCAGCATTTGATGGAGCATGGTTTAAATACTGGAGTCAACGTTGTATCTCTATATATTTATTGACAAGATACCAATGCCAATTTTTGAATGTTCACATTATGCAGAGGTGCATGTGTTGGGGGGGGGGGTGGTAAACATACATGTGAGTATATTTGCAGGCCTGAAGTTGAAGATGTATTATCAGACAATGTTTCTGGATGTACTGAAGTTCACTGGTTCTGGCTAGTCTATCCAAATTGTTCAGGGAATCCCTTGTTACTGCCTCCCAGCTCTAATAGTATAGACAGTCATGAGACCTACCTGGGTTTTTATAATAAGTACTAAGGAATCTAAACTTTGTCCTAATACCTGTATTGCAAACACTTTACCCATTGAACAATTTCTCCAGCCACATGTGTTATTTTCCTATTTCCTGTTCACAAGGAACATGATGACTCCTAATTTCCCATTTCTTAACAAGGCATGAAGAAGACTTTGAGTCTCTTCCTCAATTTAACAATGAAGTAAGAGCCTTTACACAATACTTAAGCACTGTTACCTTTGCTATGGAATTTTGACCATCAGTGAAATGGTAACTAAGAGTCTTAGAGAATTCCAAGGTATCTTATGATACAAAGGGGATTTCAGAGATGGCTATAAGTACTATCATATCCCTACAAGGATATGTGTCAGAACAACCTCAACTTCAATTTCAAAGCTATGAGTTTTTAATGAAGGATACTGTTTCTGTTTCTTTAATACAACATCTGCTTGTCCGGATTTTGTCTAGTAGTAGTATGACATTTCCTTCATCAACTATGTAATTATATAAAAGTTTTTCTGAATATCAAAAACACTGGAAAGAAATATAATGATATTCACAAGATGGCCAAAGGATGCTAAATGTTCTATAATGCTTAAGAGTGTGCTGTGTAATTCTCATGGCAAAAGTGTCTCAACTTAAATGTCAACAGCACCTTTTTAGAGAAATAATAGTATGCAAGCCGGGTTTAATATTCTGGTCTTTCCACTACTGTGGCTGTTATCTACCATCACCCACCTCCTATTGAGCTGCATTAAAAGGAACGCTTAATCCATTTATCAAACAGGCACTCCTGTGTCTTTGCTGTTAAAAAAAGGTAATCTTTAACTTTAGAGAGTCACCAATTTGATTGGAAAACATGCAATGGCAACTAGCAGCTAAGAACATTTCTCAAGCACCATACCAATTAATACATATATCCATCCAAAAGTAGAGTGGTATAATTAAAATGACATAATTTTCATAATCTGATAGAACTAGGCTAAATTCTGGAGTCCAAGTTGTATTTCTGTTAGAACTTAAATAAGATAACCAACATTTATATTGACTTGTATGATGATCCACAAAATGGAATATTTACATTGTATGGTCAGGATCATTATTCCAAATAATTATTTATAATAATGTATTTTACTTAATACAACATTAATGACAGACAATGTTCAGTAAATAGCTTTTATGATTATAAGAACAAAATGTAAGTAAAAGTACTTTTCTCTATAGGAGTAAAATAGTTTTATATATGTTATTATTTGAAACCATGAAGTAAAATACAAGCCTTAAATGAGAAAATATTGTAAATTGTCTTATTTACCTTCTAAACAATTCTGTCATTTTGGTTTAACTATCTATTCAAACTTAATACTTGGCTATTACTCTATATAGTTGTTTAAAGGTCATGTTTGGTAAAAACATAATACATTTTTGATATTTTGAGAGAAAGAAAGCATTTTAACAACATCACAAACTAAGTATAACTAGGTTATAATCATAGTTTACTTCATTCAATAATAGCAGAATTCCATTACCAACATAGAATTACTACCTCAAGACTTTAAAATTCTCTTTGGTTGTTTCTTAAAGATACTTTTGATTGTTCAAAAAACATCTGTCTCAGTCATTCTAACATAAATATGCTGCTGTTTATACAATGTATGTGTCTAAAACTTATGTTTTCACAAACTCTAAGAATTCTTGTGGGTTACAGGGAGCTGAACTGAAGGATTCACCTTAAATAGCCCAGCTAAACCTCTCTCAATTCCCTGGTCCTGAAAAGTTTCTTCTTCCTAAACTTCACTTTGTCCTCTGCTCTGCCAATGCCTTGCCAGGCCCAAGACACACCAGACAGTTGCACACCACAAATTCTAGACAGGAGTAAAGTAATCAGTTACCCCAGGATGTGAGCACCACCCAGCTTTCTCAGGTCCCCCAAGAAAGACTTGGATGCCCCCCAAAAGCAGAAAGCAGTCTTGAGAACCCAACGTCCCAATCCCCTCAACCTGCCATACCCAACTCCCTACCATTTTATTATAAGAGAAAGGCAGGAATGTTGTAAAAGTAAATCTGCTGGCCAGGCCTGTAACCTAGGTACCCTGTCCCTTTAAGAGACCAGCCCTGCCGATCCCCAATCTCCCCCTCCCACCAAGGCAAGAGGATCTGCTGCTTCCTCTCCAGTCAGCTCTCTGTCCTCCTTCTTCTGTAGAGACAGCTTTTGCCTTTCTCCTTTCTCTCCCCTTCTCCCATTCCCCTTCTTTTTCTCTTTCTCTTTTCTTCTCTCACTGCAACTAAATAAACTCTATACCCCCAAAGAATATAGCATATACCAAATTGTAACAAATATGAAGACGTTGCAATTGCATATATATAGCTTGTGATCACAGTTGACTTATAGTAGAAACCTATAACAGAAAGTCATCAAGAATATGGTATATACTCACTCATAAGTGGATACTAGCTATAAACAAAGGATATTGAGCCTATAGTTCATGATCCTAGAAAAGCTAAGTAACAAGGTGAACCCTAAGAAAAACATATATGGATCCATCTGGAAAGTCTAAATAGACAAGATCACCTGGCAAAATTGGGAGCATAGGGTTAGGGGGAAGAAGGGAGGGTAAAAGGGGAAGAGGAGAGGAGAAGGGGAGGGGTGAAAAGAGCTTGAGGGAATGGGATAGTCAAGATGGAGGAAGGACAGAGATGAGAGCAAGTAAAGAGATATTTTGATTGAGCAAGCCATTATGGAGCTAGTAAGAATCCTGGCTCAAGAGAAATTTCTAGGATACAAGGATGACCCCAGCTAAGACCCTAAGCAATAGAGGAGAGGGTGCCCAAAGTGGCCTTGCCCTGAAGTCAGACTGATGAAAATCTTAAATATTAACATAGAACCTTCATCCAACAACTGATGGAAACAGAGGCAGAGACCTGCATCAGAGCACTGGACCGAGATCCCAAATTCCAGTTGAAGATTGGGAGGAGTGAGAATATGAGCAAGGAGGTCAAGATCATGATGGGGACACTCACTGAAACAGTCTACTTGAGCTAATCAGAGCTCACCAACACCAGCCAGATTGGGTAGGAACAAACATAGGACCAAACTAGTTCCTCTGAATGTGGGTGACAATTGCATGGCTGGGGCAGACTGAGGAGCCACTGGCAGTATCATCAGGATTTATCTCTACTGTTTGTATTGTCATTTTGGGAAACTATTCTCTTTGGATGGATACATTTCTCAGCCTAAATATAGTAGGGAAGGCCTTAGATCTTCCCCAAAGGCATGTGCCTTACCCTCTCTGTGGAGTAGATGGGGCATAGGGCTGGGAGGGTAAGTAGAGGGAATGAAAGTAGAACAGAAAGGAAAAGCTATCAGTTTCAATTTTAGAAGAACTGGAAAGACATTACTCTAACCACAATACAACAGATAAGGAAAGAATAACCTTCATAATCTAATGTATATGTGAATTCTTTAAAAAATGATCTTGTATTAGCTGAAAGCAGAATCAAGGTTATCCAAGATTCAAGGGAATCGAGTAGCAAGGCATTAAATGTACAGTGTTGTGTTACACTCAGAATGAGTAAATTTGGGGGTTTTGGTACAGTGTGGCAGATATAACCAATAATTGGATGTTATGTATTTTTTAATGAGTAGAATAATATTAATGATATTAGCAAAAAGAAAAGATAAATGTTTAAAATATCCTTGTTTTGACCATTTTACAATGTGTAGATATATTTAAACATTACATTGTTCCCAACAAATATGTATGCTTATTTGAGAATAAACATTATGTAAATAAAAATTTAAAGTTGTTATTAAAAATAAAGTAATAAGGAAACCCTACCATACATTACATGAATGAACATTGAAGACATTATGGTTAGAGAAATAATCTAGTCATGAGATAAATACTGCGTAATGGCATTTGTATATATGTAATTACAAAAATCCAAACTCACAGAAGCAGGCAATATAATTACGGTTGCCAATGTCTGAAAAAAAACACAAATATGGGTGCAATCTCAGTTATAGATGAGTAATTTCTAGAGATTCACTTTACAACATAGTGGATTATGAATTTTCAAATTTTGCTAAGAGAGAAGATCTCATATTGCATGTTCCTATATCACACTCCCTTAAAATGTGCAGAAGCAAATTTTGGGGAGTGTCACATATTTGTTATCATGATTGTATTGATTGTATCATGGATATCTGTATGCATCCAATCTCAATACTTTGTAATTTGTACATATTAAATATATATAGATTTTGTACACAACTGGAACATCAATAAAATTGCTGAAATATAATTTTAAATTAAATTAATAGAATGGAGAAAGGAAGAGAACACATTTGGAAATGGAAGAAACTGCTTGGTTTGCTAACAACGTGATTATCTATTTAGGAAATTTTAGCAAATGAAAAAAGATACACTATAACTAACAAATGAGTTAAGCAGGATTACAAGATACAATATTAACACACAAATATTGATTAAAACTCCAAGTATAAGCAATGACAATTAAGAACAAAAGCTATTAAAGTGTATATATGTCCTTTAAAACAGTTAAGTACTACTACAACAAAATTTCTATGAGATCTGTAAGACTAAATCTTCCATGAGCTTTGTAGGAATGGGGGTAGACAAATGGCTCAGTGGTTAAAAGTACTGACTGCTTTTCCAGAGGACCCAGGTTCAATTCTCAGAACCGAAATGGCTGCTTAGAACTGTCAGAAACTCCAGTTCCAGGGGATCCAAGACCGTCACACAGAGATACATGCTGGCAAAACAGGTTGAAATGCTGCTAAAAGATATAGATGTACTAAGCTAAGATTTGTAGTCGAAGGCATTTCTGCATCCTGCCGAGTCTTGCAGCCACTTATAAAATAATCACTCAAATGCTTAGTATTAATTACAGTTGTTTAGCCAATGTCTCAGGCTTATTGCTGACAACTTCTTACATTTAAATTAACCCATTTCTGTTAATGTGTATCATCATGTGGCATCTTTCTTCTCTGGTGGCTGTTGGCAACTCTCTCTGCTCCACCCTTCTTTCTCCCTATATTCAGTTTGGCTTTCCTGCCTAACTATATTCTTCCCTGCCACAGGCCAAAACAGCTTTACTCATCAACCAATAAAAGCAACATATATTCACAGAGTACAGAAGAACATCTAGAATCTGCAAAATCAGCATGTGAGAGTTTAAAGCATGAGGATCTTGAGTTTTAAGCCAGTGTGGAATACATTAGGAATACTTGTCAAAGAAAGGAAGAAAAAAGAAAAGGAAGAAAGGAGGAAAGAAGGAAGTGGGAAGGCTCATACGACCCAGTTTTAAAACTAGCCTCTATCTGCTAATGATAACATGAAGTTTCATGATCAAGGAATTTGCATCTCATAATACTCTTTTGCATTTCTCTATCAGAATTTGATTATATATTTTCATTTCCTTTAACTTCTCAAAATTTCTTTACTTCTGGTCATATTTTTTAAGTTGCAAAGGAGAACGACCAATGTTACAACTACAAAAAATTTTCACAGTAAGATGGACATTTTTATTGTTTTTAAATCCTTTAACTCTACTAATTTTGAATAAGCCATTAGCTATTAAAGAGTTAATAAATTATTCGTATAGAAATTTAACATGCATGATACCTATATAATAATGATACAGTTTTTAAAAGTATGGCAGTGAATGAAGTAGATAATAGGAGAGGAATAAACACTTGAATTAATGGAACAAGATAGAGAGACCAAAACTAGAGTCACACAAGGATAGACATGTGATCTTGGAAAGCACATCTAAAAACAACTCATTGCAGAAAGAATAACGCTTTCTACAAATAAAACAAGGAATGGTGCATATGCAGAAAACCAAAAAGGAATCCTGACCTTGGTCTCACACTATACATACATACATACATACATACAAACACACACACATGTATATGTATACATATATATATATATGTGATATATATATATATATATCACATTAAAATAGTATAAGGCATAAGTATATGAAACAAACTTTCAGAAAAATGGAGAGAATCTACATAACCTGATTTTAGGCAAAAGTTCTCAAAACTAGACCCTTAAAAGCCACAACTAAAAGAAAAACAAATCATTTCTTATCCAAATTAGTACCCTTTTTTCATCATGCACAGTAATGAACATTAAAGATAACATGAAGGCTGTGTGATGGTTCGTCTCATTTTCATAATCTAAAGCCACTTGGGAGATAGGCCTCTGAGAATGCCTGTGAGCGGTTGTCTTGGTTAAGTTAATTGAGGTAGAATGCATAACATCAGTCCTTGTGATGGAATCCAGCTGTAAACTCCAATAATGAACAGACTGTTAAAATATGCCCAATGGTGCAATAGAGGCATGGATGCTATAGGAGTAACCAACAATAGGATTTAAGGCCTGCATCACAGAAAGGATTTATACCTAATACAGTAAACCAGCCATGAGCCTGTGGTTGGGAAGAACATCCATCACAGTAAAGAACCCTTTACTGTTACTTTGCTAAATGAGCATAACACCAAACTTTCCTCTAAATATAGATTTTGTACTTTTGTACTCATAAAATAGTTCATGTCTTTCCTCTCAGAGAAACTTCTGCTCTTTTCTTTCATTCTTTTTTCTTTTTCTCTTTTGATTTTTGGTTTTTGTTTTTTTGGTTTTTTTGAGACAGGGTTTCTCTGTGTAACTGCCCGAGCTCTTGTAGACCAGGTTGGCCTCAAACTCACAGAGAGCCACCTGCCTCTGCCTCCCAAGTGCTAGGATTAAAGGTGTGTGCCACCACTGCCTGGCTTAGAGAAGCTTCTAAGGAAGCATCTCTTCCTTTTTTTCCTCCCTCTCTCTCCCTTACTCTCCCATATCCTTCTCTTTTTTCTCTTCTGTCTCTCCACCATGTTTATTTCCTCTCTACATTCTCCATCCCTTCTTCCCTGTCATGAGGGAATGTACTCTTTATAAGTGAACAAGTTCTTTCTTAAGTTGCTTTTATCAGAATATTTATCACAGCAACAGGAAATGAAATTAAGGCCAACCAGGATAAAATACTAAAAGATAATACCAGGTGTGGTGGTGTGTAATTTCAATACTTGGAAGATTGAGGAAAGAGAATCACACATTTGAAGGAATCTGCATGGTGAGATCCCTTCTCAAAATGAAAACATTTGCAAAGTATGTATCTAATATTTGATGTTTATCCAGAATATATGCATAAATGAGCATTAAGCAGTAAAAGACTATTATTCTCCAAGAAGTAAAAAATGGCAAAAGACAACAAATTCATACAGGAAAGGATATCCAACATCAGTTAGCCATTAAGTGAATTTAAATTAAAACCAAAGGAAGATAACATTGCACATTTATTAGAATGTTTTTAAAATACTGAACTACAAGTTGTGGGGAGACTGTGAAATAAATGGAACTCATGTGTTGCTATTGTGAATGCAAAAGGGTGTAGCCATTTGAACAGAACAGATTGGAATTTAATTGCTACATTGAACATGCATTTATTGAATGTTTAAGCAATAAAGCTATTGATTATAAGCAATAAAGCTACTGATTGTTTTTCTTAGAGGCTTAAACTTTCATCCAAAGGCAAATCTACATACAAGTACTAATAGAAATTATATTCATTATACTGGAAGACCGGGAATACCTAAATGTCTTTCAGTGAAATGAGTAAGTGGTTAAAAATTGTAGTACATGTATATGGTGGAATATTATTCAGTCACAAATGTGTACACTTTTTTCTTTTTAAAATAGTTCTTTGAGAATTTTGTACCTTGTGTTTTGATACTACTATTTCCTCCCCAGTTCCTTCCAGATCCATACCATTTTCATACCCACTAGCATTTATGCAGTCCCTTTTTAAAAATTAAAAAAAATACATTAAGTCCAATTTGTGTTCTCCTTATAATCTGGAGTGTGCAGCCTTCAAATGGAGCATGGTCAATTTACCAGAGGCACATTTTTTTTCATGGTTTATTTTTTTATATTTAAAAATTTCCATCTCCTCCCCTCCTCCCCCTTCTCTCCCCTCCCCTCCGCCCATACCCCCCCTCCCTCCCTCTCCAGGCCAAGGAGCCATCAGGGTTCCCTACTCTATGTTAAGACCAAGGTCCTCCCAACTCCCCCCAGGTCCAGGAAGGTGATCGACCAAGCTGAGAAGGCTCCCACAGAGCCCGTCCATGCAGAAGAATCAGAGCCCAGCGCCATTGTCCTTTGCTTCTCAGTCAGCCCCCACTGTCGGCCACATTCAGAGAGTCCGGTTTGGTCACATGATCCATCAGTCCCATCCCAACTAGAGTTGGTGATCTCCCATTAGTTCTGTCCCACTGTCTCCATGGGTGAACGCACCCCTCACGGTCCTGACTTTCTTTCTCATGTTCTCTCTCCTTCTGCTCCTCATCAGGACCTTGGGAGCTCAGTCCAGTGCTCCAATGTGGGGCTCAGTCATTTTCTTCATCTATCGCCAGGTGGAGGTTCCCTCACGGTCCTGACTTTCTTTCTCATCTTCTCTCTCCTTCTGCTCCTCATCAGGACCTTGGGAGCTCAGTCCGGTGCTCCAATGTGGGGCTCAGTCATTTTCTTCATCTGTCGCCAGGTGGAGGTTCTATGGTGATATGCAAGAAATTCATCAGTGTGGCTATAGGAACTGGCCTTTTCAGGCTCCCTCTCCAGAGGCACATTCTTAAAGAAAGCCAAATCTCCCTGTACCGCCAGCTATCAGTTTCTAGGAGCTCCTCGGTTACGGATAAGATTTTCCCCACCTCCACTTTCTGTGCTAGCATTTGGTCTGGCTTGAACTTGCACAACTCTTATGCATGTGAGTAAATGTGTGCAGATTCCCTGGGGTATCCAGAAGATATGTTTCTTCATAGTTACCCACTGCTTCTCAATCTTAAACTCCTTCTATCCCATTTTCTGTAATGATCCATGAGATTTGGAAAGAAGGGGTGTGATATAAATGTCCCATTTATGGCTGAGAATTCCACAGTTTCTTAGTCTCTGATAGAAGACAAATCGTAGGTCTCTGTATTAATCCCTATTTACCACAACTAGAAGTTTATATAGGTTGACAGATATATTAATCTATAGGCATAATAAGAGGACATTTTGAGTTGGTTTAATGCTATCTCCATTTTGCATATACGAAATTAGATGCCCCATAGTGCTATAGTTCTACCATCATACATGCCTTCTTGGGCTTCATGATTTTACCTCTTGGAAATTTGGTTCTGCAAGATCATCAAATATAAAAAATAGCTATGTGAATTGAAAAAGATATAACAATTTTAGAGAATTAGAAGAGACCATAACCCAGGACCTTATTTGTACAAAGCTCTTTTAATAACAAAAATTTAATTTATCTCTAGACACCAAGAAAATCTTCCATTGATGATACTGGTGTAATAAAAGCAAAGCCTCTGATATGGAATGAGCTATCTCTATGAACTTCTATGCATTGCAGAACCATGTGAAGATGCTCATTCTAAGTTTTGTTTAATAAAGATTTCATTTGAACAGGAGTAAAGAATAATGAATTGATTCTTAAAACACAATCTAGTCTATCAAAACTTTGTTTTTCATATATTTTGATTTAGTACTTGATAACCAAGTGTGGAGCCAGAAAGTAGTCTTTATCTTCAGCAGGTGACCATCTCAAGGTGATGTCATGATGACACATGGCTCTGTGAGCTTACAAAAGCATACAGACTGGAGAAAGTCTTATTGGAGTTGGTGAATTGAAGGCACTGAAAAGCTGGAAGCCATAATTATGAGAAAGTAAATTTGAAACAAAAGAAATGTTATGAAAGTACAAGTTACTGAAGAAGGGAAACTGGAACAGAAGAGATTGTAGGTAGCTAAATTGAAGACCATAACTAAAAAGTTTTCTTCATCCAACTGCCAGTATGACTCTTGGAGTTGTAACTAGGGAGAGTAAATAAATGTTCACACGTAGTCACAACACCACCTCCGTTACTACCACCACCATTACCACCATCACCATCACCACCATCATCTAGTGATGTGAGGAAAAAGAACAGGGTACGTAAGATGCTGAAGATGCTCATATTTGCTTTGGGATGCGAAAAAGAGAAGAGCAACATTATTCTTGAAGAATAACTTTACTAAGTCACAATGTAGAAATGTAGGTGGGACAGACAAATAAATTGAGACCAAAATAAATCATGTTACTCACTATGATGACAATATGCCATATAATGGGCAGACAGAGGGCGAGATATTTCATTTTTTTTTTTAAAAAATGCCATGGAGGATCTTTTGGAGAGGGAAGCTTCCCACCATGCTTGGAATGTTTTCCTCCTCTTTTCTACAAAGGCATCTGGCAAGGAATTTTTAAAGCCTAGGCTCAGAGATCTGTTGATTGAGGTTTCTGTCCAACTGGTCCCACTGCAGTTCAGTCCCAAAGAAACACACAGAAATCTATATTAATTATAAACTGGTTGGCCTATTAGCTCAGTCTACTTATTAATTAATTTTTACATCTTAAATTAGCCCATTATTCTTGTCTATGTTAGTCACGTGACTTGGCACCTTTATCAGTGAGGTGTTCTCATCTTGCTTCCTCTGTGGCTGCGTGTTGGCTGCATGCTGAGTCTTTCTTCTTCCCATAATTCTCCTGTTCTCTTTGCCATACCTCTTCTTCCTGCTTTGTTGCCCCACCTATACTTCCTGCCTGGCTACTGGCCAATCAGCATTTTATTAAAATACAAGTGATAAATGTTTACAAAGTACAAGACCATTATCCCTCAGCTGATATCTAGTCAGGAATCTAATTTGAGTTATTGTGTTTGTTTGAATAAAAATGGTCCTCATAGACTCATAGGGAGTGGCACTAGTAGGAGGTGTGGCCTTGTTGGAGTAGGTGTGGCTTTGTTGAAGGAAGTGCTTCACTAGGAAGTGGGCTTCAAAGTTTCAGAAGCTAAAGCTTGGACAGTGTGTCTCTGTCACTTCCTGCTGCCTGTGGATCTAGATGCAGAATACTCAGCTACTCTCCACAACCATGTCTGCCTCATCACGTTTCTCACCATGACAATAATAGACTAAACCTCTGAATCGTAATACAGACCCAATTAAATGTATTCTTTTATAGGTGTTGCTGTGGTCATGGTGTCTTACGCTTGCTATGATGTCTTATGTTTGTAACGTTCAATCCTAGTTCTAATATCTCTGTCAGTAAGAACTTAAGGCTAAAAAAAATAACTTGATTATTATTTACATTATTATATCATTTTAAATTTTTATTTGGACAGACTTGCCAATAAATTAGGAGAGATAATAGTGAAACTGAGTGAAACAAAGAGAAGGGTGCAGAGTCTAAGATTTTATTGAGAAACCATCCTTTATTCTTGCCCTTCTTTGTTGCTATAACTTCTACATTAGTGCAGAACACAAAAAGCAGTTACAACTAGGGCACAATCTCCTTGCAGCTTTTATGTAATAATCTAAACTCAAAGGACTAGGGCCCTCAAAACCAACCCTTTATTGCAGATTTCTAACTCCACTGTGTAGTTCTCTGTCATTTTCTTCTCAACATATTCTGATTGACTCCTCACTTTTATAGAATCGAGTTCCAATTTTATAGCTGGACACTAGAGCCTCTCCTATCACAGTCCATTGCAAATTATTTTAGCCCTGACATTGATCATATTTATAAATCTGCTTTGGGAATTTCAGTCAGTAGGAACTGCATTGTCTCTATGTGAAAGATGAAGATTAAGTCGAGAGGAGTGAGAAAATCCACCATTTTAACTCTGTTATTTCTCCCCAAGGTAAGTGCTGTGAAGTAGTATCTGGTAGGAGGAAAGAAGAACATGATGATGCTAACAGATAACACAATTTCTTTATGATCAGACTGGGACACTGGGACAGAATCATGTCACAGGGGGTCTGTCCTACATATGTGAGTTTTTCTTAACCACTCTATTTGAGTCAGCTTCAGCCTCAGTGTCTTCATGTTGTCTGTTAGTCCATTTTTCTGTTACTACAACACATCGGCTAAGGCTAGAGACATATGACAGAAACAGGCTTATTAAACTTACAGGCTGAAAGTCCAAATAGCATAGCGTACATCTGGTGGAGGTCCCTTGGCTGAATTACATAATGACACATGGTAGGGCAAATGACAGGAAAAAGGGTGAGAGGTGGAGACTGTCTGACCAAAGTGGTAGCCAGGGTATGGGGACAGAGCAGTTTCTTGATCTCCTTCTAGTCACAAACTTGGAAAATCAGTACTAAGCTTACTTTTCTAATTACGTGTGTGTGTGTGTGTGTGTGTGTGTGTACATGCATGTGTGTGTATGTTTATATATGGCATGTGTCTATCTGCATATATATATATGCTGCGGATATTCCACCATGCATGTGGAGGTCAGAGAACCAACTTGTGAGGATCAGTTTTCTCCTTTGCCCTGTGAGTTCCAAGGATTAAATCAGACCATTGGGCTTGGTGGCAAGTGCCTTTCCCCTCTGAGCAATCTTGCTGGCTCAATCCCAGCAATCCTGATATTTTCACCCTGGAAACCAAGCTTCCATCACATGAACACATTAGTGACAACTTCAATGAGTAACACTGACTGATTCCTTTGCACTTTTTTTGCCTTCTTTTCGGCACTAAATGCTTTTCTACTTTTAAGTTACATGTCAAAATGTTCCTCTTCACAGCAAGCTTCTTTCACTGATGCTCCTTCCCTTGGCACCCCTACTGTCCTTCTCTCAAAACATGGAGAATTTCATTATGTTGCTACCACAACTAACAAAACTGAGGGCTTTGACCAGATCCCACTGTCCTTTCTTTTTTCAGTATTCCTTCAAAACTTTCTTCTTAACTTGGCACACACAGTTCCATTTCCTACTTTTCTTGCCATTTCACAGTCCTTTGTAAACTTTTATTCAAACTTTAACTGTTGGAGTTATTTAATTAACTTGCCTCTGTATCAGTTTAATTTAGAATTATATTTGTTATACCCGTGTTTCATATCACACCACAGTTTTTATACATTGTCTATGACTCCGGTCACTTCATTACTTTTTTTCTCTTCCCTCAACCCTTGATCATTCTCCCTCACTCTCATTTCCCCCTCTTTTCCCTTCCCTTCTTTTCTTTCTAAAACAGATTCTCTCTTTTCCTTTGCTTTCAATCAACTTGAAAATTCTGTCAGTCTCCCAAAGCCCAATTTTAACCCAAATTTTTCTCTCCAGTCCTAATTCTACATTTACCAGACTGTCATCTGAAGATCATCCCAAGGCAAATGTCACCTACCTTCAGTTTGGCCTTCTTCCCCAATCTTTATTTTTATTAACTGGCTAATGTTGAGCATCCTCACTTTAGTTCCTCAAGTTTAGCCTCTGTGTTGACTCTGGCACAATTTAGCCATCTAAAAAGAGCTCATATTTCTTTATCCTGATTCTTTTATATCTCAACCACTTATGCCTTAGTTTTTCTGGATTTCACCTTTTGTCATATGTACTATAGCCAAATTTCATCAACTCTCTTTCCATTTCATCTAGTTCACCCTCCACCTGTTCTTAGAGTTCTTTATTTAAATGCGTTTGACCACGTAGCTCCTCTGCTTTAGTAATATTCATAATTCTTTGCTCTGCAGAACACAAAGCCCACCAAATTTTGTGTATCATTTTCAGGGCCTCACAATCTGAGCCCAAATCAATTTTTGATGTGGGATGTCCTTCTGTATTTGTGCTGCTTTTTTGTTTTATGAATAAAGCTGTTTTGTCTGATGGCTTAGCATGGTAAAGCCAGGCAGGAGAGAGGAGGCTGAGTAAAAGAGACAACATGTAGCTGCCAAAGGAGAAAGATGAAAGAACCTTACCAGCAAGTCACAGGGTTTTTTTTTGTTTGTTTGTTTGTTTGTTTTGCATAACACAGATTAATAGAAATGGGTTAATTTAAGATTATAGAGCTGGCTAGGAATATACCTGAGATGTTGGCCAAACAATGTTGTAGTTAATATAGTTTGGTGTGATTATTCGAGTCTGGGTATCCAGGAAACCAAAGTGCAGTCTCCATTTTCAATTTTTCCAGATACTTTCCTCATCCTTCTTTTCATGTGTCCTCACCTTTAGCTCCACTCAAGTAGTAGTCCCCCAGCATGTAAATTTAAAGCATGATGCCAAAATATGTATTTTAACCTTTATCTTATTGTTTTGAAGATATCAATAAGCATCAAGAGGGTCAGGACTACAGACTGATACTATTTTGCTTAATTCTTTACATAAGTTGATCTTAATAAACATTACATAAACAAATGAGTGAGAGTCACTTTTTTCCATTTATTAGCTGTGTGACATTTAGTCAGTTTCGAGTCTTGGTTTCCTTATCTGTGAACTGGGTATAAGAAGAGTGATAACTTTGGCCTGTTGATTATGAAGGAAACACATACATCCTTTTTATGTCTTCTCTAGCTTCTTCAACCCTATCCTAGTTTTGGCAGACAGTGGCAGAGATAGCAGGCGGAGGGCTGTGGGGCCAAACTGCACAGCAGCTGCAGTGGGTTGGCTTCACAGCTGCTGCTCAGGCTTTTGAGACTCTTCAATGTTAACCCTTTGGGTCTAGATCTTGAGAATATTATGACATGCTCACTCAGTCTCCATTTCTTAATTTCTTTGTTTCTGTACACCAGGCAGAGATTATTTATCTGTTTTCTTGATCCATCTCTTCTAGGCCAGCCTTCTTACACAGACAACTGATTAGACACAAACTCTCCAGGACATTTTTCAGATGCAATTGTTTTTGAACTTTTCTCTATGTCCTTTCTCTTGTGCATGTTCTCTTCGAGAGCACAATACTTCAGGTATGGCCCAAAAGGTACAAATATCTGTTAGATTCAAACCTTGGCCTTCACATTCTGCTCCTCATATCTCAAGTTATAGGGCTCTATTAGCAACCATGTTGTTCTCTTGTCTCACATCAAGCCATGAGCAACTGAAATGGTTCAGGGCATTTCCACAACAACTGCTGTCATAACAAGCCGTCCTCTGTATGTGCAGTTGGTGCGCTGACTCTCAATGCAGAATGATAGAATTGTGAATTAGTGTCTAACATTCCAACATGTTGATATGCCCTGAACTTACAACTCTTTTAATAAATCTTATAAATTCAATTATTAAAAATTATAAATTTATAAATTATAAAACTTTTCCATTCCCATGTGTGTCTTCTCTCATGCCTGGCTTAAGTCATATACTCCATTAGTCATTTGTCTGTATCTTCATTCACACAAATCTATACATTTCCACCTAATTGTTTGTCATGGGAAAATATATATAACTTGAAATTTATACTTTTAACACTTTCAATATATATAATTCAGTGATATTAGAAACAGTTAATGGTGTAAATATTGCACATATACAAGAATAAAATAAACCTGTCCATCTTGGTCACTCTAAAAATTAGGATTTATCACATATGAGACTTGAGATCTTTCACACATATATACATACATGTGTATGTATGTTGTACAGAGTTTTGCTTCAAATTCTTCTTACTGGAGTTATTTATCATTAAAAGTGTACTATATCTCAGGGGAGTCCAGAAAATGACATGAAGATAGGATTAGCAATAATTACCTGAGTGGAGCAAAGAGTTAATGTTTAGTTATTACCAATCTAATAGATAGTATTTAGTAAGTAACTACCAAAGCCGGATGCACAATCCTGAAAAGTTATTGTGTGCAATTTCTGTTTACATGTAGCTAACAATGTTCTTGGAAGATGGGACATTTTATCCATTTAAACACATTTTAGGTCTTATCTCACCTGGGTTATTGCAATGGCTCCCTATCTCTCATTGGTCTGTTCACCTCTGGCCTTACCCTTCCTGGAAGTCTGGGGGACCATCCATACTATCATTCAAATGTATCTTAGAAATGCTATATTCATTGTCTTAAGCTTGGATGTGCCTTAGAAACACCAGAGAACAGCTTTTAATACACTAAAATATTTTTTATGCTGGTCAGTTCTGTAAGAGCTTCATGCCTTGAACATCATAATTTTGAAGATTCACAGCTATTTCTCATGCCTGGTTCAGTCTGATAATCATTGCTGCACACTGACTATGTCTGTCACCTTTTAAATGTGTATACATTTTGGGTCTTTTCTGTGGGGGCCTCTTAGTGTGGATACTATGAATTTGGGGATCTACCTTGCATTTTATTTTTTTAAAATAACCATCCAGGAATTCCTTATAATATTATAATATAATCACTAAATACTGTTTTGCTTCATGGCATATATTTTGATAACCTCCATCCTCTGCATGGAATATCCGTGCCTTTCTTGTCTGTCAAAACATAGATTATCATTTAAAACTCAAACAACAGCTCCTGTAGACAGTATTTTCCTAAATCTATTGTCGCTGTGGCATGCAAACATTCATATTGTTTCACTTACTACTTAAAATAAATGCACTGATTTACATGCCTTTCCCCTACTTAACTGTACAGCCTTTGAGTGCTGAAGTTTCATTATTTATTGCTTTATATCCTCCAGACTTAGCCATCAGAACTGGTACAGAGTCAGTACCCAGTATGTTTTTACAGAACTTATGAATGGAGTTTATGAATTTTATTCATAGTTCAGCATCCCCAAGAGAGAAGAATGGACAAGAAAGAATCAAACAGATTCAGGAGAAAGAGTTTACCAGTAGAAAGTTCAGTGAGTTTCTGTCCTTGGGAAGCAAAGATTTTGTCTGGAGAAAATAAGGCAGCATTAGAAGGGATAACTAATTCCAGCCAGCCAGGCAGCCAAGAACAGGCTGTGGCCAAAGTGTTGATGGATGACAGCTGGAAGTATGGCTTGTGAACCAACTAAAAATGACACATCAATCTGAGCTGCAAAAGAAATCACTGCAGCTCCAGAGACTTCTGTTCTCTTTAAAATCTCACTCTACATGACTGTGTAATAAGAACACCTCAAATTGTTCTAGCACTTTACAACTTTACACTCTACACGCTCATACACATGATCCCATGGAAACCCCCTAATGATCCTTCTAAGGACACATCAATCCTGCCTCAGAATGGGAAAAACAAGGCTCAATAACCTTCCGTGACTAGCCCAGTATCATAAAGATCAGAGGTGGTCATCAGAACACAAGTAGGTCTTCAAATAAGGGAGAAGGAGAAGAAATAAGATAAGAAAACCAAATGTCAAGAAGAGAACAAAATCTATATAGTGTGTGCACTGTATTTTATTCTGGGAACTATTACCTTCATCATTGTTGCTTCCTTTTTTAGATAGATTAGGACCTTGAGGCCAGATAATGAGGTGATCCTAGGCTAATAGTAACTAATACAGCATGTATAGTTTAGGTCACTTTTCATTCAAAACCATGAGATAGAACTATATAGTTGGTATTGTTATTTACAGCTAAAAGGAAGAAATTGAGACCCAGAAAAATTAAATAACTTGCTTAGAAATCCACAAGGTTTAGCAAAAAATGAGCAGCTGATTCTTATTTGAATCAAGCATCAGTGTGATTTAGACAAAGGGACTAAGTTCTCCCCTGTATTTTGTTACACTAAGAAATGAATTCTATGCCAAGAATGTTTACCTAGACCAATGTCATGAAGCATTTCCCTTCTTTTCCTCTGAGACGGTGGTTTCTTGTCTCTCACTTCTGTATTTGCCTATTTCTTGGTATAGTGAGAGAGAAAGGTCTTCATGTGGATTTCTAATTTTCACAACACAATTTCATAGAAGAACTCAGTTCCTCGTTATATGTTCATGGAATCTATGTCAAATCAAACAAACAGTTGCAAATGCACATATTTATTTCTGGGTTCTCTGTTATATTCCATTGTTCCATATGGCTCTTTTTTATGTTGGTTCCATGTTGCTTGAGTTATCTTAGCTGTGAAGTGTATTCTGAAGCTATACAATTAGGTGGCTCCAGCTTTGTTCTCATTGCTTAAGATTGCTGTGGCTATCTGGAGATCTTCTGAACTTCCACATAAATTTTGGGGTTGTTTCCCATTTCTATACACATTACTACTTTTATATGAATTGCATCAAATATGCACAATCAACAGAATTAGAAAATATTTGCAAAAGACTAACCTGACATTGGTTTAATATGAAAATATAAAGAACTCAGTAACAAAAAACCCACAAAAGGTACAAAAATGTGAATAGAAACTACTCAAAAAAGAGATACAAATAGGCAATAGATGTATGAAAAAAATGGTTGACATCATTATATGGCAAATGAAAATCTAAACTACAATGATACAGAAATGATATAACATCTTGTAGCTATTAGAGTGGCTATTAACAAAAGCACAAAGATAAGGGGTTACTAAAGTTGTGCAGAAAACAAAGCTTTTGCACACTAATGGTGAAACTGTAAAATAGTAATATCATTCTACAGAAGAGTTTGGAAGCTCCCTAAGCTCAATCATACTACAGGGGCATTTGTTCATAGCAGCATTGTTTGTAATGGACAGAAGCTGGAAACAATCTAGATTTCCCCTCAACTGAAGAATGGATAAAGAAAGTGTGGCACATTTACACATTAGAGTATTACTCAGAAGTAAACAACAAGAACAACAACAAAAAACCAATGATATCTTGAATTTTGCATGCAAATAAATGGATAGAATTGAAAAACACTATCCTGAGTGAGGTAACTGAGACCCCCCAAAATGAATGTGGTATGTACTCACTCATAAAACAAAGGACGTTGAGCCTATTGTTCATGATCCTAGAGAAGCTAAGTAATAAAGTTAACCCCCCCCCCCCAAAACCATATATAGACCCACCTGGAAATTGGAAACAGAGCAGATCACCTGACAAAATTGGGAGCATGAAGGTGGGAGGTAGAAGGAAGGGGATAAGGGAAAGAGAAAAAGAGCAGGGGAGGGTTGAGGAGAACTTGAGGGAATGGGATAGTCGAAATGGAGGAAGAACAGATATGAGAGCAAAGAAAGAGATATCTTGATAGAGGGAGCCGTTATGATGTTAGCAAGAAACCTGGCTCTAGAAAATTCCCAGGAATCCACAAGGATGACCCCAGCTATGACACTAAGAAGTAGAGGAGAGGGTGCCTGATCTGGCCTTGTTCTGTATTCAGACTGATTATTATCTTAAATATCACCATAGAACCTTCATCCAGCAACTGATGGAAATAGAAGCAGAGACATACGTTGGAGCACTGGACTAAGCTCCCAAGGTTCAGTTGAAAAGTAGAAGGAATGAGAAGATGAGCAAAGAGGTCAAGACCATGAAGGACTCATCCACTGAAACAGTTTACCTGAACTAACGGGAGCTCACCAACTCCAGCTGGACAGGAAAGGAACAAGCATAGGACCAAACTAGTTCCTCTGAATGTGGTTAACATTTGTATGGCTGGGGCAGACTGAGGGGCCACTGGAAGTGGTACTGGGATTTATCTCTACCGCATTTACTGGCTTTCTGGGATCCCTGTTCTCTTTGGATGTGTATACCTTGCTCAGTCTTCATGTAGTAGGGAGGGCCTTGGACATTCCCCAAAGCAATGTGCCTTACTCTCTCTTAGGACTAGAGGGGGTTGGGGGGAAGGGTGTGTGGAAGGAATGGGAGGAGGGGAGGGAGTGGGGATTTGGATTGATATTTTTTTTAAAAAATCTAATAAAAAATAAAATAAAGAAAGAAGATATTAAATGTATGATTACTATGTGATCCGATGATTACACTCACCTTTCCCCCTGCCCCCTCTTTTTCTCTCTCTCCGTGTGTGTGTGTCTAAGTGTGTGTGTGTGTGTGTGTGTGTGTGTGTGTGTGTGTGTGTGTGGAGGGGGTGGTTGTAAGCAAATTGTGTCAAGAGAAAATCTTCACTACCATATTTATCATAGCGCCACTAACATATGGCTATAACCAAAATAGGAACTCAACCTAATGATGCACCTAATCGTAATTAAAAAGATAAATGGATACCAACTAAATGCCCCCCGACTGAAGAATGGATAAGGGAAATGTGGTACATTTACACAATGGAGTACTACACCACAGAAAATATAATGACATCTTAAAATTTGCAGGCAAATGAATGGAGCTAGAAAACATCATTTTGAGTGAGGTAACCCAGACCCAGAAAGGCAAATATCATATGTACTCACTCATAAGTGGTTTTTAAACATAAAACAAAGAAAACCAGCATACAAATCACAATCCCAGAGAACCTAGACAACAATTAGGACCCCAAAAGAGTCATAAATGGATCTAATCTACATGGGAAGTAGTAAAAGACAAGATTTCCTGAGTAAATTGGGAGCATGGGGACCCTGCAGGAGGGCTGAAGGGGAGGGGAGAGGCAGGGAGGAGAGCAGAGAAAAAATGTATAGCTCAATAAAATCAATAAAAAAGAAAGAACGATAAATGGATACTAAAAAGGTAGTATTAATACAGAATGAAACACTATTCAATTGTTTAAAAAATGAAGCATCCATCTGTGATGGCATGGCAAATGTGTGTGGTGTTATGTTAAATGAAATAAGCCAGACATATACAGATACCACACAATCTCACTTATATGTAGAATTAGAAAACTTGATTCCTTGGTAGAGAATATTATGGTATTTGCCAAAGACTGAGATTAATAGATATAGGGAGAGATAAGAGTATATTGTAAAGATACATAATTGTAGTTATGAAGAATGTATTTTAGGATATTTGTCGTACAGCAAGGTGCCTGTAGTTAGTGATATCTCCTATTTTTGAGAGATGTAAGAAGTGTCGGTATTATGAATTTTCATCACAAAAACGATGTTGGTAATGGAATTGTTAATTGGCTATATTGAAGTAATCAGTAATGTATATTACATACATATTATCATATATATGCAATGTGTATATATGCTTCATTCAGAGAAAAGAAAGAGTGAAGGATGATGCATACGATAAAATACTATCTATCAATTAAAATGAAAACTAAATGTAAATGTATTTAAAATACCTTGTTAACTTCTTATGTGGAATGCCTAAAGATTTTAATGAAAATAAAGGATAACATCAAGAGTGATTCTTCATCAGGATGATGTAATAATGAAACTCACTGTGAAAGGAAGTGAGGCTTGACTTGAGCAGCACCAAAGTGAACGTGGGCACTGTCCCAAGCACTTCTGACACAACAGCACAGGGGAAAAGTACTGAAAATCATGGCATCTTCTGGAGAGTTCGAAAAAAAAAAATCCCAAACTGTGGGTGTGGATGGCAGATAGCTACCTACTGAGAAAATAATGCAAAATGTCCCCAAACTTCATGGCCAAAGGTACGCATTCTTCCTCCTAAGGTTTTGAGATTTAAGAGACGTTACTTACCAGGCTGGTAACATCAAGTGAGGGCCTTTCGGGTACAAGGAAATTGAATTGCTGATTGCTGGGCTGTGTTATGAAAGAGAGCAAGTCACAAGTTTTCTTCGGCTCCCTGCAGGCTCCGCTGTGAAAACAATGATAACCGGCAAATAGACCTGGAGATAAGAACAAGAAAAGAAATGAGAGATGAGATAAGCAAACTGTAACTCAAAAAGAAGTATGTTTTCCAGGTTGGACTTTTTTATTGAAAAATTAATAGATGCACTTCATTCAAAACTTCCAGGGTACAAATAAGTTCAATGCAAGCCCAACTTCCTCTGCACATGGAAATGTGGTTGTAGTCTTCTTCATCAGAAATGAGAGTGCATTGTGCACATCACTGTGAGCTTTACTGTTTTGAAATTCAAAGAATTAAACTCGTAAATAAATATATATAGTTCACTTTTATTACCTTAATTGACTATTATTTCAACATAGATATGTAGGCCCATTAATTTAACTTATCCCCTTGTAATGCTCATTTAGCTTCACCCCGTACTTCATTCATGCAAACAGCACTGTAAGGAATTCCCTTGTGCTTGTATACATTTGCATATCACTATGAAAATAAACAAGTCAAGGGTGAATTTTAAATGCATTTTCATTTTCTTTTATTTAAACTCTTTTTTCCAAATTCCCACTTCCTCCCTACTACCCTTCCTCTCCCTCCACAGACCCTCCCATCCTACCCTCTCCAATCCTAAGAGAGGGCCATGCACCCCGCCCGGTGTAAAGTCCCAGGCCCTCCCTACTACATCTAGGTTGAGCAAGGTTTACATCTATAGGGAATAGGATCCCAAGAAGCCGGATATGCAGTAGAGACAAATCCCAGTGTCACTATCAGTGGCCCCAAAGTCTGGCCCAACTGTCAACCCTCTTCAAAGGGGCTTGTTTCTTCCCATGCTCATTCACTCCCATTCCAGTTGGAGTTGGTGAGTTACCATTAGCTCAAGCAAACTGTCTCAGTGGATGAACCCCTCATGGTCTTGACTTCCTTACTCATATACTCTCACTCCTTCCACTCTTCAACTGGATCTCAGGAGCTCAATCCAGTGCACCAATGTGGGTCTCTGCCTCTGTTTCCATCTGTTGTTGAAAGAAGGTTCTATGGTGATATTTAGGCTGACGGTGGAAGAGGACTGAGAAACCAAGGACAACGGCAATAAGCATGAACTCTACAGCATGGACGGGCTCACTGTGAGCCTTGTCAGTTTGGTTGCTCACCTTCCTGGACTTAGGGGGAGCTGGGAGGACCTTGGACTTAACATAGTGAAGGGAACCCTGATGACTCTTGGTCTTTGGAGAGGGGTGGAGTGGGGGTATGAGTGGAAGGGAGGGGAGGGAAGGGGGAGGAGGAGGGGAGGAGATGGAAATCTTGAATAAAAAAATGAGATAAATAAAAAAAAAGAAAAAAAAGATAATCATCAATCTGACTACTGGGTAAGGCTAGTTCAGATACTCTCTCCTCTATTACTCAGGGTCTTAGCTGGGGTCATCCCGGTGGGTTCTTAGGCATTTTTCTAGAGCCGGGATTCTTGCCAACTCCATAATGGCTTCCTCCACCAAGATATCTCTTTCCTTGCTCTCATAGCTATCCTTCCTCCATCTCGACCATCCCATTCCCTCAAGTTCTTCTCAACCCCCTTCTCCCCTTCTTTCTACCCCCCTGCCCCCTGCTCTCAAATTTTTGTCTTTTTCCAATATTCAAGTGGATCTATATATGCTTTTCTTTGGATTCACCTTATCACTTAGTTTCTCTAGGATTATGAACTATATAGGCTCAATCTCCTTTGTTTATGTCTAGAATCTACTAATGAGTGAGTACATACCATATTCAAATTGTTGGATATTACAAAAAATATGTTGTTCAGAGGGATTGAATTCATTTATATTCTCACTTCTAAGGTATGAAATGGCCATTATTACTAGTATATATTCTTTATCTTTTCCTTTTTTCCTGATAAGATAGAGGAAAAGAATATTTCATGATGGTTTTTAACTTGCACTGTTTGCATCATTTGCAAGCTTAGGCAGCAATTTTGTATATTTATTAACTTCGTGCAGGTAAAGGATACACACATAACTTTTCTCAATTTTTCTCTGTGTATGTATGTATTCTGCCATTTATTTATAAGAGAACATCCTATGTTAAAAACATATTCCAGTGTTATTTGGAATAAATTATTTATCATACTGGACTGTTACCCATCAAATATTTTTCTAAATTACCTTTTGTGTCTATCACATTTTTTGAAAAAAAATATGTACAGTTAAATTCATCAGCTTTTCTGCTTTTATTTTCTGGACTGTGGTTTATCTTTAGAAAAGTTCATTCCACTTCAAGATTATGTGGATTTTTTTATAGATTTATTTTTACCTGCGTCAATGTGTATATGTGGACATGTGCCTGGTATCTGAGAAATCAGAAGAGGAACTGGAGTTTTGGATGGCTGTGAACCACCATGTGTTTGCAGAGAAAATCAAACTAGAATCCTCTGCAAGAACAGCAAATGCTCTTAACCTCTGAGCCATCTCTGCAGCCCCAATTCTCCTAAGATCTTTAAAACTGTATTTCCATTTCATTCTTTAATCTTTCTAGAACTTATTTTTGAGTAGGACAGCTTGTCTCTATCCTATGACTCTAATTGATCAATTCAGAACCAGATCCAGTGTTTTTATCACTAGAGATTTATAGTTTGAGTATATGAAATTTTCTTCCAACATTTTTCTTCTTTCCCATCATCTATTTTTTTCTCTTTAAAATTTTTAGTTGAGGGAAACCATGCATGGCACTGGAAACCTAGCTAACTAATTAGTACTAGTGAAAGCCATGCATATAGGAGAAAGATTCTACGGCTATCACTTTACTAAGCCAGCACAATGCCTAACAACAATCTTTCAACATGGATTTTTATACTCACCGATAAGGGTAGTCTTCATTACATCAAGGAAATTTATCTTTGCAACAGATGGAGACAATTACATAAAACCACAACTGATCAAAATACAAAGTAAAGGAGCCCAGTCTCAATAGATATGTCTACAGCACAGTTCCATCACCAAACTCCCCGGGGGTCATTGCTGAAGAGGGGCAGAAAGATCTTAAGACTTAGAAGATCAGAGGATTTGCTATGAGACTGTGTCTTCTCATATTGTCAGATGCCACACCCATGAAGTCTCACCAACATTACTGATCAAATATCAACTGAACAAAGATGATATGCATGGACATGCCAAAGTGAACAGTGAAAGCCCAGGAGTGCTCAACTCTACACAAAGAACTATAGACATCTAAAGAATGCTAAGAGTGAGAGAGATGGTCTTCCCCAGAGGAGAATACACCAACTAGTTCCTGCCAAATTGTCAGCCCTGAAGACATACCTACATAAAACATCATAGGAAATGAACAGGTTATATTTTTAAAAGATATGTATATATACATATATGCATGCATGCAATAACAATTAGCAAAAGATCATAAATTTGAAAAAGAGCAGGGAATGGTATATGGGAGGGTTTGAAGGGAGGAACGGGATGGGAGGAACATAATTATATTATAATCTCAATTATAAAATCAAAAATTACTTGAGCTAGTTTCACATAAACTCAATTCTCATCTTCCCTCCTTCTCCCTCCCTTCATCCTCTCCCTCTCTCAATCTCTTTTTAGTTATAGGACACTTCATTAACCAAAGTGATTGACAGCCATTGTCTCAAGAATTAGAGCATGCAGCAGAATTTAAATTTGAGAGTCACTCGCACATACACAAACACCCTATAAATATGTACAAGTAACGCATTTAGAAATGGAACAGTTTGAAAACAGAAATCCTTGTGATAGTTAAAACAAAATGAGAGTAAGTTTGCTA
The DNA here is from genome assembly GCF_903992535.2 of Arvicola amphibius. Taxonomy (NCBI): domain Eukaryota; kingdom Metazoa; phylum Chordata; class Mammalia; order Rodentia; family Cricetidae; genus Arvicola; species Arvicola amphibius. The sequence continues at coordinate 116,077,326 of NC_052065.1, forward strand.
GAATTAGCTATAAAACATACAGGATGTCTAAATTTAAATATCAGATAAATAACAAACTTTTTAATAGATACATATTCTAATAAATGTATGAGAAGTATTATATAAAAACTGTTTGCTGTTTGCCTAAAATTTACATTTTGGTGAGTGTCTTCCACTTTACAGGGTACACGGAAGGAAAAATGAGAGATATCTTGAAAGTACAAAAGAAAGTTGTATGGATGGTTGAGTTAACACATTTTGCTCAATGGGAAGGTGTTAATACAGGCACTTAGATTTTGGCTGTGGCAGAAAAATTACAATTCTAGGGTGTGAATCAAGTGAGCCTGTTTTGCCCTCTCAGCTTTGGCTTGAAAAACAAAATCTCTTGAATAAAATGTAAGAGGCTCGGTGAACTCAAAAGCTTTGGGGCTTTCTGACTCCAGTATAAAATGGATGTCAATTTAATGAAAATTAAAAATTTCAGATTCTATTATATCTGTATAATACCATGAAAATCTCTGATGTACAAACTTTGCTTCAAGATTAGTATTTCAAGTTTCAATTATTGTGAAGATTCACAAATTGTTTTATTTTTTGGAATTGGAAAGATAATGTTATTCTTATTAATCACTTTAGATCAGAAGTTTTAGCATACCTAATGATTTATTAAGTCTTTAATTTCTTAAGTAACCAAGTAACTTTGAACAGTAATTAGGATGCTTTGAAATCATAAACAATTAATTCCCCAGTTCTTCAACCAAAGTTAATGTTTAAAACAAACCCCTGCGCTTGCTACTAAAGTATATTAAGAAAGTATTCACTATGAAGTTAGATACTTGGATCAAAGTCTCATATCTACCCCTGAGTTGCTTTGTGTTATAAATGTGTGATCAGTGCCTTTGACATCAATTTTCTTCATTTGTAAAATGGACAGAATAATCCATGCTTTATGGAAGTTTTGTAAGAATGAAATGAAGCATACAGGTAAAGTACATGATACTTTATAGATATTTAACCAATGTCAATTGACTGAGAGCTAGCTAGATTTTTTAAATATGTATGTTTGAAGAATTGTTTCCGTCAACACTTTTCTACAGAGTAGTAGAATATTTAATATTTTTCATTTAGTCTTTGAATATTTTGTAGATACTTACAATGACCACACCCAACCCCTCACTTACCCCCTCCAACTCCTTCAGGACTACCTATTTCCCAACGAATTCCACACCCAGCTTTACGTACTTATATTTTTAACTCATTGAGTTCAGTTATTACTGTTCATATGTGCATGCATGGAACCATTTAAGTTAGCATGGGCAACCTACTGGGAACTACATTCTAAAGTGATTCTCATTTGCTCCTCACTTAGAAGGGGGGCCTTGTACACCATACCATCCCCTATTCATGCTGGAATGTCTACTGACTTACCTTGAGACACTGACTTGCAACATTCACCTCAGCCTCTGGTTCTTACAAACTTCTGTGATGCTCCCTGAAACCGGAGGTGGTAAATGCCCATTTACCACTGGGAACTCAATGGTCACTTATTGTCTGTACGTTGACTAGTTGTGAGGTTCTTTGTTAATTGTCATCCACCACAAAAAGACATTTTTCCAATGGAGAGCTGAGAGCTCTATAAACCAGTGATTATAATAATAGATAGACAATTTCCAAGGCAGTATGATCCTATGTCCACTTAAAAAAATATAATATTAGGGTGTCCAGTGGCCCTACAGACTTTCCAGTAGAGGGTAGGATTTTGTTTGGCATTTTAATTTTCTTCAAGTACAGATGAGTTCTTAATTTTTATAAATATGAAAAGACTAGGATAAATACCATTCTGACCCAATATTAATGTATATGCCATGAATAAATGAACCTAAAATATATGAAGTTCTTTGTGGAAATTTAATGATTTGCAATAATGACTTTCATTTATTCATTAGAAAGAATAAAACTGTAAAAGCTTCTTCTTCTCAGCCCGTGGGGTAAAAGTACCAAATTAGACTTGGAAAGCAGGGTTTGGATCTCAGGACTTGTCTAGGGTGCACCCTCTAAAATCAGCTTATTCTTGGCCACATTACCTCACAGATGGCTATTTTCAGCTTTTTCTTTTCACTGGAAATATTTCAAGGCTTTGCTCTATGTTGTAGAATGGTTAGATGTGGGGAAAGAGCCAAAGTTCCATTGCTGCCCTCAGACATTTTGGAAGACGTGCTGATCTGTAGGAAAAGCATAGCTGCTACCACCAATGTGCAGTATCAAATAGGCAGCCAGGGAGAGGAATAAGAGAGATTTCCTAGAGATAGGAGTTGGGAAGTCCCATAGATCACTTTCTTCTGTGTGCTGTATTTTGAATAAACAGGATATTTGTGAGTAAATTGGAGGGGCTGGGTTCTGGTCAGCAACTCTGTATGTGTTCTGGAACAAGTTGTTCCAAATTGCTTTGCCTCATTTTTATCATCTATAGAATTAAAGTGGGTGGGCAGAGGGGATGGAGGGGAGAATCTTGCAACAATCTTCAAGTCTTATCTAAGAAGAAAAGAAGATGTTTCAAGACATTTGAATCACGCTGTGACACTCTGAGACAATTAACAAATTTAATGTTGAACGAGGGGGCAGAGTCAATGACTAGCTGACCAGAATTAGTCATAGAGATGGTGGAGGAACCAGTATACAATAGAGAGGCACACAGGAAGGAACGGGGATGAGCTGGGAAAGATTCATTGGCTCTTTTGATTTGGGGAGAGTGGGAAGAGAGAGTCAGCTGATTGTTCCTTTGCCACTTTCTTGATCTATCAGGTTTTTACATGAATCTATGACCCCTGAGATTTATTGATATTTGGATATTTTAGATAAATGCTACAAAAAGACAATAAATGCTACAAAAGCCTTCAGTGTTCTCTTAAAAGGCAAGTACTGTTCCACCCAAAATTTGTTGAGATTGTGATGTATCTGCCCTTCATATTAATAACAGGAGGAACAATGAGATACCGTCTTGGTTGAGAGTTCAGGAAAGTGTGACCTTAGATAAGCATGCAAACCTAAAATGTCTGAGGGAGCTTTTGAAGAGAGGGCAGCAAACTATTCCCTCAATGTCTCTTCAACCATTTTTCTTTAGCCAGTCTCATAGCTCAATCCTGTAAAAGCTCCCCCACAAGACACACACACACTTACTCCTTGTACTAGTGACACTTATAATGATATGTTTGTCCACATACCAATAGTTATATGAATAAAAACAAACCTGCAATGGAAGGGCACATGATGAATTTTTTAACACCATAAATAATATGGACATGGCTATGAAAATGAAACTTCATGACTGAAAAAATTCATATTAGAGAAATCAGGAACAATGTGAGAAAACCCAAATTATCAGTCCAATAATAAAAATGGGTTATCATATAATTTCTAAAAATGTCTTCTAGCTCAGACTTTTTTCATTATTTCTTTTAAATTTTGTGTTATAATTGATTGTATAATTTCCTTCTGCCCTTTCCTCTTCCTCACATATAGCCTTCCTTAATCTTTTTTAATTGTTGTGAAATGTATATGTGTGTGTGTGTGTGATAAAGGAGTATATGTATATATAAACATATAAATATACATATATTCCTAAATATATAATACAACCTGCTCAGCCTGAAGAATGTTACTTGTATGTAAGTTTTCAGGGCTGAACATTTGATAGTAGATAAACAATTGGGATCCTCTTCCCTGGTGAAAACTGTTTCCCCAATACTCAGTATTCTTAAGTTGCCTGTGGTTCTTTGTGTAGGCTGAGGCCTCTTGGGCTCCTTCCATCCATTTTGCCATATCCATTGGTGTCATTGTTTCTCAACTCATGTTTAAGTAGTCATGTTTTCTAGACTTTAGGGGTGTAACTTCCAGCGTTTTTAGGAGTCTTTCTTCCTCCATGAACTTCCTATGTCTTCCTTTTACATCTTTTTCCAGACTTCCCAAATACAAATTCCATTCCTTTTCCATTCACCTACTGCCTCGATCTTCCTGTATTTGATATGCAAGTTACCCATGATGAAAGGAGTGATTGTTACCTAGGCTATATGCTAGTTAACTTTATGAAATTTCTAATCATCATGAGTCGTTTGAAGTAGGCTTTTGCCTTCCTCATTTACAAGAAGTTCAATCCTGACGTTTAAGAAAAACATACCTGAATAAAATGCTTTCCAGCTATATACCCGACAGAAGATTAATACCCAGAATATAAAAAAGAACTAAAATACTAAATATCAAGAGACAACACAGTCAAAAAAGGAGGTTCTATGGAATGAAACACAAGGTTCCCCTGGAAAAAATCCAAATAGCTCATAGATGTGTGACAAGTTTTGGGCCAGGGAGGTGGCTCAGTGGGTAAAGGCATTTGCCACCAACAATAACAAACTTGGCTGGTTCCCTGGAACCCACATGGTGGAATGAAAAAGCTAAAAAGCTAACTCTCACAGGTTGTCTTCTCAACTCCATACATAGGCCATGGTAGATGCATACACACACAGAGAGAGGGGGGGGGAGGGAGGGAGGGAGGGAGGGAGGGAGGGAGGGAGAGAAATGGAGAGAAATAGAGAGAAACAGAGAGAGAGAAATAGAGAGACAAAATATATAGTATTCAACAGCCTTAGCCATTAGAAAAATACAAAGTAAAACTACTTTTAGATTCCATTTTATTCCAGCAAGAATGGTTATTTCCAAGAGAATAGATGACAAAAAATGTTGACTAGGAAAGAGGATCCCTGTTGCTAGGCACAGTTTACAGTTAACTGTGAACTGATACAGTCACTATGGAGATGAGTATTAAGGTTTCTCAAAAAAAAAAAAAAAACAAATCCCTAAAACTAGAACTGCCATATGCTGGGTATACCCAAAGGACTCTATATTCTCCCACAAAGATACCTGAATTTCTACATTTATTGCTTCTGTATTTGTAATAGCTAAGAAATCAAAAGCACCCTAGATAGTCATCAGCTGATAAAGGTGATGATAAACGCTACCCTATACAGGTGGATACAGGTAGAAAACATTTTAAAACAAGATTCCCAGTTTTAGGGATGGGAAACTTTCATAAGAATTGTTGGTCAGGTAGGTAACTGAGACCCCAATGCAAGCTATTGCCATCGCTCTTGATTTCCTACCAGAGGTAGATCGTAAGACCCTATTGGTGAAGACAGCTCACAAATGGGCTAAAGAGCACAACTCAGCCAAACTGGAACTAGACTGCAAGTTTCTGTCTTGATTACCATGTTTTGCAGATGCTATTCAGACTGTTGGGAGAGAAAATGCATTAATAGTCTTACTCAGTGTGGATCCTGCATATTATATGACTGAACTACCTGTGAAGATGTTTGCATTGTTTAATAATGGTATGAGTGTTATAGGAATCACCAGTGGCTTTCTGATTGCATTTAAGGTCAACTCCATAGGGGTGAATTCATGCCTGGTACTCTATACTTGGTTAAAAGCCCATGACTGTGGAAGCCATAGACACGGGGAATAACTAGTACTGTTGTTTTGCTAAACAGACACGTTTTGGCTATCAAACTGCCTTCTAAATATTTTATAAACAATAGAAGAGTGATGTTCTCAGCTTTGATCAAAGAAGCTTCATTTTCCAACAGATGGATGTGAATGCATAATCTCATAATTGCTTAAAGTGCTGAGAATAATTGACTGCTGAGTGTGCAGCCCTAAACAAGATATCTATGCCACTCCCACAAGGATCGGAGGACATCACAGAAGAGGAGGTAGAAAGACTGCAAGAGTCAGGAGACGGGGAGAGGGCTGTGGAGAACTGACTTCTGAATGTGACATGGCTGTGGCATACATGAACTCACAGCCAGAAACTGCACAGAACTTTCATGATATAGGGCTTGTCAATATCCTGTCATGGATAGGATTTTGGGGATTCATGAGCCCCGCCCTTTCCCAAGGAGCTATTAACAGTTAGTGGTTGTTGGGAGGATATTTTGTTCAGGGATGTAGACAATGGCAATGTGAACATGTTCAAATAAGTAAGCCCCTACCCACTGATATGCAAATAATCCTAACTGAGCTCAGAAGGACACCACACAAACACACACACACACACAGACACACACATACACACACAGACACACACACACATACACACACCACAACCACCACCATCCCCACCACCAACACCACCAGGAAAATAGAAGGGGGACCAATTTGGAAGAAAAAGGTGAGAGGGAACAAGAGAAGGCAAGGGGTGGCCGTGATGAAAATATACTGTGTATGAAGATATGTATAAAATTGACAAAATACATTTGTATGAAGTGATCAAAAATAAACAAAATATTTTTAGATAAAATTAAACATTCCAGAGATCACAGAGCAGAGCAGTGGCAGTGTTAAGGTTTAAATTATAATCAGTCAGACTTCATAGTTAGCCTTTCTAATTCCAGGCCCAACTAACACATTCCCCAAAACCTTCATTAGGCACAGACACCCACCGGGCTTTCAAATCAAGCCATGGTATTTAATATCTTGTAGGAGACTTATTTGATTTCATATTTTTCTATTCCAATTCCTGTTTGAGAAAGGGCCATGGTGAATTGCACTCTCTGTACCCAGTGGCCAGTTCTGTGATATGCGCACAGTAGGAATTTAACAAATATTTATTGATGAGTGGACATCAGATTAATTTTCTGTTAAAAAACCTGCGACTGAGTATTAAATATGTTTCTATCAGTGGATGAAAACCGTAGCTAAGGTAATTTGTGAGCTGAAGCCATTGTTACTTCTGTTGCTAAGGGAAATCAGTTACCCTGGGATACTAATTAACTGCAGCTATTGTGAAAATTAAGCCAGCAACCCCCAGCGGGTTCAGAGAGCTGATGGGAGGAGAGAGTCTAGGTGTCAAGAAAAAAAGGATATTCTCTGATTTGAGGCAATGTGACAAAGGGAGGGGGGAGCTTGTACACATTCAGCATCATCGCACCTCCTCCTTAGTAGGCAAAGACGTTGTTCCCAATATGTAGCTCAAGCAGTAGAGGGAAGAGGAATACACTGCCTGTGGCTGAGACCCACACTTCCATTTTGCTAGCCATTGAGGGGTAAGTATCCAGGGGAAGGAGGCTGACGTCCAAGAAGTACCAGAGCTGATGAAACAAACCTACCTGTCAAAAAGGACTTTTGACTGTTAAGATTCTGGTTGAGCTGATAAGGAGAAAGAAAGAGAACAAATACAGAATAGTAACAGACTCTACCTTGGGTGCCTATTGTGTTTAGAAGAATTATCTAGTCTGCCTCCTAAATTGGAGTTCAGTGTTTTAACGAAGAAAGTCTCAAAAGGTATACAGCAATGCGTCCAGAGAGCACAGACCTTGGGCGTGGACTCAAGTTGTACTAACGGACTGGTGCCACCTAGTGATTGCCTACCTAAACTGCAACCTGTGTTTCCAAGAAAACGACAATGTGGCCTTTACAAGCAGCCACTGCAGTACTTAAGTCATGAAATTATTCAACAGCTGAGGCCTGGCTTCGTGAGAAGCCCCGGGGTAAAGACCGTGATGTCTGACTGGGGAAGAGGGATTGAGTGCTCTGTGTATTGGCCACGTGAGATGATAATAAAACTCCCAGTTACCAGCAGGTGGTATGGGCACCAGGCCTCCAGGAACCATATAAAATAATATTTAGAGGCTGTGGTGGGTAGGATTAACCCTCTTCCTACTGTCTCAAGCTGTTCAATGAGCAACATTTAGGAGGGAGGGGAAAGCCTCGCAACCTCCCTTCTTCATGAGAAAACATCAAGGAGGAGAGGATGGCAGTCACAAGGTGAATTAGGACCCAATTAGGAATTAGGATGAGCGCACAAGGAAATCTAGAAGCGCCACACCACCTTTCCCTTTGAATAAAATGATTCTATTAAGTGACTGTCAAAGTTCACTAGCCAAACATGAGTTATTCTTAGCTCCTAAGGTTCAAGAGCATAAAAGCAAGTACAGGACCAAAGACAGTGCTTGCTGTTTTCTGTCAAGGCTTTTCTGCAGAGGGAACTAGTTAAGTATGCTCTCTATGCCAGAGATATGGACAGAAAATCCTGAGCCTCAAATCTACAGGTGAATGAGGCATCCATGATTCAGAGTTGACATTAATAGTGCATCTAGTGTCTATGCCAGCTCCACCCAGTTCGTGCTTTACAGCTATAAACTAGGAGGACTGACATCTATATTTGGGAATTTCAATCTTGAAAGCACTTTCTTAAATTGACAGCCCCTTTGATATATCTTAAGTGCATGGAAATTCACTTCGTGCACTGATGTCAACACAGCTAGTATCTCCCACTTTCGCATCACTCAACCTTTGGCCCACAGATTCCTAGTCCTGCCCAGACTTCACATCCAACTCCTTGTGGGAGAGCCAAGAAGAAACAGTGGGCCTCCTGCAGTTACTAGGTCTTTTGTTAATACAGTGAGCATCTGGTTAGTACACAGATTGCAAAGTGGGCTTCCTGGGCTCTTCTAGATTATGATGGCAGTAAAGGAAGGGATGAGACAAGGGAATCCGCATTTTAACAAAACTACTTCTAATTTTCTCTGATTTAGAAGGTCAATAGGAAAGACTCTGTACTTACTTTTGGCCATGCATTTCCAGTTCCACTACTACTAAGAACTTCCTAGTGTTAGCAACCTTTAGTAACTTTCGACTCCTTTTGATTTTACATGGGACGAAATCAAGGTTTGTGGCTATTTAAATTACTCGCAGATTTGATCCCGACAAACTTTTATCCAGTACAGGACTTACTTTTTAAAGACCTCAATTAATTTGTATTGGACACCTATCTGGCCATATCTCGCCATTCTCCCACAACACAGATCTCAGGATCCCACTAGGAAGCTATTTGAACACCCATCACTACCGCAGGAACCTGGGTAGCTAGAAATGCCTTTTGCATCACCCTGATCTCAAGTCTTCCCAGGATGCATCCTGAACCCACAACGGAGGATTAGAAATATTTAAACAAGAAGTGTTCGAAACATCTGCAGAGTTCTTTGTTGAAAAAGCATATTGCTTTGCAAGGGTTACTGTCTCTTTGTGAAAACGCGTTGGAGAAATTCTTTGGCTAAAGCAGTTTGTAGCTATTCCCCTAGGTGTGTGCCTTCTATTAAGGCGATGATCTCAGAATCCTTGATACCAAAGACCAAGCAAAATGTTAAATCCCTTCAAGCATCCCTGGACAGGCAGATATATTGGTGATCAGCTGTAGAGGGCAGCTGAGAAACTAAAATCAATCTGCCTTAGCTCCTGTGCTTTAGCAGCATTTTCTTAAATTGCCCTTCTCTGTTGCTAGCTGTTCACAGAAAATTTATGCATGTAAACCTCAAGGAACAGCTACCTAGCACAGACCCCTGGAATGACAAGCTATTTCAAAGATGCAAACAGAAGGGGGGAAAGTTTGTGGAAAGAAAGAATTATCTTCTTTACCTTGTAAAGGTCACCAGACAGGATTTTCACTTAAGCTTGTATTAATTAAATAATGACTCGTTCGTTAGGATTGAAATGAAATCCCTTCAGAGACAGAAAGGGCTCCGGGGAAGGAAATCAACTTGGTTCCTGTCATGTTTCATGGCTTCAGGGTCCCTGCTGAAATAGCAAGGAATGGAGAAGTCGCTAAAGGATGCTTCCGTGACAGCAAATGAAACAAATGGCATGAAAGAGGTGGAACAAAGTGGTTTGAGCCTACAGAAAAACAGGGAGTGTCTGTAGGTAACAAAATCCATATGGCTCTACAGAGCTTCGGCTCTGCAGCTCAGGGCAAAAGAAGCCATTGAGCCGGAAATGCCAGTCTCTCCCAGATTCTGAAGTATGATGCACAGGGTGGTACTTGCGTGGCATTGACTATCACAGAGACTTAAGATGCAAAGATGGTAAGGTTAACTTGTTCACCAGACAGAATGAGAAAGAATAGTAAGTTGGAAATTGTGGAACCTAGGTATAGTTTCAGACAAAGGATTTTTAGTTGTCACATCTGTGGAAATTGCAAAAAGTCTGGGGATCAAATTGGGAGGACCAAATCCAAACTGTTTCTTTGGTAAATTCTACCATATTTACAGTATTTTTTCGGAATGTTTTGTGATGAGAATTTGTTGGATTTGCTGTTTTCTTTGATCAGTGCGATTATTTTCTCTATGGTATCTTCAGAATCTGAGATTCTTTCTTCTATCTCTTGTATTCTGTTGCTTATGCTTGTTTCTGTAGTCTCTATTCGTTTACCTAGATTTTCCATATCCAGCCGGCCCTCGCTTTGTGTTTTCTTCCTTGCCTCCATTTCAGTTTTCAAGTCTTGAACTGTTTCCACTATCTGTTTGATTGTTTCTTCTTGGTTTCCTAGGATATCATTTATGGATTTACTCAATTCTTCAAACTTTTTGATATTCTTCTCATCCATTTCTTTAAGGGAGTTTTTCACCTCCTGTTTAAGGGACTCTATTACTTTCATAAAGTCAGTTTTTTTTCTACTTCTTCTTGATTAAGGTGTTCAAGTCCTCCTGTTGTAAGTTCGCTGGGTTCTAGTGCTTTCATGTTGTTTTTCAAATTGTTGGAAGAATTCTTGCATTGGCGCCTGCCCATCTCTTCCTTCAACTTTTAAGGGTTCAGTTCTCCTTGCTGGCCAGGGAGCTCGCAGACAAAAGGCCTATCTTGCTGCAGGCAGGCTATTGAAACAAAGGAGCTCCCACCTGCCCAGATGCACTCAGTACCCTGTCCCAGGGCCCAAACAGGCTGAGCTGGGGGATTTTATGGCCCCTAATAGGGGAGGATAGAGGTGGGGGATCTGGGTGCAAGCTGGGATGAGATAGGAAGAGATGGGACTTTTAAATTTTACAAAATTTGAAGATGGTACAAGAGATTACCACATATCCCACAAAGGTGTTTCCCATAGCATATTAGTATTTTTAGTTGCTTAACAAAAGGCACTATAGTGACATGTTGTTGCTCACCAAAATCCATGAATTAGTTCAAATGTCTGTTCTATGATACTCCAACCTAACTCTATATTGCATTCAGTTTTCATGACTTCTTAGACTTCTCTTGACCAAGAAGGATTCTCAGATTTTGTTGTGTCTGATGTCCTTAATAGTTTCAAGAAGGATTGATTGGGTGTTATGTAGAATATTCATGAATGAAACCAATGGAAGACCATTCATAAAGTGCCATGTAAACAGAGACTGTTCATTTGTTTCCCGGGTGCCCTGACCCAAATAATCACACAGAAACACATTAATTACAACTCTGATTGACCAATGGCTTAGATGTATTTCTAGCTAGCTCTTGTATCTTAAACTAACCCATTTCTTTCTTTTTTTTTAATCTATGTATTGCTGTGAGGCTGTGGCTTACCAGTAAGTTTCTGGCCTGGTGTCATTCAGTTTTGGCAGCTCTAGGGTGACTCCCTACCTCTACCTACTCTATATATCCTTCCTTGTTTGGATTTCCCACCTGACTTTGGTCTGCTAAGTCATTGGCTAAAACAGCTTTATTCACTAACCAACAAAAGCAACACATATGCAGAAGGACATCCCACATCAGTGCGATTTGTATCACATCCTAGAAATTGTATTTCCTATCAAGACTCATCATAGATGTTAACCTTGATTACCTGGATAAGCTCATTCTTATCCAGTTTTTCAACTCTAAGTTTCCATCCCAGCACTTCCCATATCATACATTTCTATAAGGAGCTACTATGTATAGCCTCTGCTTATTGAGTGAGGAATATCTGCAGGCTAAAATATCTTCATAAATTGTTTGGAATTCATTATTATTACTATTCTTCTTATTATTATTATCAAAAATTTCTGCCTCCTCCCCACCTTCCATTTCCCTTCCCCTCTCTTAGCTCCCCTCTTGCCAGTCCAAGGAGCAGTCAGGGTTCTCTGTCCTGCGGGAAGTCCAAGGTCCAACTCATACCATCTAGGACCAGGAAGGTGCGCCTCTAAACAGACTAGGCTCTCCAAAAGTCAGTATATGTGGTACGATCAAAACCCAGTGCCACTGTTCTTGGCTTCTCAGTCAGCCTTCATTGTCTGCCACGTTCAGAGAATCCGGTTTGATCCCATGTTTTTTCAGTTCAGGTCTTGCTGGCCTTGGTGAGCTCCCATTAGACCAGCCCCCCAGTCTCAGTGGGTGGGCGCACTCTTCGCGGTCCTGACTTCCTTGCTCATGTTCTCCCTCCTTCAGCTCCTCATTTGGGCCTTGGGAGCTCAGTCCTGCACTCCAGTGTGGGTCTCTGTCTCTATCTCCATCCATCGCCAGATGAAGCTTCTGTGGTGATATGCAAGATATTCATCAGTATGGCTATAGGAAAGGGCCATTTTAGGTTCCCTCTCCTTAACTGCCCAAGGAACTAGCTGTGGACAACTCCATGAATACCTGGGACCCCCTCTAGAGTGAAGTCTCTTGCTAACCCTAAAATGGCTCCCTTAATTAAGATATCTTCTTCCCTGTACCCCTATCCACCCTTCCTCCATCCCAACCATCCCATTCCCCCAGGGTCTCCCCATCCTCCCCTCCTCACTTTTCTATCCACATCTCCCCATCACTCCTTACCGCCACCCCCCCCCCCCCCCCCCAAGATCTTTCCCTCACTTTTTAGTTTGGTTGACAATTCCGATATGGCACTTATATCAGAAAGAACTCACAGAGATTTATTTTTAAATGGATTTTATTTCAATATTACTTAATTTTGTTGCCAATATCCCAGCTTTGGGACTTCACAAAACTAGAAGGCTTTTACTCAGCAAAAGAATTAATCAACAAAGTAAAGTGGCAGGCCACAGAGTGGAAGAAAAGGCTTGCAAATCATTTATATATGTGTATATTCATATATATACACATACATGTGTGTATATATATAATAAAGGTTCCTATTCAAGTTATATTTGAAGCCACCGGAGAAATAAATAGCAAAAATGTAAAAAGCCTGATATTAAAATGCTCAAAATTGGAGTAAACATTTCTTAAAGCAAGGCAATCAAGCGACAAATAGGTATATGAACATGCCCACCATTAAAACTTACTAGGAAAATTTAAATGCAATCCATAATAAGATATTTTCAAACCTACAAAATATGGCAAGTATTGATAAGAATGTAAGGGAAAGTAAAGCTATGTATCCACTGTTGGCAATGGGAGTATTAATGAGTACAGACATTATGGAAAACAGAATCTATGCTACCCAAAAGTCTAAAAATGAAATTATGTAGAAGATGCAATCTCACAGCAAGCTTCCTGTTCCTTTCAATCTTTCAGCAATCTTCCAACTCCCACTTGGCCCATGATTCTGAACTTTAGCCAAGGGACTTGTATCATCGATGGAGACTGAGCACCATATGATCTCTTCTCTGCATTTTCAATGGCCGTGGTTTTCTGCAATAGTTTCTGTCTATTGCAAGGAGACATTTCTCTCCTGAGGACTGAGAGCTACAATTATCTGTGGGTATAAAGATTAATATTTGCAATGCAACTAAGAATTTTGCTGGTTTAGTGAAGTTGTGGTTGGGATTCTTTTCTAAGACCAGGCACAACTTCCTTCTTGTTGAGCAGGCTGTGAGTCCAATTAGGAAGCTGTTGGTTACTGCCAAAGTATACATGCCACACTTGAGAAAGGATAAGATTGAAATAGGAGACATGCTAGCACAGAAGGGGGACGATTCTTGGTCTCCAACACTAGACAAAGAAACTTCAGGCAAATAAGCTCCCATATTCAGACATTGAACAGAGGGTGAGGGACCTTGGAACTCCCAGTCCTAAATGGGATATCCCCATTAAATCCCTCCCCTCAGAGCTCAGGAAACCCTGTAGAAGAGGAGGCAAAAAAGAGTGTAAAAGCCAGATGGGATGGAGGAAACCAAGAAAACAGGCCTTCTAAATCAAGATGAGCAAAACTCATATGAACTCGTGGAGATTGAATTAATAAACACGAGACCTGCATGGGTCAGCACCAGGTCTTCTGTATGTACATATACATATATATGTGAATATATGTATGTATATATGCATATATATAATGGCATCCACTTTAATGTCTTTGTGGGATTCATAAGTGTGCAACAAGTGTCTCTCTGATTTTGTTCCTTCTCTTGCTCTTTTCCTTCTGTTGGTTTGTCTTGTTCAATGTCTATGTGACAATTAAACTATTGCTATATTTTTAAAGAAAGGAAAGAATGAATGAATGAAAACCTAGCCACTAGGGTAAAAGTTAGCAAGTGAACTGCCATTTATACCTAATAGAAGAGGGAAAAATCAGTTTTCTTGAATGGAGTGACACTGGGTTAACAGCCAGTCTAGGATGAACCTCATATTCAGGAGTAGTTGACCAATGTATTATGAAATCCAAAATGTGTGTGTGTGTGTGTGTCTGTGTGTTTTTATTTAGTTAGTTTGATGTTTTTTTTTCTTTATGGGTGGTGTTTCATCTTATTTTCTTGGTTGGGGGAGGATTGTCGTTGTATTGGGTTTTGGTTTTTGAGAAAGAACTTAGAAAGAAAGTAGAGCGTGTAGGGAGGGGGAAAAGATCTGGGAGGACTTGGAGGAGGAAAGAATATGATCAAAATATATTTACATTTAAGAATTATTTAAATCATAAAAAATAAAAGATTAAAGTTCAGTACATTCACAATATTATGTAGCCTTAATTATTATTATCCTAAATTTTCACCATCCCCATAGAAACTCTGAATACATTATAGAATCTTCCCTGTGTCACCGCCCCTTAGCCTTTTGCTAATCTCTAATCTATTTTCTGTATTTATCAATGTATCTGTAGTGGGACATTTCTTGCCAAAGAAATCAAATTATTCAATAATGTTCTTTTACATTTAACAGAGTATTTACCAAGTCTGTTCATACTCATGCCTATATCAGAACTTGATTACTTTCAGCTGAATAGTATTCTATTTTAACATACACCTCAGTTTGTTTATTCACTGACGTGCTGAGGGATACTTAGGTTGTTTTCATTTTTCACTGTTGTGGCTATTGCTACTATGACTATTGGCATAGAAGTTTTTGTTTAAGTTCAGTTTCCAATTCTTTGGGATATATCTGCATATGAATGCAATTGGGGGGGTGTTAATTGCAATTCTATGTTTAACTTTAGGAGGAAAAACCAAACCATTATCTACAACAGCGTCACTATTTACCTTCCCAACTAACAACTTACAGTGGTTCAAAGGTCCAAGTTTCTCTATATCCTTGCCAATGCCTGCTATTTTTCTCAGTTTTTTAAAATGAAATGTGAAATACTATCTCACTGTGATTTTGATTTGTATTCCCTATTTAATTAATGATGTTAAACATATTTCCATGTGCTTTTGGCCCCTAGAGTAGTTTCTCTAGATAAATACCCACAGAAGCATTTGGTTCCATTAAGTTTCTACTCCCCTCTCTCTCTCTCTCTTCCTCTCTCTCTCTCTCTCTCTCTCTCTCTCAATATATATGTCAATAGTTCATATAGATATGATTCATAAATATATAATTTCCTTCTGGAAATTTTCCTTTATTTTTGAAATTTCTTTTATTTTATTTTTTAAGAAAAGAAAACAGCTGTCTCTTTTAATTTAACATACAAATCCCAGTTGCCACTCCCTCCCCTCCTACCATTCTCCCTCCACACTACCCCTCATCCCACCCACCACAATCCACACCTCAGAGACTGTAAAGCACATTGCTTTGGGGAACTTACAAGAACCTCTCTTCTATATCTAGGTTGAGCAAGATATCAATCCACAGAGAAATAGGTTCCCAAAAAATCCAGTACAAGCAGTAGGATTAATCCTGGTGCCACTGCCATTGGACCTGCAGTCTGTCTCCCAGCCATGCAACTGTCAACCACATTCATAGGGACTAGTTTAGACCTATGCTGGGTACCTTCCCTGTCTGGCTGGAGTTGGTGAATTCCCATTAGCTCAGGTAAACTGTTTCAGTGGTTGTCCCCAACATGGTCTTTACCCTGTTTGCCCATATTCTCACTCCTCCCATTCTTCAGCTGCACTTTGGGAGCCAAGCCCAGTGCTCTGCTGTGGGTCTCTGCCTCTGTTTTCATCAGTTGGCTGGATGAAGGTTCTATGATTTCTAAAGGCCTAAAGACACTTAAGGAAATATTCAACATCCTTAGCCCTCAGGGAAAATGCCAAATCAAAACAACACTGAGATTTCCATCTGACACAGTCAGAATGACTAAGATCAAAAACACCAAATGATAGCTTATGCTGGGAGATGGATGTGAATAAGGGGAACACTCCTCTATTGCTGGTGGGAATGCAAACTTGTACAACCACTCTGAAAATAAGTATGGCAGTTTCTCAGAAAATTGGGAGTCGACCTAACTCAGGACCCACAAACACTCCCACTTTGGGCATATACCCAAAAGATGCTTAATCATCTTTCAAGGACCATTTGTTCAACTATGTTCATTGCAGAATGTGTGTGTAACAACCGGAAACATGGAATATAACCTATGTTCCCCCCTCAACTGAAGAAGGGATAAGAAAATGTGGGCATACTTACATATCGGGAGTACTACTCAGCAGTAATAAAAAAAAAATGAAATCTTGAAATTTCACGCAAATGGATGGAACTAGAAAAAAACTGTCCTGAGTGAAGTAATCCAGACCCAGAAAGATGAACATGGTATGTACTCACTCATAAGTGAATATTAGCTGCAACACAAAAGATAATAAGTCTGTAGTTCATGATCCTAGAGAGACTAAGTAACAACACGAACCATAAGAAAAACAGACATAGATCCACCTGGAAAGGGGAAATAGACAAGATCTCCTGACAAAATAGGGAGCATGAGGGTGGGGGAAAAGTGAGGGTAGAAGGAGAAGAGGAGGGGAGAAGGGGAAGGGGAAGAACTTGAGGGAATGGGATAGTCAAGATGGAGGAAGTACAGAGGTGAGAGCAAGGAAAAAGATATTTTGATTGAAGGAGCCATTTTGGGGCTAACAAGAAACCTGGCACTAGAGAAATTCCCAGGAATCCAGGATGACCCCAGCTAAGAACCTAAGCAACAGAGGAGAGGTTGCTTGAACTGGTCTTGCCCTAGAGTCAGACTGATGAATTTCTGAAATATCACCATAATTTTTATTTTTAAATTTAGATGGTGAATTTATTTTGAGTAAATATTTGGGAAAAGAATACAGCCTCATTCTTTTGAGAGTAGAAGTGCTACTTTGTGCAGCACTGGTTGTTCAAGGCAATTGTTCTTTAATCATTGAACAATCTTAGAATCTTGCCAAAAATTAATTTATGAGAGGTAAGGATACTTTTTGTGATCTCCACTCTTCACTTTTGGCCTTTGTGTTTCCCTTCATGGCAATACTACTTTTAGTTTTAGTAGTATGTATATATAGTTGGTTTAAAATCAGTAGTATAAGTATTCCAACTTAATTTTTTATAAATCATTTTAACTATCTGGATGTTCTTCCAAGAAATTTTAATATTAATTTTAAATTCAACACCTCAATTTTCCCAAAAATGTCTACCATGATTTCATTAAAGATGTATATTATTTTAGAAAGCTTTATTATCTCAATAGTATGAAGTTTTCTGGTCTTTAAACATGAGTGTCTTTCATTTTTGTTCTTCTTTTTTTCTTTTCTTTTTAATTTATATCATTATTATTATTATTATTATTATTATTATTACTACTACTACTACAAATTTTCACCTCCTCCCCTCCTCTCATTTCCCTCCCCCTCCCCCTCCCCCATCCCCCTTTCCTTCCCTCTCCAGTCCAAAGAGCAGTCAGGGTTCCCTGCCCTATGGGAAGTCCAAGGTCCTCCCCGCTCCATCCAGGTCTAGGAAGGTGAGGATCCAAACAGACTAGGTTCCCACAAAGCCAGTACATGGAGTAGAATCAAAACCCAGTACCATTATCCTTGGCTTTTCAGTCAGCCCTCCATGTAAGCCACGTTCAGAGATTCTGGTTTGATTACATGCTCCATCAGACCCAGTCCACCTGGCCTTAGTGAGCTCCCATTAGATCAGCCCCACCATCACAGTGGGTGGGTGCATCCCTCGTGGTCCTGACTTCCTTGCTCATGTTCTCCCTCCTTCTGCTCCTCATTTGGACCTTGGGAGCTCAGTCCAGTGCTCCAATGTGGGTCTCTGTCTCTATCTCCATCCATCGCCAGAAGAAGGTTCTATGGTGGTATGCAAGATATTCATCAGAGTGGCTATAATAAAGGGCCAGTTCAGGTGCCCTCTCCTCAGCTGCTCAAGGAACAAGCTGGGGACATCTCCTTGTTACACAAAAGATAGAGAAGCAGAGAGGGAATTCAGAGAAACTTCACCTTTTACGATAGCCACAAATAGCATAAAGTATCTTGGGGTAACTAACCAAGGACGTGAAAGATATATTTGACAAGAACTTTAAGGCATTGAAGAAAGAAATTGAAGAGGAAACCAGAAAATGGAAATACCTCCTATGCTCTTGGATGGGTAGGATCAACATAGTAAAAATGGCAATTCTACCAAAGGCAATCTATAAATTCAACGCAATCCCCATTAAAATCGTAACAAAATCCTTCACAGACCTTGAGAGAACAAAAATCAACTTTATTTGGAAAAACAAAAAAACCCAGGATAGCCAAAACAATCTTATACAATAAAGGAACTTCTGGAGGCATTACCATCCCTGACTTCAAACTCTATTACAGAGCTACAGTAGTGAAAACAGCCTGGTACTGGCATAAAAACAGAGAAGTCGACCAATGGAATTGAATAGAAGACCCGGCTATTAACCCACAAACCTATGAACACCTGATTTTTGACAAAGGAGCTAAAAGTATACAATGGAAGAAAGAAAGCATCTTCAACAAATGGTGCTGGCAGAACTGGTTGTCAACCTGTAGAAGAATGAAAATAGATCCATATCTATCACCATGCACAAAACTCAAGTCCAAATGCATTAAAGATCTTAATATTAATCTGAACACATTGAACCTGATAGAAGAGAAAGTGGGAAATAGTCTACAACATATGGGCACAGGAGACCACTTCCTACATCTTCCCTCCCTTTCTTCAGAAGGATTTCCTGAGATAAGCTTAATTGTTGACTGATCACCATGACAACGCTTAATAAAGAACACATTTATTTGGGAATGGTTTCCAGTTTCATAAGTTTACTCCAATAATGTCATGACAGGAAGCATAGTGGCACACAGGTCAAGGTGGTGCTAGAGAAGTAGTTGGTAGTTTTCCATCTGTATCAGCAGGCAGTAGGAAGAGACAATGGACCACTGGACCTGGCTTGAGCTTTGGAAACCTCAAAACATACCCACAATGACACACATGCACCAATAAAGCCACTCATTTTAATCCTTTCAAATAATGCCCCTCCCTTTGATCCTATGGGGCTATATTCATTCAAACTACCACACCCATCAAGTCCAATGTAGTTCATGTAGTATTGGATGCGTAGCCTTCCACTGGAGTGTGGTTCATTTCTTGAAGAAAATGGACTCTTTCATCCAACAGCCACAGATTGTCAATACCTTTTGAGGCAGGGGTGGGACTTTGTGTCTACCTCCTGTCTTCAGGTTTGGGTTTTTGTCAAGCTTGAGCTTGAACATGCAGTAACAGCTGCTGTGAGTTCATATGTCCAGGCACTCTGTTATGTTCAGAAGGCATTGTTGCCCTGTAGTCATTTCCCTTCTCTGTCCCTCAGACACATTTTCCTCTTCTTCTTGAATGCCCCCTGATTCTTGGTAAGAATGGTATAATATAGATGTTCCATTTAGGACTAAGAATTCTTCAGTATCACATTCTCTGTACCTTGGCCATTTTGTGATCTCTATGCTGATTTCTAACTACTGTAAAAAGAAGCTTCAGTGATAAGGGCTGAAAGATGCACTGATCTATTGTTATAGTGAGGAAACATTAGGAATGATTTAATACCATGTTTATTTAGCAGAATAATAGCAGTGGGTTCTTCCCTATGACCTATGAACTGTCTAGTCACATGTTCTTGGTCTCATAATGGTGACAGGGATGTATTTCATTTTGTCACATGGGAAATAAATCCAATAATAAAGTATTAGCTACTCCTATAACATTCATGCCACTATTGCTCCTGGGGGCATGTCTTGCTGGGTCAGTTATTATTGTACCTTGAATGATTCATGACTAGGTATGATTAATGATTTTTTTCTCCTGCAATGGTATCATTTGAAATTCTAATATCAGTTTTAATGCTTACCTTACTAAATAATTAAGGAAAGACTTCTTAGACCAAAATGATTAAGAAAAGACATGTCTGTTCTACGATTTTTAATAAGTTTCATTATTTTAATTTTAAAATTCAAAAGATGTAGTGTTGGAATTTGTAGTGTAGTAATAAAATTAGCATAGGTAAAGTCCTACATCTTTAAACATTTTTGTTTGCTTTGGATATAGAGAAATTTCTTAAAAATTGTAATATCATGAAAATGTACCAGTTCTATTAATTTGATTTAAATAGTTATATTTTAGACCTTTTATGTATTAATGGATTCCAAGGTCTTAAGTCTCTAATTATACTAGAATTTAAAAGAACAAAGCACATCAATGATATTTAATATGTTCCAGAACAAAAAGAAAGAAAAAAGAATACCAAATAACAAAACTGAGAAACTATAGTCAAATCTTAATTATTAATGTCAATGAAAACTATTAAATTAAATGTTAACAAATAGAGGCCATAGCCTCAATAGAAACAAAATAAAACAATTTGATGAGTTTTATACTGCAAATTACTAAAGGATTAAATGTTGCAAAACATACTAATATAGTAAATACACGATCTTATCAAATAAAATATGAAAATAATTTATTTAAATGATAACACTAATTTTATAAAAAATTCAATAACTATGACTAATCAAAGCAGATCATCACTAAGAAAAAGTACATTGGGAATTTTAAAAATCTCTGTTATCCTGCTTACTGGTGTGTTAATGTCAAGAATAAAGTAAGCGGCCGGGCGGTGGTGGCGCACGCCTTTAATCCCAGCACTCGGGAGGCAGAGGCAGGTGGATCTCTGAGTTCAAGGCCAGCCTGGTCTACAAGAGCTAGTTCCAGGACAGGCTCTAGAAACTACAGGGAAACCCTGTCTCAAAAAACCAAAAAAAAAAAAAAAAGAATAAAGCAAGTGGGTCTACAAACACCTCTGAATTTTTGGGTACACTCTAGTATAAGTAGAAAATAAGAAAATGAGATATCAATATTGGGAATGTTGAAATGTTTCATTATTCATGAGCATGATTACCTACCTTAAGATCATATTAAAAACAAATGCATGTAAATTACTGAAAACCAGTTAACAAAGTCACTTTCCTCTACTCTACTTTCCTCAATTCTTTTGGATGTGGTAGTTTAAAGGTATCAAGAATAAGAAAACAGCAATAGAACTTTAAGCTGGAGAGTTCATCAGCATAGTCCAGAGGTTTATATGCTGGGATGTTATCAATAAAACATCAACAGTAATAAGAGTTGAGTTTTCCACTAGCAAAGCAATTATTGACAAATATAGAAAGCAAGAAATACTGTAACATCCTTGAGATTTTGGGTCTGAACTGAAAGTGCTGATATAGGATCAAGAGGTTGGTGGAGTAGAAAGAGACAGAAGAACCGGAAGTCAGTCATGGATGAACAGACAGACAAACACACAGACACACACACACACACACACAGAGAGAGAGAGACAGATACAGAGAAACAGATAAATTTCAGAATGAATATGCTGTGTACACACTATATATTTGCATAATTATTTCTTCTTTTTCTCTGCTGAAGGGCAATGAGTTCATGAATCTCACACTCTTCTCAAAGGACTCTTTTTAAAATACTGATACTATGATTAGAACAGGGAAAATACAAAATGTTTCTGAAATTTCTTACTGTGTTGGAAATTAAGGAGGGGACTAAAGAAAGGTTTGTTTCAAAGAACACTGGAGCCCATCTTAAATAATATAGTATCCCATTTATGGAGTCCATTCTGAAAACTTTCAAATATTTTTTTAAATGGCAGTGAAGTTAAATCTCTTTTCCATAATGGGAAGAAAAAACTGTAGAAGGAATGATGTAAACAAACAAATAAAACTTGCCACTTAAGAATTATCACTGTAGTGACTGATTTAGAAAGAATTAAGGGTTAATGCCAAGGCAGGTAGGAGGGTGTTTGATTGAAGATTATTATAGGATAGTCTCAGAATCTCCCCTTACACAATAACCAAGCTTTAAAAAAGGGAAAAAATGTGACCCTTTGTTGTTGAGGGAAAAAAAAAAGCTTGCAGGCACCTTTACAAGTAATGAAGATTATAATCACCATTGTGTGAATAGAGTTGCCTTCAAATGTCCCTTGACATATTATCTTGACTTCTAGCAAAGTGTCATTTCTTTGTATATCCAGCCTGGAGTGGAAGAAATTAATATAGGCAGGATAAGTTACAAAATAGATCCCACTTAAGAAACAGTCTAAATGAAAGGCCACAAGTTCTTTAATCAAACAAGATTTTTAAGATGGCTAAGTTCAAAAACACTGATAACAGCTTATGCTGGAGATGACATGGGATGAGGAGAATAATCCTCCATTTTTGGTGAGCATGTAAACTTGTACAGCCATTGTGAAAATCAGTACGGCAATTTCTCAGAAAATTAGGACGCACTCTACCTCAAGACCAAGCAATACCACTTTTGAGAACATACTCAACAGAGAAACAATCACACCACAAGAACATTGCTCAACTATTTTCATAACAACATTACTCATAATAAACAGACCCTGGAAACAACCTAGATGTCTCTCAAGTGAAGAATAGATAAAGAAAATGTGGGCATTTACGGAGTACTACTCATTGGTTTAAAGCAATGACATCTTGGAATTTCCAGGCAAATGGACAGAACTAGAAAAAACACCCTACGTGAGGTAACTCAGATCCAGGAAGACAAATACAGCATTAATCGCTCATAAGGGGGATAACAGACATAAAGCAAAGGATAACAAACCCACAGTCCCCAACCCCAGAGAAGCTAGAACCCTCTTCCAGAAGCAGATGAAAACAGATGCAGAGATCCACAACCAACCACTGCATCAAGCTCCAGTCGAAGAGAGGAAGGAGCAGTAAAGTGAACAAAGGAGTCTAGACAACAATGAAGAAACCCACATAATCAGCTGATCTGAACTAATGGGAGATAACTAACTCCAGACTAACAACAGGGGAACCTGCATTGGACTGAACTAGGCACCCTGAATACAAGAGACAATGGTGTGGTATGGACAGTATATGGGGCCACAGATAGTGGTACCAAGATCTAACTTGAATGTATAAACTGACTTTGTGGAGCCTATACTCTATGGAGACTTACCTTGCTCAGTCTAGGTGTGGGGTGAGGTGGTGGGCTTGGTCCTGCACGTAAGTGATCATGATATAGACTTAGTTGAATTCCCAGGGGAAGTTTTAGACTCTTTGCTGAGTGGTTGGTGGTAGGGTGGGAAGAATGGGAGAGCATGAGGAGAGGAGGGAGAGGGAACTTAAATTGATATGTAAAAAAATAAATAATTTTTAATTTTTTATAATTTTTGTTTTATTATTTTTTAAAAAACAAAACAACTATCTTCTTTCATTTTACATATCAATCAGGTGTTCATAGATGGGTGGATTAATATCCAGGTCTTCTATTCCATTGGTCAACCTCTCTGTTTTTAGCCAGTACCAAGCTGTTTTCATTACTGTAGCTCTATAATAGAGCTTAATGTCAGGGGTGGTGATGCCTCTGGAAGTTCCTTTATTGTACAGGATTGTTTTGGCTATCCTGGGTTTTTTGTTTTTCCATCAGAAGTTGAGTATCGTTCTTTCAACATCTAGGCCCTCAACATGGCTCAGTGGATTAAAGGGTTTACTGCTAAGCCTGATGACTTGGCACAATCTGCATACCCCATATGGTAGGAGAGAAGCAACTCCTGCAAGTTATCCTCTGACTTCCACATGTAAATCCCTCCCTCATAAAGAAGCAAATAAATAAATAAATAAATAAATAAATAAATAAACAAACAAACAAGCTTAAGTCAGACACTAAGGAATAGTCTAGCGAGAAAGAGACTAAAATGCATGAAGTCAATGGGGGAAAACAGGAGAGCTCAAACAATCCTGTACAATAGAAGAGCTGTTGGTGGCATCACCATACCAGATTTAAAGCTCTGCTACAGAGCTATACTAATAAAAACAAGATGATATTGGCATAAAAAGACACATTGATCAATGGAATTGGATCAAAGACCCAGACAGAAATATACATACCTATGGACACTTGGTTTCTCATAAAGAGGCCAAAACTATACAATGGATAAAAAGAATACATTTTCAACAAATGATGCTAGCATAATTGGATGTCAACATGTAGAAGAATATAAGTAGATTCATATCTATCACCTTACACAAAACTCAACTCAAAGTGGATCAAAGACCTCAACATAAATAGTTATATTGAACCTGATAGAAGAGAAAGTGGGGAATAGCCTTCAACTTATTGGCAAAGAAGACAACTTCCTGTATAGAGCACCAGTAGCACAGACACTAAGATTATCAATTAATAAATGGGATTTCATGAATCTGAAAAGTTTCTATAAGTCAAAGGGCACACAACAGGACAAAATAACAGCCTACAAAATGGAAAAAGTTCTTCACCAACCACACACTGGACAGAAGATTGATCCATGAATATGTAAAGAACTCAAGAAACTAGTCATCAAAATAGAGCCAGTTAAAAAATGGGTACAGACTTAAACAGAATTCTTAACAGAAGAATCTCAAGTGGCAGAGAAACACGTAAGAGTGTTCATCATCCTTAGCCTTCAGAGAAATGCAAATTAAAACAACTCTGAGATTCCATCTTACACCTTTCAGAATGGCTAAGATTGAAAACATCAATGATAGCTTATGCTGGAGAGGATGTGGAGTAAGGGGAACACTTCTCCATTGAATGCAAACTTGTACAGCCACTTTGGAAATCAATATGGTGATTTCTTGGAAAACTGGGGATCAAGTTGCCATAAGACCCAGCTGTACCACTCTTGGGTATATACCCAAAGGTGCTCAATCATACAATAAGGACAATTGCTCAACTATATTCATAGAAGCATTATTTGTAATATCCAGAAACTGTAAACAACCTAGATGCTACTCAAGTGAAGAATGAATAAAAGAATGTGGTACATTTACACAATAAAGTATAACTTGGCTATTAAAAATGATGACATCATGAAATTTGAAAGCATATTGATGGAGCTAGAAAAAATAATCCTGCATGAAGTAACCCAGACCCAGAAATACAAACATTGTATGTACTCACTCAGGAGGATATTAACTATAAGGTAAAGGATGTATATATATATATATATATATGTATGTATGTATACATCAATAAATGTATAGAGACTAGGGATACCAAGGAGTGCCCAAGGAGTCATGCATGGATCTCCATGGGAAGGGGAAATAGAGTGGATCTCCTGGGTGAACTTGGAGCAGGTGGGTAATAGAACCTTAGGGATTGGATTGTGTGGTTATTGGAATGGAAGAGCGCTTGAGGGAGATGGCTGGAAAAGGCGCCTTTACAGAGTCATTTATATGCCTGATGCAAGTCAAACTCCCAGGAGTCTACCAGGATAGCCCCAGCTAAGACTCCTGCCAGAAGTGGATGTATAGCCTGAATCAGATTGTGGTCAGATTGTGACTATTCCAATTGTCACTGGAGACCCTTCATTCTGTGACTGATAGAGGCCAAGTCAGAGACTTACAGCTCAAAAGTCCTACTGAGGAGATGAAGGAGAGATTGTAGGAGCCAGGGGGTCAGGAATATCACAGAAAAATACACAGAAATGGCTAGCCTGGATCATGGAAACTCATAATGTCTGATCCAACAAACAGAGTCTGCGTGGGACCAACCTAGGCCCTCTACATATATGGGGCAGTTGTATAGCTTGGTCTATATGTGAGTCCTGGCAATAGGAAAAGGGTCTGCAACTGGTGCTTTGGCACTTAGGAACCTATTCTTCATGTTGAATTGCCTTGTTCAGCATAAATACAGGGGCTGTGCTGGGTGTTCAGTATGCCATGTTTTGCTGATATCAGCTCACAGGAGATCTGCCCCTTTCGAGAAAATACAGAGAAGGGATGGATTGTTTGGGGTGGAAAGAGAAGAGGGAGGGGAGATTGTGGTTCAAATAAAAAAATTAATTATATTTTTAAAATGCATGAATCCAGAATGTAGCATGTGACATTGGGCTAAATCATGGGCCAGAAAATGGAAAGAGACACTCTAGGGACACTTGGCACAGTGTCTTGGGATACAAACATTAGATGAAGAGGGTGAGTTGGGTGGTCATGGTGTGTCTGTATTTATTTTCTGGATGGAATTATTATGAATACAAATGAAAATTTTATTGATTTTTGTGAAGCATAGTTTGACAGACTTTGGGAGACTGGGCATTATATCTGATATCTGATCACAAAGCATTTGGATCACAAAAAGAGTAGTGTGTCTGTAAAAGAGAGACACAGAAAGTGAACAAACAAGAGCACACATATGCTAAAATGTTAGCAATAGGGGCTTTCATGGAACCAGAAAATAAACCTGTTCTTTCAGCAGTTTTAATAATGTTGAAATAGTGCCAAAATTACTACAGGTGATAATTAAAGAGAAATAAGATCATGAAGACAAACAATACAGGCAAAGAGATTAAATTGTGTAACTTTCTTTTGGAAGAAAAACAGGTGATTATCAAGATTTGTGATTATTTTCTGTGTATATATGTGATGCTGATGTCTAAATTAATATACATTTTTGGTTGTATGTGCTTGGACATGTGTGTTTGTGTCCATGTGGAGGCCCAAATTAATGTCAGTGGTCTTCCTCTATCACCCCTAGATCATCTACAGAGTCGGTGTCTCTTGCTGGACTCAGAGCTCCTCTATGTAGGTAAACCTGATTTTGTGATTTGTGGTCTCTGCTTGCCGGGCACTGGTAATATAGACAGACCACTATGACCTTCAGCTTTTAAAATAGGATATGAGGATTTGAACTCCAGTCCTTCTGCTTGTGAATGAAGGGTGTTACCCACTAGTGAGTTATCTTCCCAGCCCTTGAGGTTTTTATATTATGATTTATTACATCATTCAATTTTTAAACAAATTTATAGTTTATGTAAAAATATAACAATATTCTCATTTACTGGGCAGTGGTGACACACCCTTTTATTCCCAGCACTTGGGATACAGAAGCAGATAGATCTTTGTGAGTTCAAGGCTGGCCCCTGTTCTAAAGAGCTAGTTCCAGCCCAGCCAGAGCTGTTACGCAGAGAAACATTGTCTCAAAAAACAAGAAATTAAGCTACCTAAGCTGAAGTGGGCCTGAGGAATCAAGTTCCATGGGAGCAGGAGTGGATCTACTTCAGGGACATTGGCTGACCAGGTCTGAGCCAGCGACCTGTGCCAGAGCAGACCTGAGACTGGGAATTCCACATGGACAGGTACAGGGGAGCCAGAGCCAGAGACCACTGAGGGTCCGAACATGAATCTGGGACCTTCAATGGAGTAGACCTAAGCCAGGACCCCTGTGGGTCTGGGCATGCACCTATGACTTCTGAGGAACTACGCCTGAGCCAGGACCCCTGTGGGTCTGGGCATGAATCTGGCACTGCCAAGGGAGTAGGCAGGAACCAGATATCTCTGCAGGACCAGGCATGAGTCTGGGACCTCAGAGGGAGTAGGCTTGAGCCAAGAACTCTGTGGGTCTGGGCACAGCAGAACCTGGGAACTCCAAGGGAGTAGACCAGAGCCAGAGACATTTGCAGGACCAACTCCAAGCCAGGGACCTCTGCAGGAGTGGATCCAGACCAGGATTTACAGAAACATGTCAAAACCAACAATCTAGGCTAGAGCAGGCCTGAGACAGCAAATTCCAAGTGAGTGGAGCAAAGCCCTGGAGCGCTGAGAGACCTCCAGGAGCATGGAGTGACCAAAGGGATAATTAAAACCATGGCACTAACTGTACAATGAGGAACAACCATCTGAGCCTTGGAATCACTGGCACCAAGAAGATTAATCAACAGAATCACAGACAGCCCCAACACACCTATTAGAGGAAAAGATAAGAAGAAAGGGTAAGAACACACACAACACCACAAAGAGCAAAACCTAAAGTAAAACCTAAAGACCCTACAACACCAAGACTTGAACAACCAAATATAGATAAAGCTGAAGAAAATGACCTAAAGAAGGAAAAAACAAGATATTCCATGACATAAGCAGATTTAACCAATACCTAACCACAAACCCAGCCCCACACAAAATACTAGAAGGAAAACTCCAACCCAAGGAAGTTGACTACACCAACAAAAACACAGACAATTGATGGTCTCATATTAGCAAATCCCAAAGAAGGGAAAAACACACAAATTAAACATCACCAACAATGAAAACTAAATTAACAGGAGATAGTACTCCTGTTAATCACTGGTCATTAATATCCCTTAATATAAATGGACTCAACTCACCTATAAAAAGGCACAGGCTAGACCCAGGTCAGTGGGAGGTCCCCTGCTTCAATAGCCTGCCTGCAGCAAGGTAGGCCCTTTGTCACCAAGCTGCTTGGCCAGCAAGGAAACCTGACTGTCTACCAGAAGATCCATCATTCATTGGGGTGAGTTAGTGCCTGAACCACGGCAGGCGCCCAGAGAGGGACCACCTACATTCCCCAACCCCCCCCACACACACTTCCTGCTCTTCCTGCAGGGTTATTCTCCCCAGGATACTGACTCTCTCTTCCTGTCCTTTCCCAGCTTGCACCCAGAACCTCCCCCCCTTCATCCTCCCATCTTTAGGGCCACAAAATCCCACAGCTCAGCCTGTTTGGGCACCTGGACCTAGAATTGAGTGCACCCAGGCCGGTGGGAGGTCCCCTGTTTCAATAGCCTGTCTGCAGCAAGGTAGGCCCTTTGTCAGTGAGCCCCTTGGCCAGCAAGGAGACCTGACTGTCTACCAGAAGATCCATCATTCATTGGGGTGAGTGAATTGAATTCATTGGGGTGAATAGAACTTCTAAAAGAAGAACCAAAGGGGATTATTCAGAGGAAGAAATGGGCAGGTGCCAATGCAAGAATTCCTCCAACAATTTGAAAAACAACATGGGAACACCAGGACCCAGCGAACTTACAACAGGAGGACTTGAACACACTAATCAAGAAGAAGTAGAAAAAAATTGACTTTATGAAAGTAATAGAGTCCCTTAAACAGGAGGTGAAAAGCTCCTTTAAGGAAATGGACGAGAAGAATAACAAAAAGTTTGAAGAATTGAGTAAATCCGTAAATGATATCCTAGGAAACCAAGAAAAAACAATCAAACAGATAATGGAAACAGTGCAAGACTTGAAAACTGAAATGGAGGCAAGGAAGAAAACACAAACCGAGGGCCAGCTGGATATGGAAAATCTATGTAAACAACAGAGACTACAGAAACAAGCATAACCAACAGAATGCAAGAGATAGAAGAAAGAATCTCAGATTCTGAAGATACCATAGACGCACTGATAAATAAACGCACTGATCAAAGAAAACAGCAAATCCAACAAATTTTCATCACAAAACATTCAGGAAATCTGGGACACAATAAAAAGACCAAACCTAAGAATAATAGGTGTAGAAGAAGGAGAAGAATTACAGCTCAGTGGTCCAGAAAATATATTTAATAAAATTATAGAAGAAAACTTCCCAAACCCTAAAGAAAGATATTCCTATTAAGGTTCAAGAAGCTTACAGAACACCAAATAGACTGAATCAAAAAAAAATCATCCCCTTGCCATATTATAATCAAAACACAAAACATACAGAATAAAGAAAGAATATTAAGAGCTGCAAAGGAAAAAGGTCAAGTAACATATAAAGGTAAACAGGTAAATACCTGACTTCTCTATGGAAACCATGAAAGCCAGAAGTTCCTGGATAGATGTTTTGCAGAAACTAAGAGACCATGGATGCAAGCCCAGATTACTATACCCAGCCAAGCTTTCATTCACTATAAATGGAGAAAACAAAATATTCCAAGATAAAAACAAATTTAAAACAATACATAGCCACAAATCCAGCTTACAGTAAGTAATAGAAGGAAAATTCACAAAGTAGTCCAGCATTGCCCAAAATAACTCAGACATCTAGCAATCCTTCACAGCACATCATCAAAGGAAGGAAACATACAATCTCTACTACTAAATAAAAAATGACAACCACTGGTCATTAATATCACTTAATATCAATGGACTCAATTCACCTATAAAAAGGTACAGGCTAAGAGATTGGATACAAAAACAGGATCCAACATTCTGCTGTTTACAATAAACACACCTCAACCACAAAGACAGACATCTACTCAGAGTAAAGGGTTGGGAAAAGGTTTATCAAGCAAATGGACCTAAGAAACAAGCAGGTGTGGCCATACTAATTTCTAACAAAGTTGACTTCTAAACTAAAATCAATCAGAAGAGATGGAAAGGGACACTTTATACTCATTACAGGAAAAATCTATCAGAATGAAGTCTCAATCCTGAATATCTATGCCCCTAATACAAAAGCACCCACTTATGTAAAAGAAACATTACTAGAACTCAAGGACAGCAATCAAACCAAACACACTGATAGTGGGAGACTTCAACACTCCTCTCTCACCAATGGACAGGTCAATCCGACAGAAACCTAATAGAGAATTAAGAGACTTAATAGAGGTAATGAACCAAATGGACTTAACAGACATCTATAGAACATTCCACCCAAACAGGAAAGAATATACCTTCTTCTCTGCAGCTCATGGAACCTTTTCAAAAATTGGCCACATACTCGGTAACAAAGCAAACTTCCACAGTTACAAAAACATATTAGTAACCACCTGCATCTTATCGGATCACCATGGATTAAAATTAGAATTCAACAACAATGCTACCCCCAAGAAAGCCTACAAACTCATGGAAACTGAACAGTCAACTACTGAACCACACCTGGTCAAGGAAGAAATAAAGAAAGAAATTAAAGTCTTCCTTGAATTTAATGAAAATAAAGACACAACATACTCAAACCTATGGGACACTATGAAAGCAGCGCTAAGAGGAAAATTCATAGCACTAAGTGCCCACTTAAAAAAAAAAAACGGAGAAAGCACACATTGGAGACTTAACAGCAAACCTGAAAGCTCTAGAAAAGAAAGAAGCAGACTCACCTAGGAGGAGTAGAAGACTGGAAATTATCAAACTGAGGGCAGAAATCAACAAAATAGAAACACAGAAAACAATCCAAAGAATCAATGAAACAAAAAAGCTGGTTCTTGGAGAAAATCAACAAGATTGACAAACCCCTAGCCAAACTAATCAAACGGCAGAGAGAGAACACACAAATTAATAAGATCAGAAATGAAAAAGGGGATATAACCACAAACACAGAGGAAATTCAGAGAATCATTAGATCTTACTACAAAAGCCTGTATGGCACAAAATTGGAAAATGTAAAAGAAATGGACACTTTTTAAGATAAGTACCATATACCAAAGTTAAACCAGGACCAGGTGAACAATCTAAATAGTCCTGTGAGTCGCGAAGAATTAGAAACTGTTATCAGAAACCTCCCTACCAAAAAAAGCCCAGGACCAGATGGTTTCAATGCAGAATTCTACCAGAACTTCCAAGAAGACCTAATACCTATACTCCTTAAGGTATTTCATAATATAGAAACAGAACAGTCATTGCCAAATTCCTTTTATGAAGCTACAATTACCCTGATACCTAAACCACACAAAGACTCAACCAAAAAAGAGAATTACAGGCCAATCTCACTCATAAACATCAATGTAAAAATTCTCAATAAAATACTGGCAAACAGAATCCAAGAACACATTAGAAAAATTATCCACTATGATCAAGTAGGCTTCATTCCCAGAGATGCAGGGCTGGTTCAACATATGAAAATCTATCAATGTAATCCATCATATAAATAAACTGAAGGATAAAAACCATATGATCATCTCATTAGATGCAGAAAAAGCATTTGACAAAATTCAGCACCCCTTTATGATAAAGGTTTTGGAGAGATTAGGGATACAGGGGTCATTCCTAAATATAATAAAGGCTATTTACAGCAAGCCAACAGCTAACATCAAATTAAACTGGAGAGAAACTCAAGGCCATCCCACTAAATTCAGGAACACGACAAGGCTGTCCACTCTCTCCAATATCTCTTCAATATAGTGCTTAAAGTTCTAGCAATAGCAATAAGACAACACAAGGGGATTAAGGGGATTCGAATTGGAAAGGAAGAAGTTAAACTTTCGTTATTTGCAGATGATATGATAGTGTACATAAGCGACCCGAAAAACTCCACCAAAGAACTCCTACAGCTGATAAACTCCTTTAGTATCGTGGCGGGATACAAGATCAACTCCAAAAACTCAGTTGCCCTCATATATACAAAGGATAAGGAAGGAGAGAAAGAAATCAGAGAAGCGTCACCTTTCATGATAGCCACAAATAGCATAAAATATCTTGGGGTAACTCTAACCAAGGAAGTGAAAGACCTATTTGACAAGAACTTTAAGTCTTTGAAGAAAGAAATTGAAGAGGATACCAGAAAATGGAAGGATCTCCCTTGCTCTTGGATTGGGAGGATCAACATAGTAAAAATGGCAATACTACCAAAGGCAATCTATAGATCCAATGCAATCCCCATCAAGGTCCCATCAAAATTCTTCACAGATCTTGAGAGGACAATAATCAACTTTATATGGAAGAACAAGAAACCCAGGATAGCCAAAACAATCTTATACAATAAAGGAACTTCTGGAGGCATTACCATCCCTGACTTCAAACTCTATTACAGAGCTACAGTATTGAAAACAGCTTGGTAATGGCATAAAAATAGAGAAGTCGACCAATGGAATCGAATAGAAGACCCGGATCTTAACCCACAAACCTATGAACACCTGATTTTCGATAAAGGAGCTAAAAGCACACAATGGAAGAAAGAAAGCATCTTCAACAAATGGTGCTGGCATAACTGGATGTCAACCTGTAGAAGAATGTAAGTAGATCCGTATCTATCATCATGTACATAATTCAAGTCCAAATGGATTAAAGACCTCAATATCAATCTGAACACACTGAACCTGTTAGAGGAGAAAGTGGGAAGTACTCTACAACATTTGGGCACAGGAGACCGCTTCCTACGTATAGCCCCAGCAGCACAGACATTAAGGGCAACATTGAATAAATGGGACCTCCTGAAGCTGAGCAGCTTCTGTAAAGCAAAGGACACTGTCACTAAGACAAAAAGGCAGCCTACTGACTGGGAAAAGATCTTCACCAACCCCGCAACAGACAAATGTCTGATCTCCAAAATATATAAGGAACTCAAGAGACTAGACTTTAAAATGCTAATTAACCCAATTAAAAATGGGGCACTGAACTGAACAGAGAATTCTCAACAGAAGAAGTTCAAATGGCCAAAAGACACTTAAGGGCATGCTCAACCTCCTTAGCAATCAGGGAAATGCAAATCAAAACAACTTTGAGATACCATCTTATACCTGTCAGATTGGCTAAAATCAAAAACACCAATGATAGCCTTTGCTGGAGAGGATGTGGAGTAAGGGGTACACTCATCCATTGCTGGTGGGAATGCAAACTTGTGCAACCGCTTTGGAAAGCAGTGTGGAGGTTTCTCGGGAAATTTGGGATCAACCTACCCAGGACCCAGCAATTCCACTCTTGGGAATTTACCCAAGAGATACCCAATCATATTACAAAAGCATTTGTTCAACTATGTTTATAGCAGCATTATTTGTAATAGCCAGAACCTGGAAACAACCTAGATGCCCTTCAGTGGAAGAATGGATGAAGAAAGTGTGGAATATATACATATTAGAGTACTACTCAGCAGTAAAAAACAATGACATCTTGAATTTTGCATGCAAATGGATGGAAATAGAAAACACCATCCTGAGCGAGGTAACCCAGGCCCAAAAAGATGAACATGGGATGTACTCACTCATAATTGGTTTCTAGCCATAAATAAAGGACATTGAGCCTATAATTCGTAAAAAATCCTAGAGAAGCTAAATAAGAAGGTGAATCCAAAGAAAAACATATAGTTATCCTCCTGGATATTGGAAATAGACAAGATTGCTGGGCAAAAATTGGGAACTTGGGGGTGGGGTGAGATGGGGGGATGGGGGGATGGGGAGAGAAAAGTGTGACGGGGAGGATGGGGAGAGCTTGGGGGAATGGGATGGTTGGGATATAGGAAGGGTGGATGTGGGAACAGGAATTATATATCTTAATTAAAGGAGCCATTCTAGGGTTGGCAGAGACTTGACTCTAGAGGGGTTCCCAGGTGTCCAGGAAGATGCCCCCAGCTAGTTCCTTGGGCAGCTGAGGAGAGGGTGCCAGAAATGTCCAGATCCTATTGCCATACTCATGAATATCTTCCATATCACCATAGAAATAAAAATAAAAAAGGCACAGGCTAACAGATAGGATACGAAAACAGAATCTGACCTTCTTCTCCATACATGAAACACATCTCAACCTCAAAGACGGACATTGTCTCAGAGTAAATGACCACACAACATACACAAATTTATGGGACACAATGAAAGCAGTGCTAAGAGGAAAGTTCATAGCACTGAATGCCTACATAAAGAAGCTGGCACAATCCCACACTAGTGAATTAACAGAACTTTTGAAAACTTTAGAACAAAAACAAGCAAACTCACCTAAGAGAACTAGACAACAGGAAATAATCAATTGAGAGGGGAAATCAACAAAATAGAAACAAACGAAAAACAATAGAATCAATGAGCAGAGTTGGTTCTTCGAGAAAATCAACAAAGTAGACAAACCATTATGCAAACTAACCAAAAGGTAGAGAGAGAATATCCAAATTAACAAAATCAGAATAAAAAGTGGGACATAAAAATAGACATGGAGGAAATAGAGAGAATCATCAGGTCATATTTCAAAAAACTGTACTTCACAAAATTGGAAATGGACAACTTTCTGGATAAATATCATCTACCAAAATTAAATAAAGACCAGATAATCAAATTAACAGACCCAAACTGCTGAAGAAGTAGAAACAGTCATCAAATGTCTCCCAACCATAAAAATCCCAGGACCAGATCATTTCAGCACAGAATTCTACAAGATTTCAAAGAACTAATACCAATACTCCTCAAATTAGTACACACAATAGAAACCGAAGAAACACTGCCAAACTCTTTTTATGAGGCTACAAGTACCCCTGATAACCAAACCACAGAAAGACATTACTAAGAAAGAGAATTACAGACCAATCTCACTCATGAAACAGTCATGCCAAAATACCTAATAAAATCTGGCAAATCAAATCCAAGAACACATCAGAAACATCATCCACCATGACCAAGTCGGCTTCTTCCCAGAGATGCAGGGATGGTTCAACATATGAAAATCTGTCAATGTAATCCACCATATGAAGAAACTGAAAATAAAAACCATGTGATCATCTCACTAGTTGCCAAAAAAGCTTTCGACAAAATACAACATCCCTTCATGATAAAAGTCTTGGAGAGAACAGGGATAATAAGAACATACCTAAACATAATAAAGGCAATTTACAGCAATCAACAGCCAATATCAAACAAATGGAAAGAAACTCCCAGTGATCCCACTGAAATCAGGAACAAGACAAGGTTGCCCACCCTCTCCATATCTATTCAATATAGTTCTTGAGGCCATAGCTAGAGCAATAAGACACCAACGGAGATCAAGAAGATACAAACCAGAAATCCAAACTCTATTTGCTGATGATATGATAGTTCACATTAGCGACCCCAAAAATTCTACCAAGGGACTTCTACAACTCATAAGCACTTTTAGTAATGCAGCAGGATACAAGATTAACTCAAAATAATCAGTAGCCCTCCTGTACTCAGATAATAAAAGGGCTGAGAAAGAAATCAGAGAAATGTCATCATTCATAATAGCCACAAATAGTAGAAAAATATCTCAGAGTAACTCTACCCAAACAAGTGGAAGACTTGTATGACAAGAACTTTAAATCTTTAAAGAAAGAAATTGAAGAAGACACCAGAAAGTGGAAAGATCTCCCATGCTACCGGGTAGGTAGAATTAACATAGAAAAAATGTCAATCTTACCAAAAGCAATCTACAAATTCAATGCAATGCCCATCAAAATCCCAGAAAAATTCTTCACAGACCTTGAAAGAATGATACTCAACTTCATATGGAAAAGCAAAAAACCCAGGATACCCAAAACAATCATGTACAGTAAAAGAATTTCTAGAGGCATCACAATCCCTGACTTCAATCTCTTCAATAGAGCTACAGTACTGAAAATAGCCTGGTACTGGCATCAAAACAGACATTAGGACCAACAGAACTGAATCAAGGACCTGGATATTAATCCACACATCTTCAAACACCTGATTTTGACAAAGAAGCAAACATATCAACTGGAAATAAGAAAGCATATTTAACAAATGGTGCTGGCACAAGTGGATATCAACATATAGAAGAATGAAAATAGATCTATATCTATCTCCATGCACAAAACTCAAGTCCAAATGGATCAAAGACACTGAACCTTATAGAAGAGAAAGTAGGAAGTACACTTGAATTCATTGACACAGGAGACTACTTTTTAAATATAATTCTCATCATCACAGACTCTGAGAGGAACAATTAATAAATGGGGACCTCCTCCCGAAACTGAAAAGTTTTCTGGAAAAGAAAGGACATGGTCAACAAGACAAAACGACAGCCTACAGAATGGGAAAAGATCTTCACTAACACCACATCAGAGGTCTGATCTCCAAATGTACAAAGAACTCAAGAAATTGTTCATCAAAAGAACAAATAATCCATAAAAAATGGAGTACAGACCTAACAGAGAATTCTCAACAGAGGAATCTAAATGGCTGAAAGACAATGAAGGAAATGTTCAACATCCTAATCATCAAAGAAATGCAAATCAAAACAACTCTGAGATTCCATCCTACAACCTTAAGAATGGCCAAGATCAAAAAACACTGATGACAACTTATGCTGGAAAGGTTGTGGGGTAAAGGGAACCTCTGCATTGCTGGTAGGAATGCAAGCTGGTACAGCCCCTTTGGATGTCAGTGTGACAATTTTCTCAGAAATTAGGAAACACCTTCTTAGGACCCGTAATCACACTTTTGGTATATATCCAAAGGATTGCTCAATCGTGCCACAAAGACATGTGCTCAACTTATGTTCATAGCAGCATTGTTTATCATAGCCAGAGACTGGAAACAACCATAAATGGCCTTCAACCACAGAATGGAATAGGAAAATGTGGAAAATTTACACATGGAGCACTACACAGCAGAAAAAATAATATCTTGAATTTTGCAGACATATGGATGGAGCTAGAAAACATTGTTTTGAGTTAGGTAACCCAGACCCCAGAAAGAAAATTATCACGTGGAACTTACTCATAAGTGGTTTTTAAACATAAAGCAAAGAAAAACAGCCTACAAATCACAATCTCATAGAAACTGACAACAATGAGGACCCCTACATGAGAGACATACATAGATCTAATCTATAAGGGAAATAGAAAATGACAAGATCTCTTGAGTAAATTTGGAGCATGGGGACCTTGGGTGAGGGTTGAAGTGGAGGGGAGAGGTGGGAAGGGGAGCACAGAAAAATGTACAGCTCAATGACAATAATAAATAAAAATTTAAAAAGGCAAAAATTCCCATTAATAATAGCAGAACTTGGGTTTAAGGATATGTTTCTCTCTCAGTGAATACCCGCTGCAGAAATGGTGTAGATTCCAATACCATATATTAAAAAGCCGAGTAGATAAAGCAGCACAGGACTGTAATCCTAGCACTGGAGATGGAGGCAGAGGGAGGTAGATTCCTCCAACTCACTGACCTGCCAAACCTAGCTTAACTGCTGAGCTTCACTTTCAGAAAAGATCCAGTCTTTAAAATAAAACATGTAAAACATGCACGAAGTTGAGGAAAGACATTCCATGTTGACCTCTGGCATCCACATGTCCATACAGACACATCTGTCCACATGCGTACAACCACACAACATATTCATATTCTACAACCTAGGTTTTTTAAATTGCTATTCCTCTTTTTACTTTAGACTTTCAGAGTCTCATTATGTTGCTCAGGCAGGTCCTGAACTTGCAGTCTTTTTACCTCAAAGCTCCTGAGTCGCTAGGATCACAGGCCTGTAATGTGTAGCACTGGGTATTTAAAATGTTTTTTTGGACGGGGGAGGGAGGGGGTTTCATCCAGCACTGGGCATCTTTTTTTTTATTATTCCATTCAAAATTTACACTTCCTCCCCTCCTCCCATTCCCCTCTTACCTCCCCACTCACCCTCCTCCCTACCCTTTCCTCCATCCTGGCCTGGGAAAGTGTGCATCCAAATAGACTAGGGTTCCAAAAAGCCGTACAGGCAGTAGAAACAAGTCCAGTGCCTTTATCAATGGCTTCTCAGTCAGGCCCCCATTGTCAGCCACATTCAGAGAGTCTGGTTTGATCGCATGCTCATTCAGTCCTGTTCCTGCTGGATTTGAGGGAGCTCCCATTAGAACAGGCGCACTGTCTCAGTGGGTGGACCACCCCTCGCTGGTTCAGACTTCCTTGCTCATTAAATGTTTAAATGAACCAACATGAAACATATAAAATTATGGCTTATCTCCAGTCTGTAAGTTTTCTTTTTGTTTTATGTGAATGGTATAAATTACATTATCTTTTTCTTTAATATAAATGCCATAAATTAGATAGTCTGTCTTTAAATATAATTCAATAATTTTGACAGTTATGCAGAATACAAATTATAAGTAAGTGGATCAGGAGTTCAGGCTCAGCATTCATAGTTTGGATCACAATCTAAATTGCACTCTTTCCTTTCCTGAGATATGTGTGTGAATGCATATGAGTCTGTAGATTGTTGCTATGGACTGAACCCATGATTTTGAACATGCTGAGAAAAAATATCAACTAACTATGCCTTTAGCCTGCAACGTATTCAAACACATTCTTTTTATTTTTGTAAAAACTCTGCCTCAACGGCAGCCTCAAATTCAAGATCCTCCTGCATCAGTCTCTCAAATTCTAGGATTGTATATATATATATATATGCCATATATATATATATATATGCCACAACACCCAATTCTTTACCATATTAAGAAAATATTAAATATTGAAACTCAATTGTATTGCTAATTCAATGGTTAGAGTCAGACTGTAAGAGGATTTCTCTTTGTTTTTCCCAGCTTTATTGGGGCACAATGCATATAATATGATGTTATTTCATTTAATCTTTAATGTATTCAATTCATAATTCTAATATATTCACAAAGCTGTTTAAACCATCACAACCCTCAAGCCTTTTGACCACCCATGAAGGAAACTCCATGTATTTAATCACTCTCCTCCTACTTCCCTTTCTGTCTAAGCTTCCTGGCAACCCTATTCTAGTTTTACAGCTTTAACTTTCTGGACATTTCATGTAGGTAGAGCATACAACATGCAGTATTATCTATGTGACTTATTTTGTTTGCTGTGATTTTTTTTAAGTTGTATCCAGGCTGTAGAATTTATGAGTAATTTTATAAGTGAGTAAAATTCTTCTGTGTTACCAGACTTTCTTTTTAAGCCACCAACAAGCTCCCCAAATCATAACATGAGACTTTTTATTAGTTATGAATGTTTGGCCCAGCTTAGGCTCGATTCTAGCTAGCTCTTTTAACTTAAAATTAAGCTGTTTCTCTCTACCTATCTTTTGTCCTAGGTCTTTTTACTTTTCTTTCTGTGTGTTCTACTCGTTTCTGCTAGCTGGTGGCTGCTTGGCTTGCCCAGTGTGGTTCCCTCTCTGTTCTTGCCTCTCTTCTGCCATTTTCTTAATTTTCCTTCTCTCTTCTCATTCTTCTTGAACCTAGATTTTTTCTTATTTAGTCTCTCTGTCTTTCAGCACCCTCCCCCACCCCTCACCTAGCCCTCTCCTGCCTAGCTATTGGCAGCTTTTTTATTAGGCTAATCGGGTCCCTTAGCAGGCAAGGTAAAACAAATGCCAACACATGTTTACATAATTAACAAACATCTTTTCATAAACAAATGCAGCATAACAAATATAGCACACCTTTATGCAGTCAAAGTAATATTCTGCAGCATAAACAAATGCCAACACATCTTTACATAGTTAAAATAATATTCCACAACACTATCAGTGGACATGTGAGATCTTTATACCTACTGAGCATGGTGAATAATGCCTTTATTATTTTTATTTAGAATTTCTTATTTATTTATACAAAGGCACCTATTTTTATTTTTCTTGGCTAGATACACAAGGAGAGATATTCTGGATTACGTTTAAATTTTGAGGGGTTATTGGGCTATTTTCCACAGTGGATATGTCTTGTGTGTGTGTGTGTGTGTGTGTGTGTGTGTGTGGTGTGTGTGTGTGTGTGTGTCTGGTGAGAGTGTGATGAGTGGTAGGTGATTATATACTAACTATGGAACTATCTGGCAGTCATAGGACCACTTATAGAAGTTAATTTCTTTTTTACCATAGGAGGCACAGGTTGAACTCTGGTTTCTCCAGTTTGGTGAAACATGCCTTTTATCTAATGGGGCATCTTTCCAGCCCTCTTTAGGCTATTTCACAACTAACTTGCTTATTTCTCCAAAATAGCATATAAAAATTGTGTAGGAATTACCCAGAATATGTATCTTTTGGTTATTGTTTTTTATTCATTTAGGTTTAATAAAAATTATTGATAACTGGTTTTATTTTGCCATTTTTCCTTCCAAAATATGTGCATTATACATTTTAATATTTTCCCATTTATTACTAATTTATTTATAGTAAATTATTATTATTAATGTTTAACTATATTATGTTTTTTAAAATACTATTTCTTCTTATCACTTAAGATTGTCCTAATTACGTGAGGGGTCCATTCAACCCATGGAGACGGTGGGACAGAACTAACGGGAGATCACCAAGTCCAGTTGGAATGGGACTGATGGAACATGAGACCAAACC
Source organism: Arvicola amphibius (assembly GCF_903992535.2). Taxonomy (NCBI): domain Eukaryota; kingdom Metazoa; phylum Chordata; class Mammalia; order Rodentia; family Cricetidae; genus Arvicola; species Arvicola amphibius. Next base: position 116,118,466 of record NC_052065.1, read on the forward strand.
GGACCTCTCTGAATGTGGCCAACAGTGGAGGCTGACTGAGAAGCCAAGGACAATGGCGATGGGCTTGGATTCTACGGCATGGACGGGCTCTGTGTGGGCCTTGTCAGCTTGGTTGATCACCTACCTGGACCTGGGGGGAGTTGGAAGGACCTTGGTCTTAACATAGAGTAGGGAACCCTGATGGCTCCTTGGCCTGGAGAGGGAGGGAGGGGAGGTATGGGGTGGAGGGGAGGGGAGAGAAGGGAGAGGAGGAGGGGAGGAGATGGAAAATTTTTAATTAAAAAAAAACATGAAAAAAAATGAAAAAAAGATTGTCCTAATTATAAGTGACATTTTTAATCCAATCAGTTTCAATGATAAGCACTAAAACATCTTTTGGAATTAATCTAGCTCAATATTGTCTCCCTGTATTATACTATGCCCAATAAATACATGCTTCTCTATCATAAGTAATTGTTATAATTATTTGCCCAACTCATGCCTTGTAAATTAGAGAACGAAAGAAAGCATTTACACTGAATAATATGATTTCATTTTCTTTTATAAATACCCAGGTAGTTCCCATTAGCAATATTCTTTGTTTAAGAAATGTTGGATTTTGTATTTGCCTGCTGTTCTTTCATTCAGACTGGGGATTCCTTTTGTGTTCCTTTAGGTCAAGAATTTTATTACATTCCCAGGAATGTCTGTTCCTCCTTTGTTTTTGAAGTATGAATTATTGGGTATCATTTAATTTCTTACCATCAGTTTATCTACTTTCTAGTTTCTACATGCCCTGGCCAGTGAAAAGATTCTTAAACAGAGTAATAAGAATCTAAATATTGTGAAAAGTTATGAGAAAAATAATAGTAAATGAATGAGGGCACAGAAAAAGAAAAAGACAGACAAGCTAGGAAGACTCATGCTTGACTTACAAAGCTTGAGAAAGTTTAGCTATTAAAGCCTGTCTGGATTCAGAACCCATATTATTCCTACTATATTGCATTTTACTATAAAAAGAAGAAGACTAGAAAGGGAGATTGAGATTAGAGGAAGTAGTTATAAAAAACATGATACTGGCAATTATCAAAACTATCCTATCTCTGTGTACCCAACTCCTGGTACTACGCATGGGACGTCATATCAGATTCTTGCTAGAGGATAGTATTTTCTGTATCCTGGAGTGGAATTATACTTTCAAATAAGTTACTGTCTTGACTCTCATTTCCAATCAGGTGCACGGGGGCAGCAAAATCACATCCTAAGTCCTTCATCTCCATATCTGCCCATTTCTACTTACATGGAACCCATAATTTGATGTATTTTTCTAGAGCATGAGACCCAAATTTCATAGCATTAGTGGATATCCTGAGGCACTGGTAATGGTGTTGGTGTATTGTAAGGGAGGAAGCCGAGATTGTACATCATGGTGAGAATTCTAATTTCATTATCCACTAGATAGATGTTCCTTATAGAGATAAGTTGCAAAACCGTTCAATGTCAGCTCTTGGTGAAGGCCATCACCACTGTGTCTTCCTCATTGGTCCACAGTATGAATTAAAACCGGTCACCTAACATCTGTCTTAGGTTAAATAATGGTAAATTTTATGAATCATTTTGGGTATATGATCTTATTGAGTCTCCATAAGTATCTACACATTGTGATTAACTTTATGTTATATTAGAAGAAACAAAAGTTTATAAGGTTGAGAAGACAAAAAATTAAATTTTGAAACAAATAATGCAATTCCCATTTCTCAGAAGACGACCTATTGGATATAGGTATGTGTGGTGGGGGAGAGCTGTAGGGTATTCCAATGATGGCAATTACTAAGTAGAAGGATGACAGCCATCTATTCAGATGCTTTAGACTAATGATTCCCAACATGTTCCATGTTATGACACACTAATTTGTCTAATTTTACTAATTTCCCAAAGCAATATGTGGGTTCTTAAAAGTAATTAAAGTAGAATTAAATATTATGTTAATTAAACATGGCTTAAATGAATTTCAAATGATGTGAATTGGTTTTTGTCCCTTGGGAAAGCTACAAATTGCCTATCCTGATTTTGTGACAACTTGGAGTATTAGTAACTGAAAACTTCACCATCATGGATGAGGAGACCGAGCCAGAATATCTGTTGGATATGTGAGTTTGTCTTAAAATTTCTGTTCCAGATGCCTTTGGGTGCTGGTTCAAAACACTGTGATAGTTGTCCACTCAACATCCTTATCAGCCCAGTGTTTCACGTCTTCTGTTTTGTAATGTTCTCTCTGCAATAATGTCTTTGGTGGAGCTTGTTTATCAGTCCTTCTTCTTTGTGATTTCCTATACGCCATCCACAAGTATCTATTAAGTTTACCACACTCCATAGACTCTGCTCTAGGACAGGAATAAGTTCTCACATCCCTGGCTTCCCACATCTCTGTTTTAATTTCATATAGAGATCTACAGGTTTTGTCTGATCCTTCCCTACCAACTCCACCCTTGCAATGGACCTTCCCTGGTCTGGGATGGGCTGATTGTTGTGTTCTGTGCTGAAATGAGCTGAATATCCCATTCCATAATCTTAGGGCAAACTTCCAGCAAAAGCTTTAACTGCTTTAGTCTCTTCTACCTGTTTAAATTTATTTGACTTCAAATCTTTTAGGTTTATATGATATTTGATCACAGGATCTTCCAGAACTTTCATTTAGCCTGTACTCCTACTGATGCATTTCATAAAGTACAGTCACACCCTAAATTGTGTTTTTCAATCCTGCTTTGAGCACATTGATAGAACCTATTGTTAACTATATGTTAACCTATTGTTCTTCTATCAACCTTTTCAAAGTTCTTGTTAACAATTAGTCATAAGGGTTCATCCATACACTTTGGTATTATGCAACCATTGCACTCAAGAGAAATGACAATGCTTCATGACATGCATATTTTCCCAATGTATTTAAGTGAAAAGAGAAAGATAGAAAATGATACCCGGTTTTATTATAAATGCTTTTACACATGTGCATAAAGCTCTATGCATGCATTTAAGAAAACAAGCTAAAAGAAATATACAAAGGTACTAATGCTGGCTGTCTGTAGATGCCAGAGTTCATCAATCTGTATCTCTCTATTCTCCATATTTTTCCAGTTCTTAGTAATGAGTATGCAGTCCTGTTACAATGAGGAACAGGTGATGTTAGGTAATTCAATTAGTTATCAGGGTCAACCAGCATGTGTGGGAAAGGTGACAGTCCTTACTGAAGAGAAATTTACACCATTATTGTTATGAATTGATGTTACCTTTTGAAGTAGGAAAATATCTCTAAAATTAAAGAAGAAATAAGTGGAACTATATTGAATTTGAAACAGATATTTTACAAACTGATTTTGGAAAAAAATATAAAACTACCTCTATCTTGCTTGTCCCCCAAGGATAATATTTTATGTTCCACAAGAGAAAAGGATACAGCTTCTATTTCCTGTTGCATCTCCAGCCTGTCCCCTGCTCTTTTCTGTGAGTTTCTACACAGATAAAAAGTAATTAATACACAGAGTGTTGTAATCAAACTAGCATGTTTCTATTCTCTAGTAATGCCAGCTTAGCCTTATTTTAGAATTATACAAAATACCCCTTCATTCATCTGATATGAGGTTAGCATTAGAATATATACAGAACTCAGAAAATTAAATACTAAGAAAAGAAACCACCCAATAAAAATTGGGAATCAAACTAAACAGAAATACTTCAAAAGAAGAATACAAACGGTTAAGAAATATGTAGAAAATGTTAATCATCCTTAGTCATGAAGGAAACGAAAATTAAAATCACTTTGATATTTCATCCCACACCAGTTAGAATGACTAAGATTAAAAACAAAGATGACAAATGCTAGCGTGGGTATAGGAAAGAGGAATATTATTAATTGTTAGTGGCCATGGAGCCTTCTACAGCCACTTTAGAAATCAATCTGGAATTTTCTCAAAAAACAGACTATACATCTATCATATGATACCATCCCCAAGGATAGTCCCAAAGAACTCTATATCCTACTACAGCAATACTTGCTTACTCATGGCCACTGGAGCTTTATTCACAAAAGCCAGAAAAGGGAAATAGCCTCGATGCTCACGGACATCAGCTCATGAGTGGATAATGAAAACGTGCTACATATATACAACGAAACATAGTTCTGTTATAAAATTGAAATTTTCAGGTAAAGGCATAGAGCTGAAAATTATCATTCTGAGTGAAGCCATCCAGATCCACAAAGGCAAGCACAGCATATTTGCTCTCATATATGGATACTATCTTTGCATGTTAGAATATTTATGTTTCAGCTGGACTACTCATAAAAATCAGGAGGGTGGTAAGGAGTCCTGAGGGGATTACAGTGGAAGGGAGACAGAAGGCAAGTGGTATGCAGATGAAGGCAGAAATGGAATGGGAAAGGTTAAATTTGGGTAGATGACAGGAGGGTAGGTTAAAGAGGGAGTATGGGGAGGAATAACTAATGCAAAAATCATTTGAAACTACCACATAGAAGCCTACTACTGTAGAATCATCCCAAATTATATATATATATATATATATATATATATATATATATATATATGTATGTATGTATAAAGGGAATTAAAATGGAGCTAACTGAAAATTAGGAGGGAGAGAAATGCCTCTCCCAGATACTATAAGCTATCAAATAAAAAGCCTAGAACCAAACATGGGTTACTTATTTAGTAGTTGTTGGAGAGTGGGGTCCCAATAACCCCCAAATATTATAAACTATTGTTATTGCTTTTGATTAACCCTGGAAGGTGAGGGTAAGACTTTATTGCTGATGATATCATACATTTAAGTCATGAAACATGAAGAAATGAAGTTGGTACTCATCTGGAAAATTCATATGGATACCTAAGTTTTCACAGTTCTGGAAAATGCTCTGCATGTTAACAGAGAAGAGTAGTGACTGTCAATATTACCCAGGTATGAATCCCGTGAACTCTAATAACTTTTAGTCTAGCATAACATGCTCACTGGTGTACTAGTAGCTCAAGGGTTAATCTAGGAACTAACCACTTGTGTATTGAATTCAAAGCTCAATGAACAAGGTAGAAATTATACCTAGGCCAAAATTTCATGGCTGGCTAGGTCATAGAACATAAGAGTATTATTTTGCTAAATTGATGTAGTTATAAATTGCCTCCTAAATTCTTTATTTCTTTATATCCATAGACTAATGTATTACTTAGCCCTCCTCAGAGAAGCTTCTTTTTGTAGTAGATGATGTTTAATACAGAGACCCACAGCAGGTCAAACACATATAATAAAAGGCTGTTGAGTTTTTATTTCTAAATTGGATATCTATATCACATTACTAACCCCATGTTTCAGGAACTGTTGTGGAAGAGAAAGAAAGATGGTAAGATCTGCAAAGCCAGACAACAAAATTCTTCAACAAATAGGATGTTTCTATTCTAGTATCTCCAAGAACCTTAATTGGTAGACAGATGATACATCAACTCTGGTACAAAGAAGTCCCTACTAAATCCTTGCTTTAGACAATAGCACACTTATCTGTACTGACTTAGAAATATTTGGTCCTTGACTCAGAATACTCCAGAACTGTCCCTACTTTCCAATGCATACTGATGTACTCCATGCACTGGATTCAATCTGAGGACTTATTGGGACTGAGATCAGAGATTCTGAGGAGTGTCTCATCAGACTTGGTTGTTTACGGAGCCCAGAACCAGATGTTGATGCTCTGAGCACTACCACCCAGAGTTGGACCAGAATGAATCACCAGCTGAGAAAACCTAGAGAAGCCCTAATATGTTTGGGGTGGGAAGGGCCTGCCCATGTGCAGACGATCTCTGGGAAAGCAAAGCTTAGTGTCTGCAATTCTGATCAGTGGATGTGGAGAAAGAACATTTACTTCCTCAAAACATTCGAGGGAGCACAACTGCTTTTCCTCAAGGAAGCTTCACTGCCCCTAAAGTCTTCTCTCTGCTGCTCATCATCTCTGTAAAAGCACAGAAATGAGTCTTCTACCTCTGAAAGAAAGCTGACGTAAATGGGTGAAATGCCTTGTTCAAACTCCTAAGGACCGGCATTGGACCAATAGAATTGAGTTAGCCTCGGTAATTTCCATAAGATAGTCATTTCCATTGCAAAACTATCTATGAGACAAACAAGGGAAAAAACTTCTGGGGAGACTGTTGGAGAAGAAAAAAACTGTGTTAATGATCCACAAGGCTAAATTTAGTGATCTGGAGACTTGAGTTCTGTGAACAAAAAGAACAATCTGCCAGGGATGTCTTTACTAGATCAACTGAGTTTGTACAAATCTGGAGGCTGTTTGATTATGTGCTATGTACACTGGCTAAATATCACCGAAATAAACATTGGCAGAACATCCATAGGACATACAACCTAATTCCTATATTGGAGATTAGAAAATCATAGAATCGGGGCTGGAGAGATTGCTCAGCGGTTAAGAGCATTGCCTGCTCTTCCAAAGGTCCTGAGTTCAATTCCCAGCAACCACATGGTGGCTCACAACCATCTGTAATGAGGCCTGGTGCCCTCTTCTGGCCTTCAGGCATATACACAGACAGAACATTGTATACATAATAAATACTTTTTTAAAAAAAAAGAAAATCATAGAATCATATAAGCTATAAAGGACAGCAAGAGTCAATTATTAGTGATACACCAAGTCAGGACACTATTCTAAGTAATGTGGTTTAACCACAATATCACCTTCATCACCTTAGAAGTGAGGTTGTGTTATCACTATTTAACAAATAAAGAAATTGAGACAGAGACACTTTAACTTACATAAGATCCCAGAATTAGAAAATGAGGGGAGAGTTTCATTGACTGGCAAGTTGGCTCTATAACTTAAACTATTTCTTGCTGTGATGTGAATGGAATTTAGAGAAAGACTTCCTACAAATGGTGCCCAATGTCTGGGCATGCATTTCCACATAAGACCGGAGAGAGCACACACAAAGAAGTTCCAAACACACAAAAATGAAGCCAAATGCAGCTTCTAGTTCCACAATCTCTCATCCAGTACACTGTACAGAGATGCATCTCCTAGGTGCAGACTATAGGCTTCAGCCACCAGCTCACCATGAGATAAACTGTGCAGCAGTTTAAGATTTTGCTCATAGAGACAGAAAAGTTTACAGATACACAGTAAAGCTTGTTCAGAAGGAAAAAAGCTCTAATGTGCATAGGCTTAAGAAAAAGAAGAAAAGGACATAGACAGTTATAAAAATAAATAAATAAGTAGTTTAAAAAGAATAAATTCTTTAAAGAAGGAGTAAAATAATAAAAGAGACCAGGCCACACAGACATGGGGAATACACAAGGAGTCTGGATCCTGTTAGTGTGATGTCTTTTAAGTTTTTGATTGCTGATAAACAAATTATAGCTGCTGAGAGACAATGGATTATGGAAACTGCTAAATTAAAACAGATGAAGAAAAAAGTTAAAGACTTGAAAGTTGAAATAGAAGTAATAAAGAAAACACAAATGGGGAATTCTATGAAGTGAAAATCTGAGTAAACAAACAAGAACTACAAATGCAAGCATAACCCAACAGAATGCAAGAGATGGAAGAGAGAATCTCTGGCATTGAAGAAATGATAGAGGAAATAAATTCATCTGTCAAAGAAAACATTAAAGCCAACAAAGTCATAACACAAAATGTAAAGAAAATCTGGGACATCATAAAAAGATCAAACCTAAGAATAATAGATGTAGAAAAAGGAAAAAGAATCCCACTCAAAGGCACAAAAAATATATTCAACAACATAATAGAAGAAAACTTTATCTACCTAAGGAAGGAAGTGCTTGTAAAGATACAAGAAGCTTAAAGAACATCAAATAGACTGGACCAAAAAAAAAGTTCCCTCACTATGATAATCACAACACTAAATATGCAGAATAAAGAAAGGATATTAAGAGCTGCTATCCTGGACAGACATTATGCAGACACTAAGAGACCACAGATGCCAGCCCAGACTACTATACTCAACAAATATTTCAATCATCATAGATGAAGAAAACAAGATGTTCCATGACAAAACCGGATTTAAACAATATTTTACCACAAGTCCAGCCCTACAGAAAGTACTAAAAGGAAAACTTCAAACCAAGAAAGTTAGCTGTACTCATGAAAACACAGGCAATAGGTAACTTTACATCAGCACACCCCAAAGGAGGAAACACACACCCTACCACCACCACCAACAAAACAAAACAAAACAAAATAACAGGAATTAACAATCACTGGTCATTAATCTCCTTAATATAAATGGAATCAACTTGTCAATAAAAACACATGGGTTAACAGAATGGATACAAAAATAGGATCTGTTGTTCTGCTGCATACAAGAAACACACCTCAACTTCAAAGACAGACATCATTTCAGAGTAAAGTGTTGGGAAAAAACATCAATCAAATGGACATAGGAAGCAAACTGGTCTATCTATCCTAAAATCTAACAAAATAGATTTCAAACTAAAGGTAATCAAAAAAGATGAATAAGGACATTTCATATTCATCAAATGAAAAATCAATCAAGATTAAGTCTCAATTCTGAACATCTATGCCTCAAATACAAGGGCACTCACGTTTGTAAAAGAAATATTACTAAAGCTTAAATCACATATCAAACCCCACATACGAATACTGAAAGACTTCAGCACCCTACTCTCACCAAAGTACAGATCTTCCAGACAGAATATTAACAGAGTATTAAGTGAATTAACAGATGTCATGACTCAAATGGGTTTAAGAGATATCTATAGAACATTTCACCCAAACACAAAAGATTATATCTTCTCAGCACCTTGTGGAACCTTCTCTAAAACTGACCATATACTTGGTCACAAAGCAAATCTCAACAGATACAAAACAAATGGAATAAACTCCTGTATCTTATCAGATCGCCATGGTTTAAAGTTAGAATTCAACAGCAACACAAATTTCAAAAAGCCTACAAACTCATTGAAATTGAATAATGCTCAACTGAATCACCCCTGGGTTAAGGAAGAAATACATAAATTAAGGACTTCCTAGAATTCAATAAGAATCAATGCACAACATACCCAAACTTATAGGACACTATGAAGTAGTGCTAAGAGGAAAGTTTATAGCACAAAATGCCTACATAAAGAATTTGGAGAAACCTCACACTAGTGACTTAACAGCACACCTGAAAGCTCTAGAACAAAAAGAAGCAGACTCACCCAGGAGGAGCAGATGCCAGGAAATAATCCAATTGAAGGCTGAAATCAATAGAGAATAGAAAACGAGAAGAATACAAAGAATCAAGAAAACAAAGAACTGGTTCTTCTAGAAAATCAAGATAGACAAACCCTTATCCAAATTAACAAAAAGGCAGAGAAAGAATATCCAAATTAACAAAATCAGAAATGAAAAGGGGGACATAAAAAAAGACACTGAGAAAATCCAAAGAATCATCAGGTAATACCTCAAAAACCTGTACTCCACAAAATTGAAAAATTTAAAAGAAATGGACAATTTTTTTGGATAGGTACCTGTTGATATCAGGTGAGCAAAGGTTAAGCAATTCAGTCCATAAAGATGCATCCACCCAACAACTAGAAAAGTCTAAAATGATTCTTACCTTTTACTCAGGGCTTCTGTGTTGTATTCCAATTTACACCTTAGCAAGTTGATTTGCATAACCCCAAAACATCTTAATTAAGCTTCCAAAGGGACAATGCCAAAGGCAAATTCTCGATAAGGAATAACTCAGGATTTTTATTTTTTTCCAACTAAGTTTTGCATAGGCTTGGCACCATTGAGAAACTCTCATACATGATTCGCATATGTTAAACAGAACTGGCTGAAGACATAAGGCAGATTAAGGCTTCGTGCAGATATTCAGGAGCCAGTTTCAGCTGTGTAGGAGTTTCCCCTTACAGGTAGCATATACCAAAATTAAATCAAGACAAGATAAACAATTTAAATAGAACTATTACTCCTAAGGAAATAGAACTAGTCATTAAAAGTCTTCCAACCAAAAAAAGCTCAGGAGCGGATGGTTTCAGTGCAGAATTCTACCAGAGTTTCAAAGAATAGCTAATACCAATACTCTTCAAATTGTTCCACATAATAGAAACAGAAGAAACATTTTCAAACTCCTTTTATGAGGGTACAGTTACTCTGATACCCAAACCACACAAAGATGCAACAAAAGAAGAGAATTACAGACCAATCTCCCTCATGAGCAGTGATGCAAAAATACTCAATAAAATACTGGCAAACCAAATTTAAGAACATATCAAAAAAATCATTAACCGTGATCAAGTAGGCTTCATCCCAGAGATGTAGGGATGGTTCAACAAAATTGAACAAAAATTGAAAATTTGTCAGTTTTATATGGTAGTCACCATATAAGCAAACTGAAAAAAATACTCATGATCATCTCATTGGTTACTGAAAAAAGCCTTGGATAAAATCCAACATCCCTTCATAATAAAGGTCTTGGAGAGATTGGCAATACAAGGAACATGCCTAAACATAATAAAGTTAATATAAGACAAGCCAACAGTCAACATCAAATTAAATGGAGAAAAATTTAAAGAGATTCCATTAAAAACAAGAACAAGACAAGGCTTTTCACTCTTTCCATATCTATTCAATATAGTGCTCAAATTTCTTCCAAGAGCAATAAAGCAACAAAAGGAGATCAAGGGGTACCAACTGGAAAGCAAGTTGTTAAACATTTGCTATTTACAGATGATATTAGTATACATTAAGTGACCCCAGAAATTCTACCAGGAAATTACTATAGCTGATAAAAATCTTCAATAATGTGGCTGGATATTAGATTAGCTCAAAAAAAAAACAGCAGCCATCCTATATACAAATGATAAATGGGATGAGAAAGAAATCAGAGAAAAAAATCATCATTTGCAATAGCCATAAATAATATAAAATATCTTTGGATAACTCTAACCAAGCAAGTGAAAGAACTGTATGACAAGAACTTTAATTCTTTGAAGAAAGAAACTGAAGAAGAAATCAGAAAATGGTAAGATCTCCTGTGCTCTTAGGTAGGTAAGATCAATATAATAAAAATTGTAATCTACAGATTCAGTACAACCCCCATTAAAATTTCAACACAATCCTTCATAGATCTTGAAAGAACAAACTCAGCTTCATATGGAAAAACAAAAATCCCAGGATAGCTAAAAACAGTTCTGTACAATAAAGGAACTTTTGGAAGCACCATTTATCTCTGACTTCAATCTCTAATATAGATCTATAATAATAAAAGCAGCTTGGCATTGACATAAAAAATAGACTTGTGGACCAATGGAATCGAATTGAAGACAACTGATATTAACCCACACACCTATGAACCCATCATTTTTGACAAAGAAGTCAAAACTATACAATGAAAAAATGAAAACATCCTCAACAAATTGTGCTGGCATAACTGGATGTCAACATGTTGAAGATTGCAAAATGATCCATATCTATCGTTATGCATATAACTCAAGTTCAAATGGGTCAAAGACCTCAACATGCATTCCAGTTACACTGAACTGGACATAAAAGAAGTGGGAAGTAGCCTTGAATGCTTTACCACAAGAGACCCTGCCTAAATATAACATCAATATGACAAATACTGAGAGCAACAATCAATAAATAGGACCTTCAGGAGCTTAAAAGCTTATGCAAGGCAAAGGACACAGTAAATAAGACAAAACAGCAGCCTACACAATGGGAAAAGATTTTCACCAATCCCATATCTGACAGAGGATTGTTCTCCAAAATATATAAAGACCTCAAGAAACTAACTAGGCATCAAAATGCCAAATAATGCAATTAAAATATGGGGTACAGATTTAAACATAGAATTCTCAATAGAAGATTCTAAAATGGCTGAATGACACTTAAGGAATTGCTCAACAGCCTAAGTCACTAGGGAAATGCAACACAAAATGACTCTGATATATCATTTTACACCTGTCAGAATGGCTAAAATCAAAAACATTGATGACAGCCTGTGCTGGAGAGGATGTGGAGTAAGGGGAACATGCCTCCACTGGTGGTGAGAATGAAACTTGTACAGCCACTTTGGAAATCGGTATGGAATTTTCTCAGAAAATTGGTAATAAATCTACCTCAAGACCCAGCATTATTACTCTTAGGCATGTACTCAAAGGATGTTCAAACATACCATAAGGACACTTTATCAACTCTGTTCATAGCAGCATTATTTGTAATATCCAGAACCTGGAAACAGCCTAGATGCCCCTCAACCAAAGATTGTATAAAGACAATGTGGCACATTTATACAATGGATTATTACTCAACTGTAACAAAAAATGACATCATGAAATTTTCAGGCAAGTTGATGAAACTAGAAGAAATCATACTGAGTAAGGTAACCTAGACCCAGAAAGACAAACACAGCATGTACTCACTCATAAGTGGACACTGGATGTAAAGCAAAGGATAACCAGACTGCAACCCACAGCTCCAGAGATTCTAGGTAATAAGAAGGACCCTAAGAGGTATGCATGGATCACCCTGGGAAGGGGGAATAGATGATATCTCCTGAGTAAGCAGGGGATCAGGTTAAAGGGGAGGTGATGGAGGGATGAAAACATGAGGTAATGGGATGGTTACATTGAAGGAGGGATGGAGTGGGGAAGGAATAAAAGAGATACCTAGATAGAGTGGGCCATTATGGGGTTAGGGAGAAATGTGGTGCTAGGGAAATTCCTAGGAATCCACAAGGATGACCCCAACTAAGATTCCTAGCAATAGTGGAGAGAGTGCCTGAACCACCGCTTCCTCTGTAATCCTAACCATCATCATAGAACCATAACCCAGTAACTGATAGAAGAGGATGCAGAGATTCATAGCTAGCCAAGCACTGGACTGAGGTCCAGGAGTCCATGCAAAGAAAGAAGAGATAATATGACCAAAGGAAGTCAAGATTATGACTGGATTACCACAGAGACAGCTGATCCAAGCTAGTGGAAACTCATAGACTCTAGAATGATAGCTGGGGAACTTGTATGAGACTGAACTAGGCCCTCTGCATGTGGGTGACAGTTGTATAGATTGTTCTGTTTGTGAGACCCCTGGAAGTGGGACTAGGATCTATCCCTGGAACATGAGCTGGCTTTTTAGAGTCATTACCTATGGTGGGATGCCTTGGCAGCCTGGATGAAGTGGGGAGGGGCTTGGTCCTGCCTCAAGTTAATGTGTCAGGCTTTTTTGACTCACTATAGAAGACCTTACCCTTTCTGTTGAACTTTTCCAAAATAGGATAGGACAGTCCTTCAATAATTCCTGATTAATAGAAAAGTCTGATATTCTAGGACCATAGGCCAAAGATGGATACCCTAATGTTACAGAGGAACCCTCGGTTGATATGTCCAGGCAGCCAAGTGTCTTTGTCATTTTATAGTTTGGGAAGTTGCTTGCTCTGAATTTCCTGTTTACTCAGGTAATATATCATTCTTATGTCTCTGATAGAGTTGAAGACTAGATAGTTATAGTTTCCCTTAGTCTGATAAAGACTAGATAGCTATAGTTTCTCTTGTTCTCAATAGAAAGAAAATTAGGTACAAAATTTTGGATTCATCAAGAGAAGCTAGGTTAATAAAATATTTTCTCTAAATTTGCCAAATACAAATGAACTGGACATTGTAAATATAATTCTTACTGATAATTGTTATTCTTGTATATAGCTTACCATTGTTAAAAATAAAATCTTTTTCTTTTTATTTAGACAAAATGGAAATCACTGTGGAATAATTTTTGTATAGTTGTGAATATGTGTCACTGGATTGGTTTAATAAAAAGCTAGTGAATGACCAATAGCTAGTCCAGTATTTTTCAAAGCAGAGAAATATGCTTAGATGAAGGCAGAGTCACCAACCAGACACAGAGAAAGCATGTCTTTGCAGGAGAAATGGTAATAGCGTTCATCAAGCCAAGTGCAGTATGTAGAAATGGGTTAATTTAAGTTATAAGAGCTAGTTAGAAACAACCCTAAGGTATCAACTGTGGCTTTCATGATAATAAGAAGTCTCTATGTAGTTATTGGAAGCTCATAGGTAGTACTGTTAAGGATTCCTTATAGGTAAAGTACTCATATTAACACTGTCCTCTTGTCCAGCAGCTGGTGGCAGAAGGAACTAGGTACTCGGTAGAACCCTACACATCTATTATAAATCTTAGAAAAAGCTACTAGATACATAGGCGTGTCTGCACTTGCTTCTTAAGCACCATTGTGCCTAAGATGGTGTGAGCACCTAATTAAACCTATTTAAAGCAGCAGGATATGTTGAAGAAAAGTCTTAGAAATAAACCTATATATTTGAGGAGCTTTAGTAGAAATATTTCCTGCTTTTTAAAAAGGATATTCATCTTCATAGACTACTTCTTGTATCTATGGACCTGAAAATTATGTCATTAGTCCTATGTATGAGGCTTATCCATTACTAAAGCACTTGATACTTCCCCTGCAGTCATTCACTTCCTGTGGAGAAAATGATGAAAGCTGATGAGGGTCGTAGCTGTCTGGAACTTTTAGGAGGTTTTTTAAGGTTTGTACTTGGAAATGGGCATTTTCACATGCTAAGGGAAGAGATGATAATTTAATGTTTGCAGCTCAAGCCCTATGAAGTCCATTTCATCATATCCTCCCAGCTGTAGTAAGCATCATACCACATTAAGGAGAGTAGTACATAGTGTGTCCTGGCTATGAATCAATAAGCCTGAAATCCTAATTATTCACTGCCACTGACTAGCTGAGTGTCTCTAGAATATAGTTTTTCCCTCAAGGATACTCTAAAAAGAACATCTTTAGTCATCTAGTGTTTTTCTGCCATTGAATCTCTGGAGATATGGCTCAGAAAAAGATGGTGAGGGCCAGGTAATGGGTATATTATATTGTCTTCTGGCAAACTGATTACAACTATAGTGCTTTTGATCTCCAAGATGTTACAGCACTAATTATTAAAATCTACCAATTCTCCATTCGTTCTGTGGGCCCTGATTACCCTCTGGCTTCCAGGTTTGTGGAATAGTGATACTGATGTGTTTATTAAAGGATGATATCTACATACATGCTTTTGTCAGGGACTAAAGAAAAACAGAAATCTAGAGAAGACATCAGATTTGATATGGTGGTGAAAAGGGAAAGGTAAAGGTTGACTGAAGGAAAAGAGGTTTAGATTCCCTACTATGAGGCAATGATAAGATCCACAAAAACCTGCCCATTTTTTCTGGATTCTAGTGTTCTAGAAGGCAAAACTTTGAACTTTTCCTGAACGGCACAACAGACTATATAGCGGAGAGAAGTGGACTGAATAAGACAAGAGGTATATTGGGAGTGAATTCAAAACTGTTAATTTCCTTTTAACCCATACTAAGTAACCAGGCCCTGTGCTAGGGCCTATGATTTAAGAAAAAATTCAACCAAACACGTTTCCATCATTCCAAAGGCTTCAGGCGAGGTAAGAAAAACAAATATTAATTACAACACTGAGTATTCCATTAGATGTGAAAGCATCATAAGACTATAAGAGACAAGTGAAGGGCAATTAGAAAACAGGATAATTTTAACTTCTCTCTAAAACATCAGTGAAAGTTATTTAGAAACAATACGGAATTTAAGTTTGGAATTTAATACTTAGACAAGTTGTTAAGATCTTTTTGTGCTATATTCAGGAGTGTAGAATTTGTCTTGTGGAAAGGGAAGACATGGAAACATTTAAGCAGTGTGGAGGATGAAAGGCTTGATATTATTGAACTGTAATTTCTAACTACTTTTACAATTATTCATCAGTCCAGAATAACCATTTAAATCTGTGACTGTCAGGTGAAAAACAAATTTGATAGGAACCCATGGTGGTTTCATGAAAGAAACACTCCTGCATTGCTGATTAAAGTGCGAATTGGTGCAGCCCCTTTGGATATCAGTATGGCAATTTCTCATAAAATTAAGAAACAACTTCCTCAAAACCCAGTAATACCACTTTTGGGTATATATCTAAAGGATGCTCAATCGTGCCACAAAGGCATGTGCTCAACTATGTTCATAGCAGCTTTGTTTGTCATAGCCAGAACCTGGAAACAACCTAAGTGCCCCTCAACCAAAGAATGGATGAGGAAAATATGGTACATTTACACAATGGGGTACTACACAGCAATAATAATAATAATAATAATAATAATAATAATAATAATAATAATAATGGCATCTTGAAATTTGCAGGCAAATGGATGGAACTAGGAAACATTATTTTGAGTGAGGTAACCCAGACACAGAAAGACAAATATCATATATATTCACTCATAATTGGCTTTTAGACATAAAGCAAAGAAAACCAGCCTACAATTTACAATCCTAGAGAACCTAGACAACAATGAGGACAATAAGAGACACATACATGAATCTAGTCTACATGGGAAGCAAAAAGACAAGACCTCATCTGAATAAATTGGGAGCATGGGGAGAAAATGATGAGAGAGGGTTCGAAGGAGAGGGGAAATGAAAGGCAGGCGGAACAAAGAAAAAAATGTAAAGCTTTCTACAGTAGAAAGAAAGAAAGCAATAAGAAAGAAAGAAAAGAAAGAAAAAGATAAGAAAAGAAAAGAAATAAAGAAAGAAAGAAAGAAAGAAGAAAGAAAGAGAAAGAAAAGAAAGAAAGAAAGAAAAAGATCTAGTCTAGGAGTCTAGAAGAGCATAGAGAAAATCCTCGATCTGGAAGAGTGATGGTGGAGAAAAAAAATGAACTCAAGAGACTTTAAAAGAGACTGATGGGAATGCAGTAATTCTAGAATATAAGGAGGTACTTGTATGAATATAGAGAAGGCAGCTGTTAATGATTAAGTCTTAGCTCGGGGCTTTGAAAGCTATGTGGGATCACTTCCTTAGATGGGAGACAGGGAAAGAAGAGCAATAGGTTTTAAAGATATTCAGTTTTTAAATGTTTTGTGTGCTGAGGGACTACCAAGGACTTTTGAATCTGGACTCTCTCAGATTATTGCCTTGTCATAGCAACCAAGTAAACTATGTCACTTCCATAAGAAATAGGAGGAAGGCAATCATGAATTGACAATTGAATTCTAAGATTACACAATTCTTTTATTTTTATCATCATCATCATCATCATCATCATCATTATTATTAATTATTACTACAGATTTTCACCTCCTCCCCTCCTCCCACTTCCCTCCCCCTCCCCCCGGTCCAAAGAGCAGTCAGGGTTCCCTGCCCTGTGAGAAGTCCAAGGTACTCCCCCCTCCATCCAGGTCTAGGAAGTTGAGGATCCAAACAGATTAGGTTCCCACACAGCCAGTGTATGGAGTAGAATCATAACCCAGTGCCTTTGCCCTTGGCTTCTCAGTCGGCCTTCCACGTCAGCCACATTCAGAGAGTCTGGTTTGATCACATGCTCCATCAGTCCCAGTCCAGCTGGCCTTGGTGAGTTCCCATTAGATCAGCCCCACCGTCACAGTGGATGGGCGCACCCCTTGAGGCCATGTCTTCCTTGCTCATGTTCTCCCTCCTTCTACTCCTCATTTGGACCTTGAGACATCAGTCCAGTGCTCCAATGGATTACACAATTCTTAAAAGTATAGTCTGCAGATAAAATATGCTTGGAATTCAAAGAATGTGCCTGACCATACATTGATTTGGCGCTTTCTGATAATGATAGGGATCTGGTGTGTTTATTTTGTCTTTAATTTTGAGATGTAGTCTGATTATACAGCCCAGGCAGACATTGAGTTCACCATGCTGCTGCCTCTGATTCCCAACTGCTTTGATTTCAAGTATGTGCCATGATCTTTGGCTCCAGATAAATACTATTTTCTGTGTTTTCTTGCAGCTTGACACAATGGAATTATTTCTCCAGAGTTTGTTGTTAGAGTTTGAACAATTTCCTAGATTCTACTCTGTTTTATAAAATAAAAACAAGGTTTTATATTCTTTGGATGGTTTTGTGAATAGGGATGTTTTTCTGATGCAAAGGTGAAGATGAAACACAGGGCATCATGTGATCCATGCACGTGCTTTGCTCAATGAATTTAGAAAATGGAACAATGACCATGTATTTGTTGCACAATTATAAGTTCTGGAGAGTAGCCATGGAATAATGAGTTAATTGGGGTTATATTTACATTTGTGTTTCTTGTTGAAAGGATATTCAATAGTAACAATGAACTTGGTCTAGTTCCAATCAAAATTTGCATACAGCAATCACAGGTGCAATTCAGAAATGGATGTCTCAATAAACAACAATCAATTGTTCTTTGTAAATGATCTTGAAATTCTAATTAGTGAGTCCCCTCTATTTTGTATTTTTAAGATTTACCCTGACAAATCTCAATAATGAGAAGCAGAGAGGAAACTTCTGAATCTTTACCACAGATAGAGACTGAATCTAATTCAACCTTTAATGCACCAAGTAAATCCTCAATGTAAGCAAATGAATGAAAGAACAATGTTATTTGGAGGACAGTTGCCATCTTTCTTCTGTAACACATGGTAAAATTAAATATTTTCTAACCTCTCTGGTGTCTGGAAAATATTTTAACTTCTAACTAATGTTACACAAGTTCCCCAGTTTGATGAAAATATTTATAGACATCAACTTACATGTTTTTTCTTAAATATTTCTCATCAATCATCCCAGAAAATGTAGACATATTGTATTATAATTTACCCCTACTGTATTTTTATTCATCTAAACAACAACTCCTAAACACTTAGCCAGAGTAATTAAGTTGTTCTTAACAAGACTTCATATGAAAGCAAAGAAAATCCTGAACAAAATGTAATTTTGTTGAACAAAATGTAATCTACTATCTTTTGAGACACAAAATAGATTAGAGACTGTGCCTCAATATTCTCTTTAGGGCAGCTTTCACTTCCTGATTTCTCAAACTGTAGATGAGAGGGTTTAACATAGGGATCACGATGGTATAAAACACAGAGACCATCTGATTTCCTGCTTGAGACCCATGCCGTGAGGGCTGTAAATACGTGTACATAGTTGTTCCATAGTACAGAGCAACTGCGGTCAGGTGAGAAATACAGGTGGAGAAAGCTTTCTGCTTGCCAGAAACTGAAGGAATACCCCAAATAGTCATGAATATAGACATGTAGGAGACAAGAATTACCGTGACTGAGGTGACAAGGGTGAATCCCCCACAGCCAACAACCAAGATCTGGGTTAGCCAAGGATCAGAACAAGCCAATGCCAGCAGTGGAGGGATATCACAGAAGAAGTGGGAGATGACATGTGGCTGGCAGAATGACAGCTGTGTGACAGAGCTTGTCACAACCACCATGTTAAGGAGCCCACCAAAGTAACACCCTGCTACCAAAAGGAGACAACGAACTCTCGACATGGTAATATGGTAAAGCAATGGCCGACAGATAGCCTTGTAACGGTCATAGGCCATGGAAGCCAAAACATTGCATTCAGCAGAAGCGAAGATTATGAACAAGCCCATTTGAGCCATACATCCAAAGAAAGACACTTCCTGTAGCTGAGATAATAAGTTGGCTAAAGTCTTTGGGGTTGTGATGGAAGAGAAACAGACATCAAGGAAGGACAGGTTTGAGAGAAAAAAATACATAGGTGTGTGGAGACGGTGGCTGACTTGAATCAGTACCACCAGACCTAGGTTTCCCAGTACAGTGATGAAATAAATTACGAAAAAGAGTCCAAAAAGTGAGACTGCAAGGTGATGGTCATTTGTCATTCCGACAAGGATGAATTTAGTCTCTGCAGATGAGTTCTCCATTGAGGTGACTGAGAATCACTCCGGACTTGATCAAAACCTCTTTAGACATACTGGGAGAAAGAAGAGCAAACTAGCTGATACGGGTAAAATAGTCCTACTGCAAACACACAAATCAGGGACACTAGTCAACACTTCCTCTTTCCTATAGTCACATCTTAAGGCCCTTTCCATATAGTCGTGCCATTTCCAGAAAAAAAAATGTATAGTATGGAAAGGCTGAAAAGAAAGAAAAGCGAGGAATAGGTTAACAAATCTCAAGAGAGAAGAAAGCAGCAAAGGCCTAGGAGGCAAACGGGACCTAATATTTTTTTGAGTATAATAGAAGGTTATTTATTTAGAGGTAGACTCACAGATCATAATCCTCTGCTGGCACAGGGAAGAACAACCAAATCCCACAGCCAGAAAAGAGGCGAGATGCATGCTTTACTTTGGCAAATATAGTATAAGAGGCCACGCCCAAGTGGGTGGGTAACTTAAAGGCTTACTGGCAGTAGGAATTCCTACAGCATTTTAAGGGCCAAACAGCTAGCTAATGGCTTAAAGAACTGGCTGCTCCTACAAAAAAAAAAAAAAAAAAAAAAAAAAAAAGCTTTGGTTCTCAGTCCCTTTATATATATTTTTTCTTTATTATTATTACTACTACTACTACTACAGATTTTCACCTCCTCCCCTCCTCGCATTTCCCTCCCCCTCCCCCCATTCCTCCTCCTCCTCCCTCTCCAGTCCAAAGAGCAGTCAGGGTTCTCTGCCCTGTGGGAAGTCCAAGGTCCTCCCCCCTCCATCCCGGTCTAGGAAGTTGTGGAATATATACGCATTAGAGTACTACTCAGCGGTAAAAAAAAAAAATGACATTTTGAATTTTGCTTGCAAATGGATGGAAATAGAGAACACTATCCTGAGTGAGGTAACCCAGACCCAAAAAGATGTATATGAACCTTCATCTGGCAATGGATGGAGATAGAGACAGAGACCCACATTGGAGCACTGGACTGAGCTCCCAAGGTCCAAATGAGGAGCAGAAGGAGGGAGAACATGAGCAAGGAAGTCATGGCCTCAAGGGGTGCGCCCATCCACTGTGACGGTGGGGCCAATCTAGTGGGAACTCACCAAGGCCAGCTGGACTGGGACTGATGGAGCATGTGATCAAACCAGACTCTCTGAATGTGGCTGACATGGAAGGCCGACTGAGAAGCCAAGGACAAAGGCACTGGGTTATGATTCTACTCCATACACTGGCTGTGTGGGAACCTAATCTGTTTGGGACCTAATATTTTTATCAAATGAGTGAGGGAGGGTTTATACTCACAGAACTTCATACACGGACTTACAAAAAATATAAGGTGCAATCAATTATCTCTCTTTCTTCTCCCCCCCCCCAAGCAAAATAAGGTCACAAAATGGCAAATATTTAATGATAGGCAACTTCTCCCCATACCTTCAGAATCCAAAACATTATTTGACAGGAGTCACCATTACTCACTATTTGTGTCGGTCAGCAAAACATTTTCCAAAGCCATGGTCATCTTCTGACTGAAATACCATCGAAGGCAGTAGGATAGCCCCCAAATGACTGTAAGATGTTGAGGTCAAAAGTGAAGGCACTAGCCTGTGAAAGAGCAATCAAAAAAAGAAGGCAAAGCCCTCAGGGTTCATGCAGCTTTCAGCTACTCAAATAATGCTCTATGATTCCTTTGATCGTTCCTAAACCAAAGAGAATACAGGTGTAAAATTAACTGGGACTCCCAAGGACTCTTAGTGAGCAGCAGTGTCTAGGCAAAGGACCACATAGCAAAGTGATTGGTGTCAGATGGTATCAGGAGTATGTAAGTTCGGTCCTCACTCTTGTGGTCACAAGTTATTTCTGATGCCAGGTTGCTACCTCACACAAGCTCCAGGCCCTTCCGCTAGCTAAAGATCAGACAACAGAATGTGTGGATCTATGCAGCTCCACCTCCACGTCTAGAATCTAAGCCACCTCTCATTCCCTCTGAATCAAGAGACAGCCATGGTGCAAGAGAGTCTAGAGTGGGGTTTTCAATTTACCCAAAGGCAGCACAAGAGGACTGCAGAAGAGTGATCCCAACCTTGCCAAGAAGGAAGGTCCCAGGATGAGGACACATATATTAACAGTAAAGCTTTTCTTTTTGAAGCTAAGATTTGAATCTCAGATGTAAAAAAAAAAAAAAAAAAAACTTTTCTGTAGTTGTAATCCACCAGAAGACATAGGTTCATAGGTTCATCACTTAGGATAATGGTTAACGTTTCAGATCCTGCAGCCATATGGACCTATCCAATCTCAGGAGAGAAACTCTGTGACCAAGGACTCAGTTTATGTCACGTTTTAGTTCCCACTGTAAAAGAAGGGCAAAAGTAGCATCTCTGCTGTAGAACTACTGTGAAAGTTCAATGACATCTTTTAAAAACTACCTGGTACATAGGAAATGCTCGCGAAAGTATTTCCTCCATTCTTCCAGAGCGACGCTTATCTGTGTTGGGTATTTTTTGCCTTGCTTGTTTATATTTCATTAAATGCAAGCGGAGGCATCATCTCTGTCACTGGTATCATTGCAGAGGCAGAAGAGAACCTTTGGTGACTGGCCAAAGACTACATCTCCAGACTCCACAAGCTCCACTCCCTTCCCATGCCATCCTCCCAACACACACGTGCTCCACTCTTGTCAGGACCGACGAAAAGGGGCCTGTCAGTTGTGCTCGTTCTCATCCTTCGCTGGTTTTGTTTGTTGGTGGTTTGCTTTTGCTACTCCGAAACTGTTTGGGTTGCCTTCTGCTGCTGCGGGGTCACATGGAGCCTTCCTCAATGTCAAATGGGGAAGAAGTTGGGGGAGGGGCAGGGGTGATAGAAAGAAAACTGCTTTCAGGGGAAAAGACAAGGGTGAAAATGTTCGAACTAATTCATCTTGTCAGAGGACGGTAAAAACAGCAAACAGACCCACAACTACCTCCACTCCCATGTTTTATCGTCTCGGAAACCGGAAAAAAAAATAACAGCCACTATTCCTGCTTTAGGGTTGGCATGACTATCAAAGAAGATAATGAATGTGGAAGCGCTCTGTAAACTCGTGAAGCGTGATACAATACACATGGAACAGATCCCTACTATTATTCCATCTCAGAAGGTGGGAGCGGGAGGAAGAACACGTCAATATGCTCATTCTCTGATGCCTGTTCCAGCTCCTGCTTACCGCGCTGAACTCCCACTCACCCCCACACACATCATCTGCCATGGCACTCAGTGTGAGCGTTTCAACCTGTGAGGGCTGAACCCCACAGCTCTAGGCTATGCACACACCTGAGATCTGAAGCAAGTCAGGCTCCTTACAATGTTATTCTCACAGTCCTGTGTCTTTTTTTTTTAAAAAAAATTCCCATTTTAGGGTAACTCTTTTCCTCGGCATCTGCATGCATTGTAAGCATTTAATATGAACACTTGAATGAGTGACTGCCAGCCTTAAAAACACTATGAAATCTTTTTTTTGTATTTAAAATAAGATTGAATTGCTTTTTTCTTCCCAAAGGAAATAAACATAAAAAGTAAGGCTTTTATAAAAGAATGATTTGATACTCCCATCCACACATGCTGCTGCATTAACAACTGTCATGATGACAATTGAGTGGGTTTATTATTACCTTCGATGATGTGTTTTGGCTATTTACTTGTTGAAAAGACTCTGACACTCCTATTTGTTGAAGAAGTGACCTTTTACAGGTATTTTTTAATGCATTCCTCTGCCTGTTCATACAGGCATTTACACTTACAGTACCTATTCTTCAAAAAGTTCATTACATTTTTTTTTCTGTTCTTTAGTTAAGCAGTTCACTGCGACTCTTCTAAATATAACTAAGCATTTTGGAATTTAAAGAAGTCTTCACTAAAATGTTTTGAGTGTTTACTAAGTGCCAAGCTTCTAAAAGTCATCCATTTCAACCCACTAACTTTTAGTTAAAGTAAAAAGCAAGCATCTAGAAAGGACAAAGGATGTGGTTAAGAACCCAGTAAAAATGAAAGGGAGTGCTGGTGTTGAAACCCAGATATTCTGGCCAGATGCAGGGCTCTTTATATAATACCATTTGACTTATTCTTAACTTGTTTTCTGAAGTTATTCTAGTGGGAAGACTTCTTTGGTTGCATTTATCCCTCCACTAATGGGTGAAAGTTAATTCTCTGTCACTGTGTTTCAGCTAAGTGATCGTCAGAAAACTGCTTGCTGGTTGCGGGTCCTAGTTCTTTCTTCAGGCGAACAAAACACCTAAACTATGTGGTCTCTGAAGCTCTTTGCCGCCTTACTCTCTAATTTCCCATGGCTCTGTGAGTCATACTGTTCAAAGGTCACCAGCCAGTCTCAATATCTGACAAAGGGAAGCAGAAAGAGCAGATTTCTATGGTGATATGCGTCTGTGCTCTACAAACCTTTCTGCTCTTCACTGTCCTCTCCTCCCTCATTACCAGTAATGTTCTGTTGGGATTTGTTCTTCTTGTAAGTCACTGAAGCCCACTGAGGGAAGAGCCTAAAAGGCGCAGTTTTCAAATTTCCTCCTGACATTTAAATACAAAATACTTGCCCAAAGACCTAGCAGTACCCTAACAGTGGGACTGAGTTTTAAAATGAATCAACCTATCTGAAACCTGATCACTTATCTAAACTTGGGAATAAGACTACTTACCTTTAGTGGCTATCTTGATGGAGACTATAACAGAGATCCATAACTTGTCAAAATGCAGAAAAGAAGTAATGTAGGGTTCCCAGCCACAACTTATAAATGTGTGATGTAACCCCTGCACCTAAGAGTCAGGGGAAAGATTTGTAAGGGCCAGAATACCAGGACACCCGATCCTAGGTAGAGTCATCTACACATGGCTGGGAAACTGTATCCATGAAATCTCAATGATGAGGTTGCCTGAACAAGGCATGCTCAATGACAGCACCATTGTATGCCAATATGGGCAGGGGAAATTCCAAAAGGCCCTGTTCTGTGTGAGATATGATGAGAGAGGTACAATCACTCTTATCCATGGACAAGGTCACACATAGGTTGTTGAATCCCTGTTGACCAATTCTGGACACGGGTACATACAAGCTCTACTAAATAACTCATTTGGATCATTAGGGGTTTGTTGTCATTCTTTTGTTTTAAAGGGCATGTGTGTTGTGTGTTTGTGGGTCTGTATAATAATAAAAATGAAGGAGCTGGTCATGAATTTTGGAAGGAACTGGGTAGATATGAGAGGAGCTGGAAGTGAGAAGGGAGGGATGGAGTGATGTAGATAACATGCTCATCATGCACGACACTCCAATAGTTAAAATAAATTAAAGAAAGTACTCACCAGATATTTAGATGCCCAATATTTCTAGATTTGCATATTCTTAAGGGCCATTTGTAATGTGTGTTTCAGAAGGTATACTAGTTCTTGCTTGGGTCTTGAAGGTGCTAAAATGAAGGGTATGAGATTTTGTTCTTGGATGATGAGAAAGTTCTCTAAATAACCACAGTGATAGCTGTGCAACTGTAAATCCACTAAAAACTACTGAACAGAAATATGAATTTTATGGTATAAGAACTATATCTCAGTAAAGATTTTACCAAAAACATTATGATAAATGCTGAAGAGAAGAAACAGATCAGCTACCCTTATTGTGTCTACATTCTTCTAGTGACCTACGACAGAAAGCCCTATACATGAGATGCTATCAGCATGATAAAATTATAATGGTATACAAAAAGACTTGAATAAATAGAAAGGCACCATATACCTGACTAGTAATATTATTTAAACAAAAGCATAGGTTTCATATGATGTGAATTTATAAGTGCAGAATATACATACATATATATATATGAAAGTTATAAATTGATGTTATTCACCTATAAAAAAGCAAGTTATGAGATTGTTTTAAGTGATGGAGGTTGAAAGCATTTCAGATTTTAATCTTTATTGCAAAGCTATCCATATAAAAGACTGTTTGGCATCAGAAACGATAGCAAAGATTAATCAAGAAAATTAGCATATTTTAGAAAACAAAGAACCAAATTCGATTCTTATAAAAAAAAAATGTCTTAGGGAGGTTAGAGCACACACACAAAACATAAACACTTGTAATTGAAACACTTCAATAAATATTGCAAAACTGTAGTCGTAAAATGAGACATGAATTAGGATATGCAATTTGAATCATATGCTTCATTAAGTTTCAGACCGATCAGAAGTTAAACAAACATATCGATCGTGTGAAATTAGAACAAAAGCAGAGCAACACTGTTGTGTTTGTTATGTGAGAGCTGAAAGTATAAGGAGTCATCAAGTCAGAGTGGTGTGCTCGAAATCAGGCTGGTGTGCTAGAACATAAGATGAGAAGTGTTTTGAATAATTTAAAATGAGGCAGTAACTCAAATCCATAAGATGTAGTAAGAAGAATTAAAAAAAACACTTACAACATTAATATGGCAATGTAAATAGACATTTGATTCATTCTACTAGTCAAATGGAACAGGAAGCATACCCCGTAAGGAACACACTGACTATGTAATCATATGACAGGACATACAACCTCAGAAAAGTATGCACTGAAACACGAAGTTTCTTCTAACACCACGTGTATGTGTGCCATAAAGGTCACCATTCATTCTTTTCCTAAATCACCCCACTTTCAAAAACATACACACAAAGGTATGACATCAAATAAATGTGAATTACCCCCAAATGTTCATCACTTTGTTTTATTAGGTATGCAATACATCCGCTGTATTTGTAATTCAGAACAGTATATGCTTAGGTGATTCATTTATGTGTAAATTCTAATCGTTACCTAAAAAGAACCTTTATCATCATCATCATCATCATCATCATCATCATCATATGATATTAATTCTGTATGCCAATGTTATAAATTTATGTTAATGGCCATATCAATTAAAATATATCTAAAATGTCTTGATGTTTATAATGATTAAATGAAAGGACAAAGAGCCATGAAAACGAAGAGAGGGGTTTGTTTTTATTCCTGGTAGTGCAGCAGGGTGAAGGGAGGGAGAAGGAAGCTTTCCTAGGGGAGGTAAAACTGAACACAGACCTTGAAAGTTGAAAAGAGTTTGATAAAGGATGTGAGAAGTTGGAAGAGAAAAGGGCACTATGTGAAAAACTGTCAGTGCCCAGTAACTGGGGTAGAGCTAAACACACTGTTTGATATTAGCAGGTTAGATGGCCACGTAATCACCAGAAACAATGAAAAGAAATATATTTGTCATATAACCTCCGGCTACATAAAAGCATGACTGTACCTTAAAAAGGTCAAATCGACACTCAGAGTGCTAGATATCTACAATGTATGACTCAGTAAAGTTCTGCAATTTGAAAAAGTCAACACTCTATAAAGGTGAGTGATAAGTCAAACCCATAAGTATTTGCTCTGGTCCTTTTGGGGGATTAAACTCTCAGGGTCAGGATAGCTATGGGCCTTGAGTTCTTTCAGCATCTCTCAGAAATGATAAGATGTAATAGCTGATTGTTAGCTCCTGCAGAAGGCTGGAATGTATGCATCTTCCCTTTTCATATCTGCGATGAACACAAGCCATCTGTTTGATATGCTGCCTTCCTCCCTCCAGCCTCTCCCCCATCTCACACCCTAACCCACTAAATCCTCTTCTATTTCACCAAAGCAATCACAAAGCCCAGTCTTCAAAATCCCTGAGTAATAGGACAGGAGTTAGAAGGAGTAAGAACATCTGTCTTGTGTTACTAAGTCTACTGACAGGGAGAAAGAAAAGCACCCAGGATTGCGGACCTTAGTTTATCTAAGCTTGGAATTCATCAACTCTGATTTCTGCCTGCTACATTCTTACCCAAATTTATTGTGTGTTCCCTCTGCAGACATAAAATAGAAATGTGAAAAGCAATTTAGAGTTAGTCAAAGAAAAACTGTCTGCCTGGAGTTTTTCTAAGTATATGCCCTAGGCAAACATGTCAAAATACATCCATTTTTATCGTATAGCCTAAATCAGTAGCTCTCCACAAAAGGACCCACCCAGTCTTCGCTCCCTTCTACACTATGACTACAACAAAAGGCACAAGGCCACTCTACTCACCTATAATTTTTTTGAAGTTTATCCCAAGGAGACTGTTAACATTTCGTTCATCTCCCTGTACCGTTTCTTCTGGAGTGAATAAGGCATTTAGCTCTTTGGACTCCTCGCCACATTAAATAGCCAATCGTGAGTCAAATGTGAAAAAAAATGTGTATCATATAATATAGAGTTAGTTTCCCCTAAGAGAAGTTTAGCTTAATTGACAGGTATCGTGTAACTAGGATGTCTTTACTATCATGTTTTCTACTTGTGCAAATATCCTTCGACCAACTTTGTTCCCTAAATCTGCTTACCCATACTACAACATTTTTATTGTCCTAACTCCCTAGGAGATATGAACTTTCCATTTGAACTAATTAGCATAGGGCCTTACCTTGAAAATTCCTAATTGGAAAAAGCAATGGGCAGGTTAGTTAATAGATAGGCCTTAAATATGACCCTAAGCAGCTATCTTACTTTTGGCTAATAAAACCTGTTTTCTGATCCACTGCATATCCATGTAAAAAACCAAGGGATTGGTGCTGGCAATAGGGCTCTAAAGGTAAAAGAGTTCACTGGGAGGACTTAATGACTTGAGTCTGATCCCAGGAAACTGGATCTGAAGGAAAGACTGGATTCTTGAAAGTTATTCTCTAAACTCCATATGTAGTCATTGACACATACATGCACACATACTACACACACACACCACACATACACACACACACACACACACACACACACACACACGAAAGGAGCAGAGAGAGAGGGTAAAAAAATTACAATGTTGGGCAGAAAATTTGCAGTCTTTTTTCATCTTAAGAGATATGTTAACTCTAATTTACTGGCATTTCAGAGGCAACATGCTATGTACAAAAGCCTATATTTTAAAGAATAAAACACAAAGACTTTGCAGGGAAATAAAATTGGCACAAGGTCTTGGATTTACTGCAAGCTACTAATACAACTTTAGCTAACTTTCATCTGTTCTCTATAAGATGGACGTAGTAAACCTTATAGAAATGCTGTGTTTAAATTTTAAAAAGTTCGGTAAAGGCAATGGTGTATGATAGAGTATTGTTCAAGTGAACACATTGTTGTTTTCTATCACAAAACTATTTTAACATTATTTATTTATAAATACTCCTAGTTCTCAAACCAAACGTGGATGTAGACCTTCTACACTTTCTCGGAAAATAGATTAACAAGACTGCAATGCTATATAAACAGCCTGATTTTGTATTTTTTAAAAAAAAACCACAGTTAGATGACTTGTTCAGCCATACACTGAATAGACGCTGTTGAACCTCACAGTCATTCTCTGACTTTTGATCAGTTGAGGCTTTTTGTAACAGTCTCTGTCTTTGATCAGTGGTGAGAGTTATACTTACCAGCAGGTATAAGGGTATGTATTTAGAGAGTAATTTAAGAATTATTCTTGTTTACAAAAATAGTGGTAGTGGCTTCGCCTCTAGGGTTTACGACCTTTCTAGCTATTGGTTTTTAGCTAGGTTTGAAGAACCATGTATGAGTTCTTTCCTACTGCTCAGGCCCTACATCCCATTAGACAGCTTGTGGTTGTCCCCAAGACAGAAAAGTCACTATTGCAACATTAAGTATATCGTGCCAGACTGGTCGTTATTATTACTTACAGGCTTTAGAGCTTTTTGTCCATTGTCAGCTTGTATGCCTCCTTCTGGTATTATGAAATCTAGAATTCAGGGAGGAGGCTTCTAGGTCAGTTACAGCTTGACTTCTCCAATTCTTGGGTCCAAAGAACACAATTTCAAGTTCTAGGAGGCAATCAAGGGCAATGGAGGTAGCATGTATTATTTGGGCAGTCGCTTACTCTCGATCAACAACTTAAATGGAGGTGTTTCTTGCCTGACACTGAGGAATTTTAAAAATTATTTTGACTTTATAATGTACATACATCATATCCTCCTTCCCCCTTCTCCCTCCAAACCTTCCAGTAAAACCCTTCTTGCTCGCTTTCAAATTCATGGCGGTGGATGTAAGGGCAATCTGGCTGCCACCTGTGCTACCCCATTGGTCACCAGGATCAGTTCAGTTGATCTGGCTAGTAGACTGGTGTCCCCTTCCTCCCTCATTATTTCATGTGCACCCCTCCTGAAACAGTGCACTGGGTCAAAGAAGACAACCTTCCTGAATAGAGGACAACATTGGTCAAGGGTATATGAGTCGTTTCACTCCCCTCCTAGAGCATTCAAAAAAGCTCTCAAATCCATGGCCTTTTTCCCATTGGACTCTTCTCAGTAATTGTTACACACACACACACGCACACACACACACACACACACATACACATTTCTAAATGCTTAAGTATGACCTTATATATACAGACTGAGTGGTCTGTATAATGTTACAGTGTTACTCATATGTGTTTTCAGGTCTGACCATTGCTATTGAATAATCAGTTGGTGGGGTTTTCCCTGGGGAAGACAATTTCTTCCCCACTTTCAGCATTCTTTAGTTTCCTGTACTTCCTTTTAAAGGACTGGGCCTCCCAGGATTTCACCCATATACATTAGCTTATTATTGACCTTGTTTAGCTCACTGTTAGGCAGTTGCATTGGTGAGAACTTATGAGTGTAGCTTCTTTAATTCATAGGAGACATAATGTCACAGCAAACTGTCTCATCTTGTGGCTCTTACAATCTTTCCATCTCCCTCTTCCACAAACCACAATAATCATTGAGCATTAAAAATGGCTATTTCACCGAAACCACAGGAACTGGTCTCCACACTCTGCGTTCTTGTTATTGTTTGTAGTTTTCTTAAATGGTCTCTGTCGCACCGAGATTTTTCCTTGAGGAGGGTATAAGAACACATACTTAGGATGTACATTTCTCACCCCTTGTCAAAGAAACTTCTTTGCAACGGAATGTGATCATTACAGAAAATCACAACTGATCAATATGCGGAGCTGTAGATCTCAGTTCTAAGTGACACATCTGTAACCCAAGTCCTCCACCTAAGGCTCAGGGATCATTGTAGATCATTGGAGAAGACTGTAAGGGTCAGAAGAGCAGGGAGCGTGTTGTGAGATTGCATCTGCTAGCAATGACAGGGAAGCTGCACACATGAAGTCTCACAAGAAAGGCTGCCAAAAAAAAAAAAAACGACCTGAACAAAGATGACACCATCAGCTATGCTAACATAAAAGGGGAAAAGTTCACTTATCTAGGATATAAGGACAAATACTTAGGATGTAGATAGGTATCAGGCCATAAAGTGGCACTTGTAAGTTCTCCCTCAAGACTTCACTAGCCCTTAGTAGTTGGCTATATTTCTACTACTGAGCATGGTTTCCCTCTTTTTGAGGAGGTCTTTGGTCCAGTTGGAGAGCTATTCTTTATATGAAAGTTGCTTCTGCTTCACCCCTAGGGTTATCATGTCATGCTGATAGCTGATGTGGTTCATAGGCATCATAGCTGGATAGGACTGTGGAATGTTTCTCTCCTTTGGAAACTTAAATTGTACCTTCTGCTACCAGAAAAGCTAGTCTACAGGTAAGAAGCTTTTAGGTGTTATTCAGAGACCTTTCAGCCCTGTGTCTGAAGTGCAGAATGTCTTTAGTACCTGGAGATTGGAAGACACAGCCAAGAGCAATAGCAAGCACTTTGCATGTTTTGGTAGTCTCTGGAAGAAACCTGACCAAAAACACAAAATGGAGCTTCTCATGTCTGGTGTTAGGGTTTTGTTGGATGCTCTTTGGTTCTTAGAGGTAGAACTTTCAACTCTGGTGGGAAATTTTCATTTAAACTTCATGTATATATTTATACACTGATTACAGGTATTGTTAACCTTTTGGGGGAGACTATGACGATTTTATTAGATAAGCTGCAACTTGGAGTCACCCTGTTTGGAGTAACTATGTATTTTATTTATTTGTTTGTTTGTTTGTTTGTTTATTTATTTAAAATAGAAAAAACAATCTTTTTAAATTTTACATACCAATCCCAGTTCCAAGTCCCTCCCCACCTCCCTTCCCTCCACCTAATCACCCACCCCCATCCACTCCTCAGATATGGTAAGGCACATTGCTTTGGGAAAGGTTCAAAGTCCTCCACACTATATCTAGGCTGAACAAGGTACCCATCCAAAGAGATAACACAGTAAAAGCAATATATAGCAAGCCAACAGTCAACATCAAATTAAATGGAAAGAAACTCAAAGTGATTCCACTAAAATCAGGAACAAGACAAGGCTGTCCACTCTCTCCATATCTATTCAACATAGTGCTTGAAGTTCTGCTAGAGTAATAAGACAACAAAAGGAAATCAAGGGGATACAAATTGGAAAGGAAGAAGTCAAATTTTGATATTTGCAGATTATCGGCTAGTATGCAAAAGTGAACCCAAAACTCTACTAAGGAACTCTTACAGCTGATAAATACCTTCAGTAATATGTCAGGATACAAGATCAAGTCAAAAAAATCAGTAGCTCTGCTATATACAAATGATTAAGAAGCTGAGAAAGAAATCAGAGAAACATTACCATTCACAAAAGCCACAAATAACATAAAATATCTTGGGGTAACCCTATCCAAAGAAGTGAAAGACCTATTCAACGAAATATTTAAGTCTCTGAAGAAAAAAATTAAATAAAATACAAGAAAATGGAAAGCTCTCCCATGCTCTTGGATAGGTAGGATCAAGATAATAAAAATGACAATCCTACCAAAAGCAATCTATAGATACAATACAATCCCCATCAAAATCCCAACACAATTCTTCACAGTCCTTGAAAGAACAATAATCAACTTCATATGGAAAAACAAAAATTCCAGGATAGCCAAAACAATCCTGTACAGTAAACGAACTTCCAGAAGTATCCCTGACATCAACCTGTATTATAGTGCCACAGTAATGAAAACAGTTTGGCACGCCTTTAATCCCAGCACTCGGGAGGCAGAGGCAGGTGGATCTCTGTGAGTTCGAGGCCAGCCTGGTCTACAAGAGCTAGTTCCAGGACAGGCTCTAAAAAAGCTGCAGAGAAACCCTGTCTCGAAAAACCAAAAAAAAAAGAAAAAAAAAAGAAAAAAGAAAACAGTTTGGTATAGGCATAAAACAGAGGTTGACCAATGGAATTAAATCAAAGACACAGATATTAATCCACACACCTGTGAACACCTGATTTTTGACAAAGAAGGTAAAAATATACAATGGAAAAAAGAAAGCATCTTCAACAAATGGTGCTGCCATAACTGGATGTCAACCTGTAGAAGAATGAAAATGGACCTATATCTATACCCATTCACAAAACTCAAGTACAAATGGATTAAAGATCTCTGTACAAATCCAACCACACTAAACCTGGCAGAAGAGAAAGTAGGAAGTAGCCTTCAATGCATGGACACAGAAGACCACTTCCTGAATATCATCCCAGTAGCATAGACACTGAGAGGAACAGTAAATAAATGGGACCTCTTGAAACTGAACATCTCTGTTTGGTTAATATTCTCTTTATCAAACAAATATATGAAGTAGAACCAGCAACTATTTTAAATAAAAAGTAAAATATGCATTGAAAACGTAAGCTATACAAATATGTATTCTTAAATATATATATACATTTTATATATATATACAAATATATATTCTTTACCCCTAAGTAAAAATATTACCTGACATGCATAAATGTATGTCATATACCTATTTTCAATTTATCCCACAAGTTTTACTAAGTGTTATTACTGAAAATATAATTATAGAATCAGACTAATTATGCATCTGTAGATGAAATATATATAATAGAGTGTTGTTACACCACAAAGGAAAATGAAAATGAAAGCATGTCATTTGGAGGAAAATGAATAAAAGTAGTAATTATTATGTTAAACAAAATAAGCAAGACTCAGAAAGACAAATATGGCATAATTTCTTTTATATAAAAATATAGATATTTTAAAATACATAAGACATGGAAGTAGAGAAAATTATATACTCTTCATAGATTGGAATAGTCAGCATTAAGAAAATGCCTATCTTACACAAAGGAATCTACAAATTCCAGGTAATTCCTATTGAAATACCAATGAGACTCAGAAAATTAGAAGCAGATGTTATAATTACTATATGGTCACACTGAAACCTAAATAGTCCAAACTGCTATGAAAATAACAAAACAGAAGACATTATACTACATGGATCCTTAAGGCATGGGAAACAAAACAGTATAGGATTGACCAAAAAAGCAGACACAGAGGCCAAAGGAAAGATAGAGTGTAGAAATGAGTCCATGAATCTACATTAAACTGACTTTTGACAAAGGTACTAAGAATATGCAGTGGAGGACAATACTTTTTTCACTTTATTTTTCACTGTATATATTCACTGTAGGTGGCATGGAACTATACAAGGACATTCTCATATGACTACATATTGTAAATTTAGAATATTCCTCTCTTACATGCCTACTCTGTATTTCCGCCTCTCTCCTTCACATCGACCTTGTTTCCCTGGAAAGTTCCTCTTCATTTTCATGTCATAGTAAACATACATGATTTTATGTATCTCCATTAAATCTAGGGACCAAAATGAGAGCAACATACATTTGATTTTTTAGGTTTTTTTTTAATTTTAAAAAATTTATTATTTGAGAATTTCATATTTCTATACAATGAAAATATGATCATATCAACGTCTTTTTTGTCTTCTATCCCAACCCCTCAATAACCTCTCTTGACTTCTTGTCTTTTTATTTATTCTTATTCTTGAGAATTAAATACATTTATAAAATAAAATATAGTTATATCTAACAACATTTACCCTCATAAGACCTATGTACTCCCTCCCAACTTCACGTATTTTTAAAAAATAATCCACTAATTCTAGTTAGTGCTTCTCATGTGTACGTGGGTCTGGAGCCATTCACAAAACACAGAAACCCTGCCAGTGGCCATGTGCTGGAAAATTAATGGCTCCCCTTCCCTGAACAGCTATTGCCCATAGCTTCTCAGACAGGGATCAGTCTTTAGGATTCTCCATTCCATGACAGAATCTTGCCTAGTTTGATCATGAACAAGTAACCATATTTGCTACAGGTTCATGAAAGAAATACCCACACCATGTTCAGAAAAGAGAATTTCATAGCAAATTATCTGGCTCTCATATTCTAGCTCTTCTCCCATGATGTTCTGAGTTTAGGCAGGGGAGGGATGGAAAAATATGCTCCATTTAGAGCTGACAGCTCATGGTCACTTGTTCCCAGAGTGTTGACTGGTTACAAGTCTCTACATTTATAATTGCTTACTGCAAAAAGGAAACTTCTCTAACGTCCTCTTTTGAGCTCTTGGTTAAAGATGTCCAAGAGACTCCAAAAGCATACATGCTATTATTATTGCTCTTAGCTGTCCCCTGAAGGTAAATCCATATTACTGAAGACCCCTTGCACTTCAGAGACAGGGGCCAAAGGCCCCTGAACTGGAAAAGGCCTGAATGTTTTCTCCCTGAGGGCTAGACTTCGTGGTACCAGAAAATGCCATGAAAGCTTCCAGAGGAGTGAAGCAGTCAACAGTTACACCAAGCTATATAACCTATGGCTCATAACAATATCCAGTATGGCACAATAACTGTAAGGGTACAGTCATGGCATGCATATACTTTGTTGGTAACCTACAGATGTCTGATTGGGCTTACGATTCACCCAAGAGGGACAAGTTTACGGTACCAGAAACCTAGTCAGCTACTCAGGCTAATGAAGTCATGGATTTTGGAAGAGAACTTACAACCACCACTGCATTAAAGTAGTATAATCCTTAACTACACTCTAAATATCTGTCCTTATCCCCACAGTTAATTGCTGTCCTCACCTCTCATCAAGGAAACTTGTCTTTGCAACAGACCAGAGACCATTAGAGAAAACCACAAGCTATCAAAAGCAGAGTTGAGGAGCCCAGTCTCGATGAGTACATCTACAAAACACTCCCACACCTAAGGCTCAGGGAACATCGTGAAAGAAAACAAAATGATCTTAAGAGCCAGAGAAAATAGGAATTTACTTTGAGACTGGGTCTCCTAATAATATTAGAAGCGATGCTCATAAAGACTCACCAATATGATTGCCTAAACAGAAGCCGACCAAGCACAATGAGTAGACATGCCAAAGTGGACAGGGAAAAACCCAGGGGGACTCAGTCAGATACAAAGAATTGCAGACAGAAAAACAGGCTGCTTCAGATGGGAGAAAGAGGCTTTCCCAGGAAAGATAACACCAATTGGTTATTCAGTTCCAAGTGGTCAACCCTGAAAACAAACCTAAACAGTAGTATCATGTGGACTGAACAGGGTATATTTTAGACTATGTATGTATATACATATATGCATGTAGCAGAAATAGTGAAAAGGGGCCATGCATTTGAAGGAGAGTGGGAATATGTATGAGAAGGCTTGCGGGGGGGGGGCAAGGAACTGGAGAAATGGTGTAATTATATTATGACCTCAAAAATATAAAAGGGGAAACTTCTCTGACTGAAATTGAGAACAGTATGACTCTAATGATATAAAATATTTAGGAGAGAGGTAGGAAAACATAACCATGTAGAAAATAATAATATCACTTCCTATCCTAGGACCCATACGCTAAATACTAAAGACTTTTTAACAGCACCATACTACTAGGCATGAATTTGAAGTCTGTGGAGCAGGCTTCAAATCCAAACAGAAAGAGATTGATTCCCCAATGACAGTAATTCCCTTATAGCCCCAGTGGGCACATCTTGGTGGACAGATCATTATTGTAACACACAGGTTCTGGTGCTGAGTAAGCCCACTGGTGTCTGTCCTCCCTTTGTACTCTGCATAGAATCTTCTGGTACCATGAAAGCTAGACTTCAGAGAGGAAATTTCTCTGTCAGTTTGAGATTGATTTGTCTATGACCCAACGTGTGTGGTATCTTTAGCCATAAGTTGTACTGTGTAGTGATATGGGCTACCAAGAGTAATGGCAGTAGCTTGTGCTGACTTCTGAGCCTCTTTGACAAATAACTCTGATTATTTTTACATTTGCTTAATATGAAAATCTTCACTTGCATACAGCTTTAGCAAACAACATAACCTTGCTTTCCTTTATGCTGGGAGAGAAAGGTTCTGTGAGTAGGCGTATTTTTTCATTCTTCTGTTATTGGAAACCTAAGCTGGTTCTATAACTGAGCTATGGTGAGTAATGTTGTAATAAACATTGATGTGCAAGTATCTCTGTGATATGTTGACTCAGAATTCTCTGAGTAAATTCTCAGGAGTAATATAGCTGGGTCATACAATATATCTAGTTTTAATTTTTAAGGCAAGCCCATATTGATTACCACAGTGGCTGGGCTGGTTTACATTTCCAACAGCTCTGTATAAGGGTATCTTTTCATAAATATCCATGCCAGTATTTGTTCTCGTCTGTTTTCTCAGTCTCTGTCATTAGGACTGCAATGAAATGGGATATCAAGGTAGCTTTAGTTTTCATCTATTTGACGTCTAGTGAAGTTGATCATTTTTTTCTTATGTTATTGGCCATTTGTACCTCACCAATTTTTGTTTTTATTCCTCTGTCCTACATTACCTTTAGACCACGGTTTCCCCTCCCTCCTCTTCTCCCAATTCCCCTTCTCACCCAGATCTGCTCCTCTTCTTTTTCTGTTCCGAAAATGGCAGGCCTCACAGGGATATCAACCTACCAGCATAGAATAGCATAGAATAGCAGGTTCTATTAAGACTAAGCACAAACCCTCCTATCAAGGCTGGATGAGGCAACCCAGTAAGACCTCATCTTTGGAGAACTCTTCTTCATTTCTTTAGGCATTTATTTATTGTTTTTTTTATGCTGAATAGTTTTTATTTGTTTTTACTTCTTTGAATAATCTACATATTAATCCCTGTCAAAGGGAAGGTGACATTCTCTCTCATTTTATAGGCTGTTTACTAACTTAATTAGCCATTTATTCTTCATTAAAGAAGCTTATTTATTTCATGAGTTCCTACTGGTATCCTACTCCGAATGTTTTTGCCTATTTTGCCAGGGGCTATGTCTTTGTCAAGGTCTATATCTTGAAGTGCCCCCCCCCCCCACAGCACTTGGAGACTCTCAGTTCTTACAGGGAGGTATTTGAAACATATGGAGTTCTTTTGTACAGGGTAACAGACACGGACCAATTTCTTTATTTTCATGTAAATACCGAGCATTCACAAAACATTTTGTTGACAATGGTATTTACTCTCCACTGCGTATTTTAAGTATCTTTATTAAAATAATCAAGTAACTGCTACTAAATGGGCTAATTTACATGGCTCTCTGGAAAAACATGTTTTTCCAGGTGTGGCTTCCCTGTCCACATGTGACTTGTCCTCTCCATGGGGGCTTCCCTATTGTCACGTGACTCCTCTTAACCCACAGAATATAAACTGCCTGATGTTCTAAATAAAGTTGGCCAGTTCATGAAATTTTAATTTACCTCACTTACTGGCTGCATTCTCCCAGGTCCAAATCCCTCTAGAATGGTAAACACTGCAGTATCTCCTTCCAGTTACCCTAAGACCCCACCAACACATATCCCTCCCAATTTCATGTCTTCTATTTTAAAATACATTTCCACTGAGCCAAATTAGTGCTTACATGTGTGCACAGGAATGGAGTCATCCACGGAGGAACATGTTCCTTACCAGCAGCCATGTCTCCAAAAGATAATGACCATTCGTCCCTCTACAGCCATCAACTGCTAATAGTTCCCCCAAGCCAAGGATAAGGCCTTGTAGTTACCCACATACACTGTGCTAGAATTTATGACTGGCTGGATGTTGTATAAGTGTAGCAGTTACCTAAAGCTTCAAACATCATAGCTCTAGCTTTTTAGACTCAAATGCAAAACAAAACAAAACAAACAAAAAACATGAGCAACCAAGAAAACATGCCTTGTCCAGAATCCACAAACTCTATTGCAATAGGCCCAGGGAAAGCAATTTAACTGAAGCATAAGACAGGACCTTCGAAAAAGCAATTATGGGACTGTTCAAGTACCTTAAAGAGGATGTAAATAAATACTTCAATGAAGACACTGGAAACACAGATCTTAATGAAATGGTGAAAACTTATTAAGACATAAAATTTTAACTTAAAAAAGAAGTAGAATCACTAAATAAAACACGAATGCAAAGTGAAAAACGCAGGATATCAACTAAAAAGTCTGATATAAGCGTCATCAAGAGATTAAAAGGCATGGAAAAGAGAATTTCAAATCTCAGAGAAAAGGTAGAAGAAATGTATGGCTCATAAGAAGGAAAATGTAGAGGGTTTTTTTGACTTGTTTGTTTTTTTTTGTTTTTTCAAGGTGGGGTTTCTCTTTGTAGCTTTGGAGCCTGTCCTGGCACTTGTTCTGTAAAGCAGGCTGGCCTCGAACTCACAGAGATCCACCTGTCTTTGCCTCCCAAGTGCTGGGATTATGCGTGTGCACCACCTCTATCTGACCTAGAAAAAAAGACAATGTTAAAACTAAAAAAAGCCACAAAACGTCCAGGAAATATGGAACATTATGAAAAGATTAAACCAATCAGTAATAGTTACAGAGGGAGAAAAAAGCAAATACTCGTAACAAAATTATAGAAGGTAATGACCCCAATTTAAAGAAGAAGATGGCCGTCAAGGTACAAGAAGCATACAGAATACCAAATAGACAGGACCAGAAAAGAAACTCCCCATAACATATAAAAATTGAAACACTAAATATATAGAAAAGAGAAAGAATATTAAAAGTTTCAAGGGAAAAATACCAAATTCCAGATAAAGGCAAGCCCATTAGAATAATGCCTGATTTGTCAAGGGAGATTTTCAAAGGCAGGGAGGCCTAAAAGGATGTTCTACTAGTTCTGCAAGACTTCCAATGCCAGTTGAGAATATTATACCCAGCCAAACTACCAATAGCAATCAATACAGAAAAAAAACATTTTATAATAAAAAGGAATTTAAGCAACTTCGATCCACCAATCCAGCTATGTAGAAGACATCAGAAGGAAAACCTCAGGGTGAAGAGGTTAGCTACCCCCAAGAGTATACAAGGAATAAATAATATCAGATAAGCATAACAAAATGGAGGAATCCCACATTACAATGATATAAAAGGAATCAACAAAAAGCACTCGTTGATATCTCTCTATATCAGTGATCTCAATTCCCAAGTAAAAAGACTCAGACTTGGCTTAGAATAAAAGATCCATTTTTTTCTGCTGCATCCAAGAAAATATCTCACCATCAAGGATAAACTTCATCTTGGAGTAATAGAATGAAAAAGGATATCCTATTCAAATGAAACAAAGAATCAAGAAGGCATTTTAATTTTAAAATCTGAAAAAAATAGACTTCAAAGTGAAACAAATTCAAAGAGCTAGGGAAGGGCACTACATACTCATTAAAGGAAAAAATTTCAAGAGAAAATTACAATTCTAAATATTTACGCACAAAACACAAAGCACCAAAATTCATAAAAGAAACACCACTACAGATAAAAATCACATATTGACCTAAGACAGTAAGAGTGGGCGATATGATGTCAATACCCACTCCTATCAATAGGTCATTCAGACAAAATTAAACAGAGATAAGTTGAAGTATAAAAAAAACAATATAAACCAAATGTACCTAGCAGACATCTGCAGAACATTCCACCAAAAGCATCTAGCAGACATCTACAGAACATTCTACCAAACACTAAAGAACACCTTTCTTCTCAGCAACTAACAGAAGCAAGTCTGAATAGATATATAAAATGTGAACACCTTCCATCATATCTGACCATTGTAGAATTTAAAGCTAGAAATCAACAACAGAACCAGCAGAAGTATATAAAATTAAGGAAAATGAACAACTCACTACTAAATGGAAATTATAATAAGAAATTAATCTTGAAGGAAATTATATGCTTTTTGGAACTGAATGGGAAAGAAAACACAATACACACAAATCTTTGGAACACAAGGCAATTTGAAGAGACAAACCTATAGCACTATAAACTTACATTAAAAAATTTGGAGAAATATTATAACTTAATAACACACTTAAAACTCTAGGAAAGGAAGTGGAAATTATATTAAAAAGAATGGATGGGTAAAAAAAATAATCAAAGTCAGGGCTGAAATCAAGGAAATTGAGGGAAAAATGCAAAGACTCAGTGAAACAAGCAGTTGATTCTTTGGGGAAAAAGAACATTCACAAACTTTTGGCCAAATTAAAGAAAAGATGAGATGAAAAGATCCAAATTTTAAAAGTTGGAGATGAAAAGGGAGACATTATAACAGACACTGAGCATATTCAGAAAACCCTAAAAACATACTTTAAAAATTCTATATTCTATAAAAATGAAAAAACCTAAAACAAATGAGTATGTTGATATGCTCAACCTACCAAAGTCAAAGCAACATGAAATAAACAATTTAAACACACCCATAACCCTTATGAAGTGTAAAGAGCAATTAAAATTCTCTCAAGAAAAAAAAAGGCCCAGGGTAGGGCCAGGGCCATATGTATTCAGCACAGATGTCTACTGAACCATCAAGGAAGAATTACTTCTAGTACTCCTCAAACTAGTCTGCAAAACAGAAATGGAAGAGTCACTTCCAAATTTGAAGATGCTATTCATCTGATACTAACACTGCACAAAGACTCAAGAAAAAAAAAATTATAGAGCAAAATCCCTTATGAAAAAAGATGCCAATTTTCTCAAGAAAATGCTTACAAACTGAACTAACAATACATTAGCAAGAGTCTCTACATGCAGGGAAGTACTAACCTATGTAAATGAATAACTGTAATCTGCCACATAAACAATTTAAGGGTTAAAAGAACAGGAGCACCTCCTTAAGTAAAGAAAAGGTCAATGAAAAAGTTCATTATACTTTCATGACAATGTCATGGTGAGACTAGGGACACAAAGGACATCCTTCAACATAATAAAGACATTTTGCCACAAGTTCATAGCCAGCATCATCCTAAATAGAGAGAAATCCAAATAATTTCCACTAAAATCAAGAGTAAGACAAAGATGCCTACTCTTTCCATATTTAATACAGTACTTGAAGTCTTAGAGCAGTAAAACAACTGAAGATTATCTAAAAAAGAAAAGAAGTCAAACTGTCCTTATTAGTAGATGATATGATTTCATACATTCAAGATTCTAAGGACTTCACCAGGAAGTGTCTACAACTGATAAATCCTTTCAGCAAAGTAACAGCATGCAAAATTATCACTCAAAACTCAGTAACCTCCATAAATAAAAATGGACTAATAAAAAAAATCAGGAAAGCAATATCTCTCAGAATTTTAAACAAGCAAGTAAAATATTTAAATAATTAAAACTTTAAAATATTAAATAAAGAAATTAGATAAGACAGACACCAGAAAACAAAAAAGATCTCCAATGCTCATGGACCCATAGAATTAATACTGTGAAATAATTACCCGCAAAAAGGAATCTATAGATTCAATGCAATCTCCATCAAAATTCCAACACAGATTTTTGAAGAAATTTAAAAAGATATATTTAGTATCATATATAAACACACATGAAGAAAAACAGTATGATAGATAAAAATAATTCTTTTTTAAAAAAATTAATATTTAATTTTTATTTTTTGTTAAAAATATCCATCTCCTCCCCTCCTCCCACTTCCCTCCCTTCCCCTCCACCCACACCCTGACTCCCTCCCTCTCCAGGCCAAAAAACCTTCAGGGTTCCCTACACTATGGGAAGTCCAAGGTCCTCCCAACTCCCCCCAGGTCCAGGAAGGTGAGCACCCAAACTGACAAGGCTCCACAGAGCCCATCCATGCAGTAGAATCAAAGCCCAGTGCCATTGTCCTTGGCTTCTCAGTCAGCCTCCACCATCAGCCACATTCAGAGAGTCCGGTTTGATTGCATGTTCCATCAGTCTCATTCCAACTGGTCTTGGTGAACTCCCGTTAGTTCTGTCCCACCGTCTCAGTGGGTGAAGGCACCCATAACAGTCCTGACTTTCTTGCTCATGTTCTCCCTCCTTCTGCTCCTCATCAGTACCTTGGGAGCTCAGTCCAGTGCTCCAATGTGGGTCTCTGTCTCTATCTCCATCCATCACCAGATGAAGGTTCTATGGTAATATGCAAGATAATCATCAGTGTGGCTATAGGACAAGGCCAGTTCAGGCACCCTTTCCTCTGCTGCCCAAGGACTTAGCTGGGAACATCTCCTTGGACACCTGGGAACCTGTCTAGAGACCAGACTCTTGCCAACCCTAAAATGGCTCCCGTAATTAAGATATATACTTCCCTGCTCCCCCAACCACCCCTCCTCCATCCCAACTATCCCATTCCCTCAAGCTCTCCCCATCCTCTCCTTCTTATAGCAGCACTATTTGTAAGAGCCAGAACCTGGAAACAACCTAGATGCCCCTCAATAGAAGAATGGATAAAGAAGGTGTGGCACATATACACTTGAGAGTTCTACTCAGCGGTGAAAAAACAATGACATCTTGAATTTTGCATGCAAATGGATGGAAATAGAAAACACTTTACTGAGTGAGGTAACCCAGACCCAAAAAGAGGAATATGGTACGTACTCACTCATAAGTGGATTTTAGCCCTAAATAAAGGACATAGAGCCTAGAGAAGCTAAATAAGAAGGTGAACCCAAAGAAAAACATATTGTTATCTTCCTGGATATTGGAAATTGACAAAATCGCTGGGCAGGGGTTGGGAGCATGATGGAGGAGAGTTATCTGTCTATGTTACTTTCATTGGTTAATTAATAAAGAAAACTGCCTTGGCCCTTTAAGAGAACAGAAAATTAGGTAGGCAGAGTAGACAGAACAGAATGCTGGGTAGCAGGAGTGGGGAGACGCTTCAGTCGCCATAGTGAGTCTCCATGCTTCTCCTCTCCGAGATGGACGCAGGTTAAGATCTCTCCTGGTAAGCCACACCTCGTGGTGCTACACAGATTACTAAATATGGGTTAAAGGAAGATGTGAGAATTAGCCAATAAGAGGCTGAAACTATGGGCCAGGCAGTGTTTTAAAAGAATACACTTTCCATGTAATTATTTCGGGTGTAAAGCTAGCCGGCTGCCAGGTGGCGGGACGCAGCCCCGCCGCTTCTTTCTACAGGAGCATGGGGGTGGGAGTGAGGTGGGGATAAAGGGAGATGATAAAATAATTCTTAATGATAAAAGAATTGCTGAAGAGATCATCCCCAAACCCAAGTTGTACTATAGAGCTGTAGTGGTTTTTAAAAAGCTAGCATGGTATTGGCATAATAACAGATCAATAAAATCAATCTGAAAACCCAGACATAAGGACACATACCTGTGGACACCTCAACTTTGAAAAAGAAGCCAAAAATTCAAAGTAGAGAAAATACAGCCTCTTGGCAAACTGGATAGGTACATTTGAACAGTGGTGCTCAACCTTCGTAATGTTGTGACCCCCCTTAATACAGTTCATGTTGTGGTGCCCCCAAACCATGATGTTATTTTCATTGCTATTTCATAACTACAATTTTGTGACTCTTATGAATTGCAATGTAAGTAACTGGTATGCAGATAGTCTTAGCTAACCCATGGGAAATAGTCATTTGACCCCCAAAGAGGTTTTCACCCACAGGATAAGAATCATTGATGTAGGAGAATGTAAATATATACATATTTATCACTCTTCATAAAACTTGACTCTAAATGGATCAAGGATTTCAGCATAAGACAAGAAGATCTAAATGTGGCAAAGGTAAAATAAGGAATATGTTTGAACTTATTGGAAAAGCAAAGGACTTTCTCAAAAGGATGCTTATGGCACAAGTATTAAGAGCAAAACTTAGTAAATAGGACCTCATGGCACTTCAATGGTTCTGTAGAGCAAAAGACACCATCATGTGAGTAAAGAGGCAGCCTATAAAACAAAGAAAAATCTTTAGCAATTTTAATCTGATAAACAGTTTCTAGAATATATAAAGAACTAAAATAACCTGAATGGCAAGAAAACAATTTAATTT
The DNA here is from genome assembly GCF_903992535.2 of Arvicola amphibius. Taxonomy (NCBI): domain Eukaryota; kingdom Metazoa; phylum Chordata; class Mammalia; order Rodentia; family Cricetidae; genus Arvicola; species Arvicola amphibius. Next base: position 116,163,358 of record NC_052065.1, read on the forward strand.
AAAATGGGGTATAGAACTAAATAGGGAGTTGTCCAAAGATGAAACACAAAAGCTCATACACAATCTAAAATGTTCAACATCCTTAGTCAATAGAGAAATGCAAATGAAAAACTACTTTGATATTTCATGTTACCACAGTTGGGATGTACAAGATCAATAAAAAAATGACAGTTCATGCTGGCAAGAATGCAGGGAAGGGGAACCACTTATTCATTGCTGGTGGGAGTGCAAACTCATTCAGTCATGAAGGAAATATTTAAAGAAGTGCTCAATATCCTTAGCAATTGGGGAAATAAAAATTAAAACCACTTTAATGTCCCATCTCACATCAGTCAGAATCGTCATCAAGAATGCTAGTAATAACAAAGACTTTGACAAAGATAGAATATTTTAACACTGTTGGTGGGAGTGAGAAAATCATCATAAAAGGTAATCCCGCTATGAAAATACAGTACTCATCAAAAGAAAAATGCAGTCACTTCTGAAATGCCAGTCATTTTTTAAAGTAGGGGATTATTCTGTATGATTTAAATTTATCAGTTTATTATGGTTGCCATGAGCTAAGTTGACACAAATCTTTGTTTCTTTGGGTTCTTTTTTAATTGTTTGTTTGGTTTTTCTATTATTTATTTTTTCCTTCTACTGAAAAGATATTTTTTCATATAATATATCCTGATTATGGTTTCCACTTCCTCTTCTCTTCTACAGGCCTTCTCACTTTCCCTCCCATCCATAGTTGTTGGCCAAAGGAGTCCCACAGGAACCCCCAAGCAGGCTGTTGTCAAAACTATAGGTTGCTCTCCACAAACTGATAAGAAGGTGCTATTGCTGAATTTCAACATCTGCATGACTCACTAAAAATAGAGAAGTTGAGATGGTGCCTATAGAGGGGTCTTCACCCCTACATTTCAATGTTTTTCATACTTGAAGGCACTCTGGGTGGGTATCAAAGGAAAAATATAAACACCAACTAGCTACCAACTCTTTCATCTACAGTGGTGTCCTGCTAGGGCAATGGTGGCCCAAAGCTTGTGGGAGTAACCAACAAGTATCTAGTTGGTTGGTTTACTGAAGGCCTATTCCACAATATGAAACCCATACCCAACACAGCTTGGTTGATCAAGAATCCAAGACTGGATATCCCAGGGACATGTCATGGAATCATAGACATAGCAATCAAATACTCTTAATGACATTTTGCTTTACTCATAGTTCAGTGCTTTTCTCACACATCAGAGGAGCTGTCTCCTACAACAGATGGGATCAAACAGACACACAGTCAGACTATATGCAGAGAGTAAGAGACCTTGGAACACTAAGGCCAATACAGGCTGTCTCCATCAAAACCCTCCCCTCACTGCCCAGGAACCTCTAATGAGGAGTTGGTAGAAAGAATGTAAGAGCTGAGGGGGAATGACACCAAGAAGACAAGACCCTTAAAACAGACTGAGGCCGCATGCACAGAGCCTGCACAGGTCTACACCAGGTAGCTTCCTAGAACTGAAAGAATAAAAAGGCACATGTCCCTACTCCTAACTCAGAAGCTAGCTCCAATTGATAACCACTTTTTTTCTGGATAAAATATTTTTTATTATTTTTTTCCATTCAAAAATTTCTACTTCCTCCCCTCCTCCCATTCCCCTCCCACTCCCCACTCCTCCTCATCCCTCCCCCTCCAGTCTTAAGAAAGGGCAGGATACCCTGCCCTGTGGGAAGTCCAAGGCCCTCTCTGCTCCATCCAGGCCTAGGAAGGTGTGCATCCAAATAGACTAGGGTCCCAAAAAGCCAGTACATGCAGTAGAAACAAGTCCCAGTGCCATTATCATTGACTTCTCAGTCAGCCCCCATTGTCAGCTACATTCAGAGAGTCCAGTTTGATCACATGCTCATTCAGTCCCCGTCCAACTGGCGTTGGTGAGCTCCCATTATATCAGTCCCACTGTCTCCGTGGGTGGACGCACCCCTCACAGTCTTGACTTCCTTGCTCATGTTCTCCCTCCTTCTGCTCTTCATCTGGACCTTGGGAGCTCAGTCCAGTGCTCCAATGTGAGTTTCTGTCTCAATCTCCATCAATCACTAAATGAAGGTTCTATGGTGATATGCAAGATATTCATCAGTGTAGTTATGGGATAAGGCCAGTTCAGGCACCCTCTCCTCTGCTGCCCAAGGACTTAGCTGGGGACATCTCCTTGGACACCTGGGAACCCCTCTAGAGCCAAGTCTCTTGCCAACCCTAAAATGGCTCCCTTAATTAAGATATCATCTTCCCTGCTCCGATATCTGCCCTTCCTCCATCTCAACCCTCCCACCCCCAAGCTCTCCCCAATCCTTCTCTTTTCCCTTCTCTCTCCCCATCTCCCCTTCCCCCCACCCCACCCCACACTACCCTCATGCTCCCAACTTTTGCCCGGTGATCTTGTCTGCTTCCAATTTCCAGGAAGATGTATATCTGTTGTTCTTGGGGTTCACCTTATTATTTGACTTCTCTAGGCTTGTTAACTATAGGCTCAATGTCCATTGTTTATGGCTAGAATCTGCTAATGAGTGAGTACATACAATATTAATATTTTGAGGTCTGGCTTATATCACTCAGGATAGTGTTTTCTATTTCCATCCATTTGCATGCAAAATTCAAGCTGTCATTGTTTTTTACCACTGAGTACGCTAATGTGTATATGTTCCACACTTTCTTTATCCATTCTTCCATTGAGGAGCATCTAGGTTGTTTCCAGGTTCTGGCTCTTACAAGTAATGCTGCTATGAACATAGTTAAACAAATGCTTTTGTAGTATGATTGAACATCTCTTGGGTATATTCCCAAGAGTGGTATTGCTGGATCCTGAGGTAGGTTGACTCCCAGTTTCCTGAGAAACTGCCACACTGATTTCCAAAATGGTTGCACAAGTTTGCATTCCCACCAGCAATGGTTGAGTGTTCCCATTACTCCACATCCTCTTCATCATAGGCTATCATTGGTGTATTCTGACAGGTGTAAGATGGTATCTCAAAGGTGTTTTGATTTCCATTTCCCTGATTGCTAAGGAAGTTGAACCTGACCTTAAGTATCTTTTGGCCATTTGAATTTCCTCTGTTGAGAATTCTCTGTTCAGTTCAGTACCCCATTTTTAATTGGGTTATTTAGAATTTTAATGTCTAGTTTCTTGAGTTCTTTATAAATTTTGGAGATCAGACCTTTGTCTGTTGCGGGGTTGGTGAAGATCTTCTCCCATTCAGTAAGATGTCTTTCTGTCTTAATGACAGTGTCCTTTGCTTTACAGAAGCTTCTCAGCTTTAGGAGGTCCCATTTATTCATTGTTGCTCTTATTGTCTGTGCTACTGTGGTTCTATGTAGGAAGTCTTCTCCTGTCCCCATGTGTTGCAGTCTACTTCCCACTTTCTCTTCTATCAAATTCAGTGTCGGCAGATTTATATTGAGGTCTTTAATCCATTTGGACTTGAGTTTTGTGCATGGTGATAGATATGGATCTATTTTCATTCTTCTACAGGTTGACATCCAGTTATGCCAGCACCATTTGTTGAAAATTTGTTTCTTTCTTCCACTGTATAATTTTAGCTCCTTTGTCTAAAATCAGGTGTTCATAGGTTTGTGGGTTAATATCTGGGTCTTCAATTCTATTCCATTGGTCAACGTCTCTGTTTCTATGCCAATACCAAACTGTTTTCATTACTATAGCTCTGTAATAGAGATTGAAGTCCAGCATGGTAATGCTTCCGGAAGTACCTTTATTTTATATGATTGTTTTGGCTATCCTGGGTTTTTTGTTCTTCCATATAAAGTTAATTACTGTAAAAAAAAATGGAGCGCTTCATGAATTTGCGTGTCATCCTTGCGTAGGGGCCATGCTAATCTTCTCTGTATCATTCCAATTTTAGTATATGTGCTACCAAAGTGAGCACTGATAAGCACTTTTAAATGAAAATTGAGTTTCCTCAAAGGCAGTATCACTGGGGGAAACAAAGTACTCTTAAGAGCAGGCCACATACCCAGCAGTAAATGGCCAAGAGAAAAGTAACTCAATGTCATCTTTGAAGTAAGTAGCTATTGACAGGACTGTGTACACTAATCTTTAGTTACTATGAGTCTAAGATTAAAGCAAAAATAAAATCAGAGTAAGACTAGTAGTTACTATTTACTGATAACAAAAGGAATATCTGATGAAAGTAAACAGGGCAATAATAACTAAAAGGTGGAGGTGAAGGGTGGGGCATGGTGATGCACACCTTTAATCCCAGCACTTGGGAGGCAGACACACAGGCTGATCTTCGTGAATTTGAGATCAGCCTGGTCTAAAGAGCAAGTTCCAGGATAGCCAGAGCTGTTATAAACAGAAAACCTTTCTTGAAAAACAAAAAGACAGATGTGAGTGATGTGGTATTCCCCTTTGTATGCTGTGATGACCATTGACTAATAAATTGGTCCTATAGCAGGGCAGAATAGAAGTAGACAGGGAAAATTAAACTGAATGCTAGAAGGAAGAAGGAAGAGTTCAGAGAACCCATGTAGCCCCAACAGAGACAGTCTCTGGAACTTTACTCAGTAAGCCACAGCCTCATAGCAGTGCACAGATTAATGGAGATGGGTTAATTTAAGATAAGAATTAGCCAGAAATATGCTTAAGCTATTGGTCAAACAATATTGCAAATAATATGGTTTCTGTGTGATTATTTCAGGCCTGAGCAGTAGGGAACAAACAAGCAACCTCCTACAACACATGAGAAGCTTTAGGGTTAAGAATATAATCATGGGAGAGAGAGAGAGAGAGAGAGAGAGAGAGAGAGAGAGAGAGAGAGAGAGAGAGAGAAATTCCACAAGATAAGATAACCTAAAATGGTCCCACCACACAGAAAGCTGAGACATAGAGACCTTATATTCTGAAGAAGAATGTAAAGACAAAAGGAAAAAAGATGAGAGAGAGAGAGAGAAAGAGAGAGAGAGAGAGAGAGAGAGAGAGAGAGAGAGAGAGAGAGAGAGAGAGAGAGAGAGGGAGAGAGAACATAGAACAGAACTGGATTGATAATTATATATTAAATAAAGTATGAAGAATAAAGAAAACATTAACAGTTTTAGTCTGGATGGAGTTATTGGGTCTGATTCCTTTACTGATATTAGAACCTACTTCTTTGGGACTCTAATTTAGAATGAAGTTCGGCAGCTCTCTATAAATCCTTTGGGACTCCAGCACCAGACTGAAACTGCTCAGACATCCCATCTTGTAGCCCAAACAACTACCAGATTCTTAGTCTTTCTGTCAAGAGATAGCCATTGCTGGGCTACCCAGAACACAGCCTACAAAGGACTCTAATAAATTCCTTCTATATTTATAGTAATTTATTCTATCAGCTCTGTTCCTTTAGAGAATTCTGACTAATACAACTCACCTCTAGTGGTCCAGAAGAAGGATAATGTAAGAGGTAGAAAGGGATAAGACATTGATAAATGGCTACTAAGTTTAATTTGGCTTAGCTTTAACTTAACAAGAAGTTCCAGTAGTGTATTTATTAACTAGCATAGGGACTATAAATAGATATAGATATGTGTGACTATATGTATAATATATATTATATATTTCTAAATTTATGTAGAATATACTATATATTTCAAAAAGGATAGAAGAAAGGACTTAGAATGTTTTCATCATAAAACAACAAATATTTGAGATGACCATGTCTGACCTGACTAAAATATTATATGATTTATAAATGTATGAGAATGGCATAAAATAAATAATAAAATATATGAATTTGTGTATTAATTAATAGCATAAAAGAAACTGAAATTTAAAAATAAATGATAGACATGTAAATTTCTCTAAAAGCATGTGTAAATGGTATAGTAAGTATAGGAAATGCTATGACGAAAAACAAAAGGGAAAAACCTAGTCAATTAGTAAAAGTATATCTAGCAATGACTGCATTAACTACCTTTATACTGCTGTGGTAAAACATGCTGACTTTTATAAGTCTGAAATCTGTGAGCGACAACAATGACCTTACCTGGAAGGCATGCCACTGCTGCATTAATAACAAGCATCCCATGGGAGTAACCAACCACTTTCTGACTGGATTTAAATCCAACCCCACAAGATTCAAACCCAATCTGGCATCGTTATGGGGGCCAAGAATCCGTGACTGCTGAGAGTCATGACATAAAAACAGGAAGTAGCAACTAAGATTCAAGGTGTAACTTTTGGGGTAGGAAATTGTTTTTGCAAGGCCTATGACAAATACAGACTCCAGAATACCTTTTGCTTCTGTCTGTAATTTTACAGGTGTTAATTGCATTCTTTCCCTAGAAGCGATGGGGAATTCCCCACTGCCTGTATCTAGTGTGTATATATCTGCTCATAAATACAATCCTGATCTACCGGGCATTTTTAGCTGTGAATCATCAGAAAGGTAGCTCCTCCTTAGGCTGTATTGTCTACTTGATATTAATAATGTTAGCCTCTGCAGACTTTTGATAAAGAAAATAGATACAAGAGATGATACACCAGTCAGGGGTTATAAGTTTACATTATGAGGTGTCTTGGAGTACAGCTTAAGAAAACAGACTATCAACTGATACAAAACTTCAAAGTAGCTTTAGATTAGAGCAGGTGCCTTGCTAATGGGTTTTAAGGTAAACTATTCACGGAAACAATACAATCTTATTTACAATGACACACAGCCAGTTGTCTGATTTGTTAAGCTAAGGCAAATAGCGTGATACAACTTTTAATTATGGTTCCAGGTCTTGCTGATAACCAAGGACAGTGATCAAGTCTCTGCACAAATTCTTAACTCTGTTTTATTGTCCCTTGGTCAGATACCATGGAGAAAGAGTCTCTAACTAGCCAGGGCTGCAAAATATAAACTAACTTCATAGCCCCAAGAAAGAGTTACAAATCTCCCTTTTATGGCAACAGTTACATGCAGGACAGGAAAAAATATATTTTTAAGATTTATAATGCTTTTAATGTCACCGTGCCTTGGAGATTGCTGAGTAAGCTTATCTGAGCGTGTACTTCCACCTGCAGCTCCTGCTTGGAGGGTCCTCTCAGTCCAGCTCACCACTGCACTCTCTGTAATAGCAACCACGGTCTCGAGTCCAAGAAATTCAGGATTTATGACCACTAACTGCAAAATGTTTAAAGGACTTTTATGACCACTAACCACAAAATATTTAAAATGTTTATACAATTCAGTCAATGGTGGTGCACGCCTTTAATCCCAGCATTCAGGAGCCAGAGGCAGGCGGATCTCTGTGAGTTTGAGGACTGTCTGGTCTACAAGAGCTAGTTCCAAGACAGCTAGGGCTATTACACAGAAAAACCCCATCTCAAAAAAAAAAAAAAAAAAAAAAAAAAAAAAAAAAAAAAAAAAAAAAACAGGAAAAATTGTTTATACAATTAGAAGTATAGGATATGGAACACAATTTCCTTATTTCTTTTAGTCTCCTTAATAATAAAACTGCCTCTGTAGATATGATAACAAAAAGATTTCTCTTTTTGTTAGTGCGGGTTGCAACACACTAATTAGGGAGCTGACTGAGAAAAAATGCTTCTTTCTTGCTATGTGAAAATTTATCAAGATATCTCTTTCCTTGCTCTCCCTCTGGATTTCTTGCACTGTGAGCTGTTGGAATGACTCTGTTTCTCATCATTTACTTAGAAATGTAATGTGGCCTTCAAAATGCAATGCCTAAAATATTTTGTAAGTATTTAAGCTATAAAAACAAAGGGGCAGTGGCAGAAACTTGGGAGCATCACAAGAAAAACATCATGAGAGAAGGAAAACATCATGTGTGAGAGAATTAAAATGAAAATGTCATGAGTAAATGTAGAACTAGAATGAAAGAATAGAAATGGCAGAGAACAGAACAAAGAAACATCTGCACCCAGCCCAGAAGCTGGTGCTTTGGGGGCTATGATATGTGACTAAACAGGTCATAGGCTCTATGCAATAACATATCACTATTATTTTATTAAATTGTTATAATATTAAACTGATTGCTAATAACATCAATATAACCATCAATTAATGCATCTCTCAAGCCTTATCAGGGAAAATTCTTTATAAGTGGAAAGATTGTAGAATGCTCAGTTCAAAGGGAGACATCTGTATTTCAACTCTTCCTCCTCAAGCTCAGGGATCATCTCAGAAGAGAGGACAAAAAGATTGTAAGAGTCAGAGGAGGTAGATGTTTCTAGCTAAACAGTATTTGCTAGACGTGATACTACGGTTATACAAATGAACTTATAATGTACAAGACTTGAATAAAACCAAGCCAGCCAAAATTCCAGAATGGATGGGGGGAGTTCATGAATTATTACCTTATCAAAGAAGTTATTTTATAGTTGATTGCTGCTGGGAATGGGAGAGTCACCATTCTTTAGGGACATGACCCCTGCGAGATTACCCATGTTGCAGTAGTTAATCCAATATCAAATTACATATTTAATGATCTCAGTGGGTATTAATTTTTTCAGAATAGGTGATTAATATATTTTTAAAATATAATCTAAGGGGAATGGGATGGATTAGAATCAGATATTATATATATATATATATGTATTATATATATATATATGAATATTACCCAAAATTTCAATTAGAAAGAATTAAGATAGTATAATCAAATTAAAATTTAAAAAGAACTTTGGAATTGGTATCTGACCCAATTGTCATTGGAGAGGCATAATCCAGCAACTGATAAAGGCAGATACAGAGACCCATAGCCAAACATTAGGTTGAGTTCAAGAATCTTACAGAGGAAGAGAAGGGAGTGTAGGGAACGAAAGGGTCAAAGATACCATGGGAAGGCCCACACAATCAATTGACCTGGGCTCATAGGGGCTCAAAGGACTGAACCAACAACCAGGAAGCCTGCATGGGGCTGATCTGGGCACTTTACATATATGTTGCTCTTGTGTAGCTTGGTCCTCTTATGGGATGCCTAACTGTGGGAACAGGACTGTCTCTGACTCTTTTACAGATTTTTAGAATTCTACTTCTTTTTTTTAATATGGTTTATTTTTTTATAATTAAAAATTTCCATCTCCTACCCTTCTCCTCCCCCTTCCCTCCCCTCCCCTCCACCCTCCCTTCCTCTCCAGGCCAAGGAGCCATCGGGGTTCCCTACTCTACGTTAAGAACAAGGTCCTCCCAACTCCCCCCAGGTCCAGGAATGTGATCAACCAAGCTGAGAAGGCTCCCACAGAGCCCGTCCATGCAGAAGAATCAAAGCCCAGCACCATTGTCCTTGGCTTCTCAGTCAGCCTCCACCTTCAGCCACATTCAGAGAGTCCGGTTTGGTCGCATGTTCCATCAGTCCCATTCCAACTGGAGTTGGTGATCTCCAGTTAGTTCTGTCCCACTGTCTCCATGGGTGAACACACTCCCTCACGGTCCTGACTTTCTTTCTCATGTTCTCTCTCCTTCTGCTCCTCATCAGGACCTTGGGAGCTCAGTCCAGTGCTCCAATGTGGGGCTCAGTCATTTTCTTCATCTATGACCAGGTGGAGGTTCTTCTTATTATCTTCTCAAGGATCCCGAATTATAGGCTCGATGTCCTTTAATTATGGCTAGAAACCGATTATGAGTCTTTAAGACTCTCCTGATCAACAACTTACAGGCTCATTCCTAGCTGTAAGCAGAACACTTTGTCAGACTTCATTGTTGGCTGCTTCTGTCTCCCGTGGATCACACAGATCTTCCCCCTGTAACCTCCCTTTCCCCCACTAGTTGCTTTATTACAGCCCCCAACTCCAGCAGGTACCTCCTGCAGAATCACAGGCCACACATGCCAGAAAAAAAAAACAGGTAGACTGCCCACAGACCTTCTCTTCAATCTGTTTGCCTAGATCTAATCCCCCACTCTCATCCACAGATCTGCAGAAGAACAATGGCAGCCTTCCGTGCCCCCTACTCCCATTTCCTATGGATCTCACCAATCTTTCCCTTCTAACCTTCCTCCTCTCACTTGTTACATTGTCCTAGAATCCAATGCTATCCTCCACCCCCTGCTAAAACCAGGGGCTGATCCTCCGAGGACAATAAATATGCTAAAATCAGATCTACACCTTTTCAACTGCTCCTGAGATCCAATATCCTCAAGCTCATGCCCAACTCTGTAGCAAGAAACCTGCTATGCTCACTCTTTCCTTTATGACCCCATCCCCAAAATGTCACAAACATCTTCCCCTCTAACCTCCCTTCCCCCAACCCATCCCAGTATTCCCAACCTCCAACACCAGCAGGGATTCCTTGTAAACACCCCAGCTGAGCAGGGAAGAAAAGCAAGCAACAGGCAGTCGTGACAGTCTGAAAATCCAGAGAAGAAACAAAATCCAAGGAACAAAACTTTCACCCAATAAAGAAATTCCAGAAATCAGTACCTAGACCTATAATCATCCTGAACCCAGATACCTAGACGCCAAAATAAAATCAGTAACAGCCAGGGCAATAAGTCTCCACTAGAGCCCAGCTATCCTTCAATAGCAGGCCCTGAATATTCCAACATAGCTAAAGCACATAGTTCTAAATGCGATATCTCCGGGGAACACCATGGAAGAGGAGTGAGAAAGAGTCTAAGAGTTGGAGGGTTTGGAAGACACTATGAGAACAAGGCCCTCCAAATCAACTGAGCAAAGCTCATATGAACTCCCAGAGACTGAGCTGCAATCACAGGAACAATAAAGGTCTTGCACCACGTCATCTATGTATATATTATAGCCCTCAGTTTAGTGTTTTTATAGGACTTCTGAGTGAACAAGTGGATCTCTGATTCTTGTGCATTCCCTTGGGAATCTTTTCCTTCTGTTCATTTGTCTTGTCCAACTTAGATGTGATGGGTTTTGTTTTATCTTATTATATTTTACTTTAGGTTCGGTCATTATCTCTTAGAAATCTGATTCTTATGAGAGGCAGAAAGGGAGTGAATCTGGATGAAAGAGAGGTGGGAAGAAACTAAGAGAAGTAGAAAGAGGAGAAACTATAGTAATCCAGATATACTGTATGCAAAAAGAATCTATTTTCATTGAAAGGGAAAAATAATAAAAGTGGCTAAAAATATCTCAAACACATTCATTATCCCTAGCAATTATAAAAAACTTAAAATTGTTATTTCATCTTACTCCAATTAGAATGGCAAATATCAACAAAAGAGCTTACAATAAATACTAGAGTAGATGCTAGGGAGAAGGGAACCCTCATTCACTGTTGAAGGAACTGCAATCTGCTGAACACACTATAAAAATTAGTGTGGAGAATTGACAAACATTAAAACCAAATGTACCAGATAACCCAGCTGTACCCCTCTTTGGCATATCCCAAAAGGAATAGATGTCCTACTCCATAGATTCTTGCTCAGGTATGTTAATTGCTGATCTAGTCACAATATCAAGGAAAAGTCCATCAACTGCTGATTATATAATGAAATGTAGTATAGATACACTATGGAATGCTACTCAACTGTAAAGAAAAATGAAATCATGAACTTTTCAGGTAAATGGATGGAACTAGAAAAGATATTGATAAAGATAATCCAGACCCAGAAAGAGAAATATTCACATGTTCTTCCTTACTGGAAGCTCATAGCTTCAAATCTTCAGATGTGAACACATATCCTACATATCCTGCAGTAACTATAGAAACCAGGAAAGTAAAATGGGACCATTTTCTGGGTATAAGGGTAGGGTGACAAAGAAGTGTACAGGGATCAGATTGGGGGAAATGGGATCCACTAATTCAAAAAGAGGAGGGAGATGAATATAGAAGGAGGAAGAAGGGTTAAGTTTCAGTAAGGATGTTTGGAAAAGTCATAAGGAACTATGCTGTTAACTTTCTACCTCAAAAATACCTATAGAACATTTAAGTCTGTCTATAAATGTACACACATACATATATGTATGTATGTATATACACACACACGTATAAAGTTAAGTGAATATTTTTCATCTGGGCTGACAATGATCACTCCAAGACTAAAAACAGCATAGCAAAAACCCCAACACCAGGCTAGAGAAGCTTCCTTCTGTGTTGTTGGTCAAGGTTGCCTAAGGGACTCAAAAACATTATAGGCTATTACCATTGTCCTTGATTTTCTCTCAGAAGTAGATATTAAGTTCCTATTACTGAAGACACCATGTACTTCAGACACAGGACCCAGACACCCCTAAGCCAGAATTTACCTGAATTCTTCCTCCTTGAGGATTAGCTTTCATGGTAATAGAAAGCATCATACAAGCTTCAAAGCAGGAAGCAGCCCACCATCCTGCCCAGCTATGATGCCTATGACCCGCAACAATGTCCAGTGTTGTATAAGAACCCTAAGAATTCAATGGTGGTACGTATATCTTTGAAGTAATCAACAGGTCTCCAACTGAGCTCCCAAGGTCCTGATGAGGAGCAGAAGGAGGGAGAACATGAAAAAGAAAGTCAGGGCCGTGAGGGGTGCGTTCACCCATGGAGACAGTGGGACAGAACTAACTGGAGATCACCAACTCCAGTTGGAATGGGACTGATGGAACATGCGACCAAACCGAACTCTCTGAATGTGGCTGAAGGTGGAGGCTGACTGAGAAGCCAAGGACAATGGTGCTGGGCTTTGATTCTTCTGCATGGACGGGCTCTGTGGGAGCCTTCTCAGCTTGGTTGATCACCTTCCTGGACCTGGGGGGAGTTGGGAGGACCTTGGTCTTAACATAGAGTAGGGAACCCCGATGGCTCCTTGGCCTGGAGAGGGAAGGAGGGGGGTATGGGTGGAGGGGAGGGGAGGGAAATTTTTAAATATAAAAAAATAAACCATAAAAGAATAAAAAAATTGGAAAATAAAAAAAATAAATTTGGTTAGCTCTTGCATTAAAAAAGATCAGCTTAACAAGTAAATCATGCTTGACAATAAAACCTAGCCAACTACCCAGGGCTAATAAAGTTGCAGATCTTGGAGGAGTACCTACAACCCACCACTTTATTAAACCCGCAAAATCCCTAACTGCACTCTTATTTGTCTCTATGACCACAGATAAGTGCAGTCCTCATGCCACATCAAGGAAACTCATGTTTGCAATGGAGACCATTATAGAAAAATCACAACCAATGAAAATGCAGAGTTGTGGAAACCAGCCCCAGTGGACACATCTACAAAACAACTCCTGTTCTATGTCTAAGGGAACACTGCAGAAGAGGGACAGACTGATTGTAAAAGCCAGGGGAATAGGGAGTTTTCTGTGATACTGGGTCTCCTAGAATTATCAGAAGCTATAACCATGAAGTCTTACCAATATGACTGCCTAAACATGTACTGAGAAAGGACAACAAGGGACAGGTCAAAGTAGAGGTGTAAAACCCAGGGGTCCTCAACCCTACAGAAAGAACTATAGACAACTAATAAATACTGAGGGAGGGGATATAGGCATCTCCTAGGAAGAGCATACCCATTGGCTATCCAATTCCATAAAATTATACATACAAGTAACATTTTACAAACTGAGCATGCTATATTTAGGAGAATATGCACTTACATACATGAATGTAACAAAAGTTAATGAAAGAATGGGTTATGAATTTGAAAATGATTCAATAGGGGCATATGGGACGATTTGGAGGGATAAAAGGGTAGGAGGAAATGAAGTATTTATATTGCAATCTCAAAAATAAGAGGACAATATTTTTAAAGAGATGAGTTAAATGCAAAAAGAAATAATTGGCACAATCTCTAACTACATGCTACCATTTTTATTCATAATGAGTTTGACTTTCCCACAATCTGTTATATAACATAATTGACAATAATAGCAAGAAAAACTACCATGACTTTAAAGTACACAGGATTGTTTGGGATAAGTGGACGCAATAGAATATAGTGGGAAAACCTTTCTAATAATTTACAAGAATCATAGTTATGAATTTTGCAGAGCAATTACAGATATTGAAGGATAAATTTGTGAGAAAATAGAGGCAATTATCGATAATGAGATTACTCCATGAATACAGTAGATGAACAACATTGTACAAAGGAAGAGAAAATTCAATGCAGCTGGTCAGAGTGTCCCATTCAAGTGAACTCTATCGCCTTTAAACATTTATCTCGTTTGTAGGCGTCTCCATCCTTTCTTCAAAGAGAATAATGGCACAACAAAGACAGCATAAAAGAAAGTTCAAAGCTGAAAGTTGAGGGGAAATTTAGCAAAAGGGGGAAAATCTATAGTCTATCCAACTTGATTACTTTGGATCTTCTTTCCATCTTGGTTAGGGAAATATCCATGGTCAGTGAGATCTCAATGCACTGTATTATCCTCTCAAACAGGCCATCTATACTTGAACAGGCAGGGCCACATCACCTTTATATACTATGCTAACAAGGATTTTCTAAGTGATGGGACTTGATTTGTGCAAATACTTACGATTTTAATGGTGAAAAACATTTCCATGCATCCCAAAGCATTAACTTATTCTAAAATGTTTAGATGTCTTCAGATAAAGGGATAAATAATACAAAATCTAAATGAAAAATTTCCCTTGATTTTGCATCTACAACAAAATTTAATTTAATTTTTTTCTTATTAGTGCTCAGACAGACAGACAGACAGATAGACAGATAGATAGGTAGATAGAAATATGTAAATACAGCCTGCTTTTTTGTTTGTCTGTGTATAAATTCAGCATTGATGACTTTGTATCAGATAATCAGTAAGAAGGCTCATCCTTGGGAGAAGCTAATTTCCCTCCCCTCTCAGCAATCATTAGAAGAGAAAACATTACAGAAGAGGGAACAGAAAGATCTTAAGAGCAAATAACCAGGTAGTGTGCTATTATACTGTGTCTCTTAGTAATAGCTGCCTAAACAAGACCTGAACAATGACACCATCAATAGTAATCAAATTCTTTGATACAAAAGGGTGAGGGAATGGAGTGTAACTTAAGTATCTTGTCATCAAACTCAAGGAAGTTAAAGGGAAATTTGATCATGATGAGGCATCAGAGATGTACCAAATGAAATTGCAGTCTTTGCCCAGGATAACTGTTGTATGGGGAGGCCCGCTTGTTCATCCCAGCCTCCCGGTTAGCTTAGCCTCGAAATAATCACACAGAAATTGTATTCATTAAAACACTGCTTGGCCATTAGCTCTAACTTCTTATTAGCTAAATCTTACATATTAGTTTGACCCATTTCCATTAATCTGTGTATCGACATGTGGCAGTGGCTTACTGAAGATTCTAACTGGCATCCATCTCAGGCAGAGGATCCATGCTTCTCCTTGACTCTTCCTCCCAGAATTCAGTTCTGTTTTCCACAACTACCTAAGTTCTGCCCTATCAAAAGGCCAAGGCTGTTGGAGGACTCTCATTGGTTAATAAAGAAACTGCATTGGCTTTTTGATAGGGCAGGATTTAGATAGGTGGAGTAGACAGAACAGAATGCTGGGAAGAAGGAAAGTTAGTCAGACGCTTCAGGCAGTCGCCATGACTCTCCTCTCCGAGATGGATGCAGACTAGAATCTTCCCGGTAAGCCACCCCTTGTGGTGCTACACACATTACTAAATATGGGTTAAAGCAAGATGTGAGAATTAGCTAATAAGAGGCTGAAACTAATGGGTCAGGCAGTGTTGAAATGAATACAGTTTGTTTGTTGTTATTTTGGGGCATAAGCTAGCTAGGCAGCCAGGAGCCGGGTGAAAAGCAGGCCTGCTCGACTCTCACTACACAAGGCAGTTTCTTTATTTATTAACCAATGAAAGCAAAACATGAACAGAAAAACCTCCTACATCAGATAACTCTATTGTAGCTGAATTATTATTCAAAGAAACAGTGAGGATTCTAGCAGAGTGTAAAAGCAAGTGCATTTTGGTTTATGTTCTTGCTGTATTGATACAAAGGAGCTGTTTTTATTACCCATAGAATGAAGTATAATAGCATGTCTTTCCTACCTCAAAGTTGAGAGTTTCCAATAAAATGATGGGTGGGTAAAATGATATGAAAAGTATAAAAACATGCTAATGCAAGTGATTGCAGTTTCTGGAAGAAGGAATACAGGTAA
The DNA here is from genome assembly GCF_903992535.2 of Arvicola amphibius. Lineage (NCBI taxonomy): Eukaryota > Metazoa > Chordata > Mammalia > Rodentia > Cricetidae > Arvicola > Arvicola amphibius. The sequence goes on from NC_052065.1 coordinate 116,179,398, forward strand.
GATTTCCTCTCAGTCAACTTCGTTGTCTCTTTTCAAAGAGTATGGAATTCACTACTCGCATTCCTGAACAGATTTCTTTTCTGCCTGGTATTAGGAACAATATCCAAACATGGAAAAGCTTTATAAATGGTTGAAATATTGGAATCTATTTCCTACCATCTTTGTGTCCTTGTCAATAAACCCCTCTAAGAGAGCATGGAAAATCTTTTGGTAGAGCCAGGGATGCTCAGGAGATGTTAAACAAGTGTAGTACTGAGTGATACTCTCTCAGCCTCCTTACTCCCCTAACTAAGGCTCATAGATCTATCACCTTGGTACTTGATGTTAAATTATGCTTAACAGCTTTTCCTACTGAGGATAATTAACCTAACTCTTGTGTGTCAGCCAGAGCCCATACAAAAGTAGAAAAGCAGCTGAAATTTTAAAATAATTATTCTTGCAAAGAAAAAATGCTTTAAAAAATGATTGTCCTCTTTTTTTGATCATCCTCTTTTTAACATAAACATGTTTCTTCTTTTAAGTTGACTAAAACTTTCCACCACACGTGTCTCCAAAGCCCCCTCCCATCCTCACACACACTCAGCCCCTCATAGATTCACATCTCCTGCACCTCCACACTTAAAGCTTTTGCCCTCACATACCCCATAGTATTTTTAAATGCATATGAAACTATGTTCTCTTTAGGGTTAAAATATGGTATTCTGCATAAGCAGATTTTTGAAGTACTGACACACACAAGGTGGTCAGGTAGAGAGAGGAGGAGAAGAGAAGAGGAAATGCTTAATTTACACAGTTCTGGATGGCCTAGAACCCAGTGTACACCAGGCTGTCCTCAAATTCACAGTGATGTGCTTGTTTCTGCCTCCCCAGTTCTGGAATGTGCACCATCAGGCCCAGCTTATGTATTTTTTAAATAGAGATAATGAAAATTGTGAGGTAACAATGTACAAAAAATCAAAGTAGGCAGAAGAGAACATGACTATCTAGTTGGGCTTTAGAATAAAGTTATATTTTGGGTGTGGTATATGAGAGTCAAGCTACAGTTGGAAGGAAGTTAGAGAATGGCAAAGTTATGCTCATTAGGAGGTCAAATTTTTCTAAGTTATCTTATAATGATGACATAGGTTGTTTCATGTATTGGTAGGCTCATTGATAGAACATCCAACTCTATCCTGACCTGTGGTCTAGAGGCACAGACTGAATTAACTTAAGATAGTCTGTATGATGCCATCATTATAAGAATGAAGGAGATACAGGAAGATGGGTGTATATCTCAAGACAGTAGGAGAGAGAAGTGGTATACTGAAGGAGCTAAGCATGGAGAAAAGCCAAAGGACCAGAGAGGAATAAAGTGAGCAGAGGGACAGAAAGAGGGGTGGTGAGTGCTTAAGCAGTCCCCTCCTCCCCCAAGATTTCTAAATGCTGCTTTCTTTATTAATTCACTGCACTTCCACATTCCCTGCTAACTCAACCCACTGCTTATGTCTCCATCACTCAATCGAGCTTATTAGAAACTGACCCAATGGGTTACTAATGATCAAATCCAGTATTCTTTCTTTGCTGTAACGTTACTTCTGACTCTGATTTCTTGAAATTGTCTTTCAGCTTCTGCGAATCATTTTATTTTGATTTCCTCCTCATGTACCTGATTATATTTCTTTATAATTTATTTTTTCACATCTATGTCACCAAGGTTTGATGTGGGTCTCTGCATCATCTCCATGGCAGTTTCTCTTGTCATCTTCCTCACATCCATTTTCTAAATGTATATATCTCTGAAGTTTTATTGGCATTTAAAATATCAACTTTTGAGTGGCCTGAAACAGCACAGTTTTATTTTTCGCTCATGCTACATATCCATCAGCAATGGGGCTCTGCGCCTTGCAGTCAGCCAGGCACCAAGCCTGATGGGAGATTCTACTTGACATGGGCTTCACTGATGACAGAGGCAGTACAAGAGAAGCTTAGTGAAATCTGCACTGCCCTTTAAGCTTCTGTCTGGAAGTGACAGGGCCTTTTGATTTCCTGACACGGAGCTGGCTACAGCAGTCATGTGGTAATGCTGCCTCATACGTGAAAGGATATGGAGAGTGGAGTAATTGTGAAAAATCCCAGTGATCCCTGTTGTGTTTTCTATAACCTTACTAATTTCTATAACCTTATTCTTTATGCAGATGCTCATGTCTGACCGTATGAGTCGAGACAGTTCTTTATACCAGTAATTCCTGAAATGCATAGCTAGAAATCTTCAGGGATAACATGATTGTATGATTTCCTGAACCCTAAACTGCAAGAAATCTTTTTAGAAAAATATTGCTTTTTTGTTTCTTTGAGAAATAGGGACTCACTGTGCAGTTCTGGATGATCACGGATTCATTATGTAGCCCAGGCTGGTCTCAGCTTATTCTGCCTCGGCTTCCTGAGTGCTGTGACTACAGGATGAGCTGCCATGCTTTGCTAACTTAAAAAAATTAAAATGTATCTGTAACTATTCCATTCCATTTTAAAATGTCATTATTTTCTCCTATATACCTGCTAAAAACACTTAAGTTTTCATAATAAAGCATACTGAGAAATTTAGCCCCTATCCTTCCTTACTGGGATTTCCCCATCAGTAACTAAATACACTGATTTTTCACTACACTGTCTCTCCTTCACTGATGTATATTCATTAAGATAGCATTGATGGGGCTGGAGAGATGATTCAGGAGTTAAGAGCAATTGCTGCTCTTCCAGAAGGCCTGTGTTTGATTCCCAGTATCCATATGGCAGCTTATAAACATCTGTAACTCTAGTTCTAAATCATCTGATGTCCTTTTCTGGCCTCATCCCATACCAGTTACATATAGAATGAGCAGACATACACGGAGACAAAATACCCAACAGTGTTAAAAAATAGGGTTTAATTATATAGAGACATTTTCGAGCAAGTAGGTCATGCACTTTGACCACATTCACTCCTTGACATATACCCTTTTCTCTTCCTCCCCCTTTCCTAGTGTCCCTATTTCCCTGATCCTCTGTGTATGTGTGTGTGCGTACATATGCATAATTTTATGTGATTATATAGTCTCAGATTCAAAAATGAAAAAACAAGAGATACTTGACTATGTCTGCCCTACTTTGCTTGACATGAAGATGTCAGTTCCACTCGCTTTCAAGTAAATGATAGCTTTTCCTTCTGAATGCCCAAATAAAAAGTTATAATATTTACGAGCCACATTTTCTTTATTCTTTCATCAGCTGCTGGATATGTAGGCTGATTAAAAAAATGGCTATTCTATGGATTCTGGTTTTCACCTTATCAACTCCCCTATTGTCAAAGTATTCTGCTTGTCTTTCACATGGACTCCTTTTTGCCCCGTTATTCTATGTTAGATAGACATTTCTACCAGAGTAATTTTGTGTTTTGATTATATCTCCCCCCCACTTCAAAACCTTATTTCATTTTCAACTTCCTGCGGAGTTAAACCCTTCCTCTCCTTGAGTAAATTAAATTTAACGGGTGAATATTGAGTAGCTGTAATGTGTGTGATGCTGCTAACTGCTATGTTTTAAAGCCGTCTGTGCATATTTCTACTAAAGCACTCTTTATTAAATTGCCACTGTTAGTTTAGAGATGCATTTAGCCGTTAGGTTTTGGTAGAGACTGTGCTTTTCTTTTCTATGTATCCAGTGCTTAGAATAATATTAAGGCCAAAAACAGCTTTCAATAAATCTAGGAAAACTAATATGTAGATCTCTTTAAAGGAACCAGAGATAGAGAGAAAACAATGAACCTGCCCGAGAAAAGGAAGGAAAGGTAGGAAAGATGAATCCTGAAGACATAATATAGTTTAAACAAACCCAATATCCAGCTTTGTCATCCCATACTATAGAACTGAGTCAAAAAAAATGCAGTTTGATCAGAGACTCTTTTGTTCCTTTCCGATGTGTTTCTTTATAATTACAACTATTCTATTTGAGGCTCCAAATTTCCTGTACTGTTTGTGAGAGGTTTTTCATATTTCAGAGTTCCTGGATTTAATAGCCAGATTTATGTTTCTGCTAGCTAACTGTGTTTTCTTATGATAGGCTGAAGAATAAATATTTTTTAAAAAGTAGTTTTGTGGTAATTTGGGAGAAAATGAGGGAAAGGAAGATAGAGTCAACCAAATTTTCTGAATCCTGCACTGATAATGGCTAGTGAAGGATGAGATCGCTTTTTAGAAACCAAAGTGAATGCTGGGCCCTCACTGCAACTCCTCTTAATTATCCTGCCATGGTCCTGTGTTGCAGAATTCCTGCACCTTTGGGTCTGCAGGACCAGTCCCTTCTTGTGCTCCAGCAGATCACAGATAGGGTGGACATTGGAGTGGCCCAGCCCATTACTCTGGTTCTGAGCCTGGGTAGTTGGAAGCCTCGAACCAGACCAATGACTCTTTGCAATGAACACTTGCGAGTAAAGCCATATGGACAAATGTGTTTACTGAGTGACTCACTATGTCACACCACAGCTCCCATGATGAGATCTTCTTCCCCCTTTTCTTCTTTTTTTCTCTTGAATTTTATCTGTGGGTGGCAGGCTGCAAGGACAGAAGGCTGATATGCAGGGACAGGAAATGAATAGGCTCAAGATGCATAATGTAAAAGACACAAAGAATAAATAAAAGGAAAGTTAAAAAAGAAACCAAAGTGGAATATCTGAGCTTAGAATTATCCTACATATTTGAATTATGAAAAACAACAGGACATGTAAAGGTATGGGCTTTGCAGACATACCTGAGTCTGAGTGTTGTTACTACCAAGTAATCTCTTGATCCAGCCATTTAACCTCTCAAATAAAGATCTACCATTTTTAAAACAATTTCTAACTCAGAGTGATGTTATGAATATTAAATGAGATCATGCACAAATGCTATTTTGGTATACAGTAAACAGATTTATTTTTAATTTACTATTGTTACAGGTGCCTCAATATACTTCTTAGGTGACATAAGTTTTAACTGGAAGTTAGAGAAAATGACCTTTTAAGTTATTACAGGCCTATGATTCTGACTTTATAATTCTTTGAGTAGGAGAAAAATAAACTTTACTCACCAAGGCCTGTGCTGATCTGATAACCCCAAAGCCCAGACACACTGCGTAATTCTCTGACAGCAATAAGTCAGCTAGCTGGCAGTTCTCAGGCAGAGGGTGGGAGAAAGTCCAATATCCGGGCGGTGGTAGGATCTACAACTTCCTGTGCTTGGCCTAGTGAAATCTGACCAGATAACAGCAGTCAATAAGAAGCTTTCCTGACAACAAAGTTCCTGTTATCTCTGAATGTGAATATATTGATGTTAAATACCCGGATCAATAGGGTTCATCAGAATAGTCATCTGTGATTATAAGAAATCTGGGGGAAAGTCTTCCCAGTGGTGGCACAACAGAAAGGTCTCTTCCTCTAAAGAGTGCTATCTTGCTTGTTATGTTAAGTAAAGCTCAGCTTTTAGAACTTGAAGCTGAGTCATCCCCACATAGGTCCCACAAAGAAACCAAGTCTCAATTTGGTCCGGAAAGTCATACGATGTTCTCATCAAGGCTTTTACTTGAAGGTCAGAAGTGTTTCCAGCAGTAGTCAGACCCTTGACTAAGAAAGCAAGCCTTGTAATGAAGACATTTAATGCCTATATATTTAATTTCCAAGAGGTTCTTGTCCTTTACAAACCCAAGGGACCAAGTGCCTGGGACATAACTTATTGTTCCCCCTGCCTGGTCTACAATGACTACAGATACTATCCAGGTAAACATTTTGATAACTAGATTCTTCAAGTGAGTCATCCCACTTGCTTCCCTTGAAGCAATTTCCTAAGTGTGATCATATGCCTTTCCTCCAAATGTCATAGGGAAGTGAATTGTATGGTTTTGACTATAAAATGTCAGGAACTCACTTATGAATTCTGCTCCTTTTGTAAAAAGCCCAGGCTATGGACATGATAAACACTTAGAAAAGAAGCCGCGTGGTTTCAACATTTGGATGCGAGCTCGCTGTTGTCAGACAATTCTCAGTTGAAATCCTCCCATTGTGACTTCTAATTGTGTGAATTCAAACAGAATTTACGGATCTCAGCTTTTCACCAGGAAAATGAATGTGGTTATAGCAATGCTTATGTAACAGAGTGGCTTGGGGGGATAAACTGAAACAATGCCCAGCAGTGCCTCGTTCAAGTGTTCAGTAAATGGGACTGGCTGTAATTAAAACTGAACTCATTTCTTTCATGATTCACTGAGAGCATGTAACTGGAATGGTAATTGTGTTTATAAACATTTTATTAAGTTTAAGGAAATTAGGAGAGTATTCCATCAATTATCCCTCTATATATGACATATCCTATGTCTAGAGCTTGGTGTGTGTGTGGGTGTGTGTGTGCGCGCGCGCAAAGATACAGGCTCTTGTGAGACTGCAGCTGTAATTCCTTAGGACCCCATAAACTTCTTGGGTTCAACTATATTAGGAAATACATGTACAATAGCCATTTGAAATTCCAAAGTTTTAATCATTAAAGTACAGCAGGGGGTGAAGTGCCCTTAGTTGGGTTACAATGTGGCAGCATAAGCTCTGAGATATGACATACTTTTACATAGGTTAACAATTTCCTATTTCACTTTTCCTTTTTGATTTTTATTGAGCTCTACATTTTTTCTATGTTCTCCTCCCTGCCTCTCCCCTCCCCGCTTCAACCCTCCCCCAAGGTCCCCATGCTCCCAATTTACTCAGGAGATCTTGTCTTTTTCTACTTCCCATGTAGATTAGATCTATGTGAGTCTCTCTTTGTGTCCTCATTGTTGTCTAGGTTCTCTGGGATTGTGGTTTGTAGGCTGGTTTTCTTTGCTTTATGTTTAAAAACCACTTATGAGTGAGTACATGTGATGATTGTCTTTCTGGGTCTGGGTTACCCTCCCTAATTCACTTTTTCTTACATATTGTAAACCCACTGAGAAAATGGAAATGAGTGTCTACTTCTTCCCATTGAAAAAACAGCCCGAATACATTGGAGAACAAATCTAAAGCATTCTTTACAGAAGTTCAGTGGTTGAGTTTGAAATATAGCTGAACTTCTCTCCCTGAAGAATAGATGCAGAAAAAGCCTTTGGTTAAATCTAATGTGCCTTCATCATAAAAATCCTAGATAATGCAGGACTAGAGGGAATATACCACAATATAATAAAATCTATTTCTGAGAAACCTACAGCCAACATCATCCAAAATAGAGAAAAACTTGAAGCTGCCCCACTGAAGCAGTCAGGACTGAGATGGGGCTGTCCACCTTCCTCACTCCTTTTCAACAGTGTGCTCAAAATGCTAAGTGGCCCAATAAGGCAAGAGAAAAAAAATTAAAGGGATACAAATAACGAAAGAAGTCAAACTACCCCTAATTGCAATTGGCATGCTATTAGATATAAGGAACTCCAAAAATTCTACCAGAAAACTTCTAGAAATGATAAATAAATTCAGCAATGTGTCAGCACAAATCAATAGATTTTCTATGTACCAACAAAAATACAGAGAAAGAGGTTATGGACACTCCCACTCACAATAGCCTCAAAAAATATATCTGGAAATAAACCTAACAAGAGAGGTAAATAACCTCTATAATGAAAATTTTAAACATCTGAAGAAAGAAATAGGAAAGTGACTAAAAAAAAAGAAAGACATCCCATGCTCATGAATTTGTAGAACTAATATTGTGAAAATGACCATTAACCCAGTTATTTACAGATTCAGTGCAATCCCAGTGGAAACTGCCATCTCATTTCTCACAGTAAACAAACAATATCCTAAAACAAGTATGTAACAACAACAAAAATAAAACAGTCAGTCAAAACAATTCTTAGCTAAAAGAATGATGTTGGAGGTGTGACAATTCCAGCTATTAAGATATGTTACAGCACCATAGTAATAAAAACAGTATGGTATTGGAACAAAACAGGCGTGTAAACCAAAGGAACAAAAATCAAAGCTCTAAACGTGAGCACATGTAACTTCAGCAATTTAATATTTGACAAAGATGCTTGAAAACATAAAGTAGGGGAAAGAAATCATCTCCATTAAATGGTGCAGGGGCAACAGGGTGTTCATGGTCAGAAAAAAAAAAGACATTAGACTCATATGTATCACCTTGCACAAAAACTAACGCCAAATGGATCAAAGACAAATGTGTAACCTAAAACACTGCTAGAAGGAAACATAGGCAGTGCCCTACATGATATAGGTGTAGGAAAACATAGGCAGTGCCATATATGATATAAGTTAGGAAATGACTTTCTGAATAGGACTCCATCTGCCCAAGAAGTAAGGCCATCCACTAACAAGAGGGACATCAAAAGACTAAAAACTTCTGCACAGCTAAAGAAAAAATTTGATGAAGTGGAAGAAGACAGGATGGAGATAAGCTTGCATGTGTCAGAAGGCTAATAACCAGAACTCAAAAAACAAAATCAAAACAAGAAAAGAACATACAATACACAGACACACACACACACACACACACACACATAAATCAAAATTTTTCTTGCAACTCTGGCAGGTTTTTGTGTGGTTCACAAGCTACAAATGCTTTTTAAAAAAAAAAAAAAAAAAAAAAAAAAAAAAAAAAAAAAAAAAAAAAAAAAAAAAACCAAAGGGCTTGGGGCAAATCTTATTGGTAGAGGTCTTATCTAACATCTGTTGGATTTGAGTTAAGATCCCACCACCAGGAGAAAAGAAATAGATGCTTTAGCTGAGTGAAGTGGTGTGTATATAGCTGTAATCCTAGCATTTTGGAAAATAGAGACAGTAAGATCAGTAGTTCAGTGATCATCTCGGCTACATAAAAAGTTAAAGGGCAACCTTTGCTACATGATATCTGACTAAAACAACTGCCCCCACAACCTCAATTGCCATTACCACCTCCATTGTCACCACCACTGCGTCTACCACCCTCTTTATGCCCAATCAAAGAGAATAAATATGACAATGACAGCACACAATTTTCAGAATCTGAAATGCTATGTAGTCCTTTTTACAATAAAATTGCCTATTCCTATTTCATATTACTATTATTATTAACATCATCATTATTATTACATTATTACGTTATTAACACTATATGGCAATGTTATAACTTTTATTTTAATGACCATATCAATTAAAATATGTTTAATGTGGCATGATGTTTATAATATCCAATACTTTTCATTCCATTTTGATAACCTGTTTCTATCTGGTCATTTTCACTCTACTTGAGGAACTTACTTATTTCTCCTAAGGAAGTTGTGTTTATTAAAAAAAAATGTTGGTTTAATTTTCTTTCATTTGAAGCTTCTGTTATTTTGTTTTGGCTTAAAGGACAATTTCTCTGGAGGAGAAGTTTAAGTTGATGGTTTGTTGCATTGTTTCAAAACTTCAGTGATATTGTTCTGTCAACTTTTGTTCCCTCTATTTTTAAAAATAGATGTTTTATTTAATCTTTTAAGGTAATGATATAATCCCATCTTTTTTCTTCCTTCCATTTTCTTCCTCTTACTCCTCCCATGTACCTCCTTTGCTGCTTCATCTCCCTGGTCTCTTTTTCTTTAATTGTTGTTACAAAAATATTAGTACCAGCAGGCACCATGCAAGCTTCCAAAGTAGGAAGTACCTCCCAGTCCCTTCCAGCTAAGATTCCTATCAACCACAACAATAGCCAACATGGTACAATAATCCTGGACATTCTTGAGCAGATCACTGAGGAGGTTTTTTTTTTTCTTTTTCATCTTCCTTATCTACGATATTTTTCTCTGTATTCTTTCACATTGGTCCATCTTCTACTTAAATAAATCCTTCCTTGGTCATCTCCATTCTGCTTTTAAGAATGGTGAGTGAATTCAGTTTCAGATATTACACTTTCAACCATTCCATTTGGCATTGTTTTGCCTCCATTCCCCCCCCCCGCCCCCGAGACTTTATTTTTTTATTTGTTTGATGTTCTTCTTCATTGAAAATGTTAGAAAAGTTATTCAAAAAGTGTCTGGAAATTCTATCCTTTATATCAGCTTGAGCTGGTGCTCAGATGCTTTTGTTTTGCATTGAGGAAAAAAAATGATGTCTCCTGTTTCTTAATATGTTGGGTGAATTTTTTTGGATCATATCACACGCCTTGGAAATGCTGAAACATGGAGAACATAAACTTATTTTTCACTCATGAACGCTTCTCTTGTTTTAGTAGATAATTGTCTTGCCTGGACTCAAACAACAAATGATAGTTTGGGGATGCATTCCGCCATCGTATTTCATGGCTTTTATATTTGACTGAGCTTCTTTGAACCTTTTCTGTGGTTCAGCGTCAGCCAAGTATGTGCTCAGATGCAATTTAGAGAATCCTTTCCTTCATATCATCCTTCTGGCATATGCCCTCTTACTAGTATGGTGGTTCTGCTAGATTCCGGTTTCTGCATTCCCACAAGAGAAACAGTCTCCTCTATCGTGCTGTTCATGCATGGCCTTGAGAAAAATCCTATGGGAATGGGAATGCATGCTGTAAATACCTTTCCTCTAAGGGTGGTTCTTCTTCAGATCGTGCGCTTGGTTCCTCCCTAGCGTCGCCACACAGCAACATTTCAAAAATTATGTCTATGAAATTTTGCTACAGTGTTATTCGAATAAGATTTTAGTCAGCTTTTCACAGAGTCGGCAATCATCTCTCTTTCATTTTTTTTTTCGTGGCCTGGAAAAACGGAGTAACCATAATCATTGTATTAATATGTTCAGAGGAAAGTTTTAGTTTTATTCCCTTTTCTGTTTTATACTTCGTTTGTTTCTCTCTCGTTTATACTAATTTCTCACTTCTACTTACTCTGTGTCTAGTCTACTTATCTCTCCCAGCCCTTTCTACATGAAGTGTAGATAATTAATTTTACATTTGTTTGCAATCTTTTTTCTTTTTAAAACTATAAGTTACAAATATCCCTTGAGAAGCTGCCTTAACTTAATCCATTGAACATTTGTGTTGCATGTGGGTTTTCTTTAAATCTAGGCTCTAGTGTTTCCTGAGATATCACTTTATCTATGTGTAATTTAATATGTGTTCTTCAGTGTCTGAATATAAAAGGACGTTTGAGGATGTCTACTGTGCTTGATTTTGAATTTATTTCCTATGTGACAAAAAAATACATTTTAAGACTTCAATACTTGACATTTATTAAGATGTTTTATAGACCACTAGAATTTTGTAATTTTGAATTCAATGTGATTGACAGTCTTATAAAACTCTTCTTAATATTTCCCATATAGTATAATTTGTACTACTCTATCTCTGAATTTATTAACCACTTCCATATCATTGCCAAGTAGTGTTGTTTCATTTTAAATATACATTTTAGTCTTACTGTTTCTGTTATGTCCTTTGTGATTGTTTCAAAGTCTATTCTTATTCCTATTGATCCACATATTTCAACTATCATTTTAAGTCCTTTAACATATTACTAAAAGCCTTTAAACATCATTGAGTAATTCAACACCTTCATCATTGTAGCCCCCTATCTCTACTCATTTTTTCTTTTGTCTTCCTAGTCTACGTTTCTATTTATTCATGCCTTATAACATTTAATTTTTGGTGAATTCTTCTGATGATATTCTTTAGACATTATTGCTTTCATATTTTCATAAGAATATTTTGATTTTCGCTTTAGCTGACTTTTAAATTTTATTCTGATTACCTTGAGCTTTTTGTGCCTAGATTTTATGGTTTCTTATATGAGTATGAAACAGTTTTAATCATGATATGACCTTTAATTTTTGGATTTGCTCCTTATTCCTAAGTGTCAGTAGAAAGTAGAAAGTATTTACCTATGTCATCCAAATGAGTAGAATTTTGGCCACAATTTCTATTTTGCTGTGATCCACTACAAAAATTTCTTCCAATTTTCAGCCTTATTTTTCTTCTTCCTCCTCTTCTTCATTTTACTCCCCTCTTCCTTATTATCATCGTCTTTTACAAGATAAAACGCCTATGTCTAGGAGTGCCTGTACAACCTGTCTCTTGCTCTTTTCTGAGCTTATTTTCTTTTTGGCTACACATTTCTTGTTACACTGGCCCTTCCAGGTGTTTTGTCATATATTTTGCATCCTTTATCTCTTAAGGCATTTTTTGGAATATGGTAATCCTGAATATTTACACTGTCTCTATCCTTGCTACCTAGATTTCAAGCTTTCATTAGACTCTTTCCTGATGACTGTATTTAAAATATGTGCTTATATCTTGTCATTCTTATTTTTTTACTTTCATATATGTATCTTAAATTTATATCATTGCTCCTTTCTTCTCCTTCCCCCAACTCCTCCCTTGTTCCCTCCACATGCCCTCCCAAGTTTATGGCCTGATTTTCTTTAATTATTATTGTTTATATATAATATATAAATGAATAAATACATAACTACATCCTACTGAGTCCATGTTGCTCAAACGTATATATTTTTACAGCTGATTACTTAGGATTGGATCTTCTGTCGCAGAGTTTGTCCCTGGAGATCTCCCTTACCCACTAGGCATGAATTGCCTGCAGCGCCTCATCTAGGGATGAAGCCTTGTGAGGTTCCCCCATCTATATTATTGCCACTATTTCTTAAGTTTTTACTCAGTTTGATGCTTTATCTCCCTCCTAATAAGCTTCATGAGTGTAAAGACAATTTTATTTATGTCTCTCAAAAAATCTAGAACAATGAATTGTATATATACTGAATTCTTCCATCTTCTCCGTCTCTGCGTGTGTATCTACCAGCACAGGCACAGACATTGTGTTTATGTTTAAAAGATGTGGCTGAATGAATGAGCAAACAGTTGATGTTCTTTGTCTTCTTCTTCCTCAAGGATTCCAAGTTCTTTCCTTCTTTTTGCCTTTCTAATTTCCGCCCTTTATTCTACTATAGTCTTTTTCTCACATTTCAAATTTTTTAATAGCACATAATGTGACTCATTAAAACTCGGGTTAACTAATTCTTCTTTTGAGAACTCTAACCTTGCAATACTCATTCATTACTCTTTGTTCAAGTTTCTTCTTTATTTCTTTCGAGAGTATTTGAAATGTTTTCATTCGATCATTTTATTTTTATGTATGATATATCTATATTTATACTAAAATGCTTTGTCAGCATCCTACCCCATAGATACTTGTTCAGATATATTCATTGCTGATGTGTTTGCAATATTCAGGAAATTAAAACAACCTAATTGTCTTTTAACTGAAGAATGGGTAATGAAAATGCGGTACATATACATTTAGCAGTAAAGAAAAATGAAATCAGGAATGCTATACGTAATTTAAGACCTGCTCAACAAGAGTGAGATCATGTCTGGTACTGGAAACCTAGCAAACTAGGCAGGCCTAGTGAGGCCATGTATAGGAGAACCTAAACCCACTATTATAAACAATTCCTAACTATTTTCTAAAGGCTTTTCTTTAGACCGACAGATAAGTGTAGTCCTCATCAAAGAAATTTCTCTTTGGATTAGATGGACTCCATTACAGAGAGCCACAGCCAATCTAAATACTGAGCTGTGAAACCCAGTCCTAACTAATATGCTTACTGTACAACTCTGGCACCCAAAGCTCAGCAACCATTGTGAAAGTGGGGGAGGAGAGACTGTATAGGTCAGAGGAACAGGGAGTTTGCTTTGAGATTGTGTGTCCTCGAAAGGTCAGAAGCTACATCCATGACATCTCACCAACATGGCTACCTAAACATAAGCTTAACGACAACAGGGATAGACAATGACAGTGTGGGCAGGAGAAGGCCAAAGAACTGCAGGCAACTAGGGAATACTGAGAGCAAGTGGCAGGTGTTCCTGGGACGAGCATGCCAGCTGGGCCATGACGGAAACATAGACGCAAGTAACATGTACAGACTACCATGCATTTGAAAGAGAGCAAGGAGAAGTGTATGGAAATGTCTGGAGGAAAAAGAAGAGGGAAATGATGGCATTACGTTATAACCTCAAAAAAATAAAAAAAAATGTTGTGGTTATGGGTCTCGCATGCATTTTCTTCATTCAGCAGTTTCCACTGCACTGTATGGAGTAGCTGTGTTGTTGATTTTAACAGGTCAGGTCAACCTCTGAAGGTTGCCCTGTGATTCTGGTCCACCTTATTAGTTGATAGCGTGCTGCTAGGTGGACGCGCCTGTTTCAACTGCATGCATATTTGACATACACAAGAAATCTAAACAAGTTTCCCCAACAAGAGGGAGTTTACAGTGATTTCCTGTTGAGTACCTGGCAAACACAATCAATAATACAGGAAAGACTTGAAAACATTGAGTAGAAAGGTCACTATTACACATATCTCTATTGGATAAAGTGTTTATCATGTCTTACAAATACTGTTCATCGAAAGTCTTGATTTTGTGCCAAAAACCTTCCTGCAGCTTTCGCTCTGCTTCCAGATGTAGCGTATGTCTTACTCTCGAGAGAAGCCTGCTTAATCTGTCCCAGAGGTAATCAAAAGGAAAGACATCAGTTTACCTGTCTAATTTTCTCTCACAGCTAAAAAGGTCCCTTCGTCTCCCCAATAAATTTCTCTCTGTCAGCAAAAGGCACACCTCATTGCTTGTTCTTCTGAACCTCTTCTTAGTCCCTAATGAAAATGATCAAACTCCACTAAGCATTGGTCTGGCACTTTGATTCCTCCCCCCGCTTTTCATTTGAAGAATCACGTTTGTCCACCATCTCCACCTGTGGTGTCTGACTTTGTCTGCTTGCTGTGTCTTGTTAGTTATTTAATAGTACATCTCCTGTACTTTCAGAAGTGCTTTGAGTGAAATGAAAAGGATTAGAAAACACCAGAAATTAAATTTATGCAAGAATCTGTTCACTTTGTAAATTGGCAACACTACAACAAAACCTGCACAACAGAATAGAGTCTCTTTGAACATCACTTTTTAAAATCAGGCTTCCCTTGGCTTTCTCTGGCCCATGTGCATTTACAAGATGCTCCAGTTAGTTTATTTTTTGTCAATATAAATTTATTATTCATCAATAAATTATTTATTCTAGGAATTCTTGGTGGAGTGAAAGAGAAAGGTACAGACTGGGTCTCTCTCTGCCAGGATGTGTCTCAAAGCCATGATGTAGTCAATCAAAGTTGAAAAAAATTGGGGACTCTTGTTTGTTGTTTGTCATTAAATTGTAGCGTTGGTTTTTGCTGTTGTCTAGAATTGTGGTGGTTCCTTGTCATTTTGACTTTATTTCAATCACCTTGAAGTTTGAGATAACAGATGACCAACATAGTTCTCAAGACCGGTAACAGCTCATTGTAATTTGAACTTAAATTCAAATACCTTAATTTCAAGTAACATACAGACTGCCATGTATTTGAAAGAGAGCAAGGAGAAGTGTACGGAAACGTTTGATGCGAGGAAAAAGAAGAGGGAAATGGAGGCATTACAAACACAAATGACTAATGGCTAATTTAGATCTGGAAACCTGTGAGCACCTCCCAAATTAGTACAGTTCCTAATCCCCAACAAAGAAGATTCTTTTTGCATTAGATAGCAATTAATATAGAGACAGACAATTGGTATTCATGAGGAC
The DNA here is from genome assembly GCF_903992535.2 of Arvicola amphibius. NCBI lineage: Eukaryota > Metazoa > Chordata > Mammalia > Rodentia > Cricetidae > Arvicola > Arvicola amphibius. The sequence continues at coordinate 116,194,964 of NC_052065.1, forward strand.
AGTGAAAACCATGCATCTAAATGGAAACCCTATATTACCCATGTCACCCCAAGGCACGGGAATCACTGTGAAAGAGGGGGCAGAAAGATTGTAAGAGCCAGAGGTAATGGACATCTGTAGTAAAACATTATTTGTGAGACATGATAGGATTGTTACACACATGAACTTACTGCAATGGTGAGTGTGTGCATAAGACCCACACAAGATCAAGTAAGCTAAAATTCCTGCATGAACTGGAAGAGGGACTCCCGAATTTGAGAAACTACTGACAGATGATTGTCAGGGACCACCCTTCACAGATGATGGCTTCTCAGGGAAGGCGAGGAGGTTTCCTTCAGGGATGAGGCCCCTTGAGATGTTGTGCTTACTCCAGTAGATGATCCTATTCCTGTGAAAATAGTAGAAGCACTAAATAGACTCAAAGGGTTTAAAAAAGAGTTCATGAAGCTGGCACAGAAGACTAAAGAGGGCTGCAGTGGTCATTGGATGAGAATGAGTGGAAGCATATTGGATCAAAACACAGTATATCCACGTATAAAATTCTCAAACAGTAAATTTAAAAAGAAAAAACAATATTCACCCTCTCCAAATCCAAATGACCATTTTACAGGAGACACGTGTTGAAGTTCATTTGCTTTCTCTTTATTTCATTTTATAATTTTCATTTTGTGGTGCTGGAAATCAAGTTCAGTACCTCACACATGCCAGGAAATCACATTACCACTGAGCTATATGCCCAGATTGTCAATGCTGATTATAATGAGATAAATTAAAATACTAATAATAACAAGAACATCACTTTTCAATCTGTTATGCTATCATCAATTACTTTTAATAACACATCCATTGTTTCTATATACATAGACAAATGGTCACTTATACAAAATCATAGATATTAAAGCGTGAATTGATGGTCCTGTTTTCTGTTTTGACTTAAATACTCGCCATGACTATGATCTTCTAGAAATTATGATAGCAGCCTGGTGGTGGTGGTGGAACACACCTTCTATCCTAGCACTCAGGAGTCAGAGGCAGGAGGATCTCTGTAACTTTGAGGCAAGCCTCATCTAAAAACAAGTTCCAGAACAGCCAGGGCTATTACACAGAGAAAACCTGTTACAGGATATTTGATAACACTGTGAAACTCCAAGATAGTGTTAACAAAGTTAACTTTGGATCAGGGACACAGCCAGCAACTAGTTGGCAGGAATTAGCCATAGAGAGGATGGCACAGCCAGGAATGCAGGTAGATGCACAGGAAGGACTAGGGAGGGACTTACAGATTTGTGGTGTTTGCACAAGAAGGACTAGGGAGGGACTAGAGATTCGTGGTCTTTTTTGGTATTGGATGAGTTAAGACATGCTTCTCTTGCTGCATCTCTGGTCAAACAGGTAGGTCAACTGGTTCCTTCTCAGGTTTTCTGAGCTAGCAGGTTTTCACCACAACATCTGACTCCCGGGTCTTTATTGGCAATTAGAATGATAAAGACTTAGTTAAAACTTTTATTTGGTACCACAGCTGAGCTGGTGCCAGCGGGATTGGAAATCCTGTAAGGACGAAGTCTGCATGGCAGAGTGCTGACTGTGGGGCCACAGGGCCTAAGATGATAGTTAAAAATCTCAGTATATTCAGGTGCAGCCCCTCTGCCAAAAAAAAAAATTGGTAGCAACTCCATAGTTATTCTTTGCTTAATTTTCAAGACAAAATTGTGAGGTAGGCCATTTTTATAATTTCTATTTTTCAGTAAGAAATTTGAAACTTAAACTTAGAAATTAATACAGTTATAAGAGCAGATTCAAATATATGCCTATATAACTTTAAAACATACCAAAGACTCACTGAGTGAGTATAAGTGATTTTTCTATTCTTTGTTCCTCCAACCTCTTTAAATTATGGCTATTTTAGATTTTATACTCTGAGTAATACATTGCTTATTTTTGAAGGCAGTCTTCCTGAGCTGAACTTTCTCATACTTTTAGAACAGCTTTGGAAGAAGAAAGTGCTATACACTTACAGAGAAAATACTGTCCTATCTCCTGATCAAGATATACAGGTTAGCAGAATATCAGAATATTAATAATTTCATTGATTTTTTTCCCAGTCATGTTTGGGTCTTTCCTGGATCTCTGGGCTATCCAGCCTCAATTTGTGGCCATTCAGGCAGTCGGGCATGGGCTTCAAGTCAGACCAGTCATTGGTTAGCCACTCCACCAAGTTCTACACCACCATTACCCTACTACATCTTGGAGGCAGGACAAATTGTAAGTCAGAGCTTATGTGGTTGGTTCCTAATGATATTCCACTATAGTCATCGATCAGTGCCTAGCCCAGTTGTCATCAGAGGGGCACCATCCAGCAACTGATGGGAGCAGGGAGAAGGGAGCAGATGTAGAGACCAACAGCCAAACATTAGGTAGAACCAGGTGAAACTCACAGAAGAGGAGGAGAATGTAGGAGCCAAAGGAGTCAAGGACACCATGAGGACATAGCCTACAGGATCAACTAAACAGGGCTCATAGGGAATCACAGAAACTGAAGCAATAATCATAGACCCTTTATGGGTCTGAGCTAGGCCCTCTGCACATAAGCAATGGTTGTGTAGCTGGTTATTCTTGTGGAATTCCTAACAGGGGGGAGTGGAGAGTATCCCTGATTCTTTTGCCTGTTCTTGATACCCCCCTTTCCTCCTACTGGCTTGCTTTGCCATGCCTTGATATGTAGGTTTTAGTATAGTTTTATTGTAACTTCTTATTCCACGTTCAGTTGATATCCCTGTGAGGTTTGCTCTTTTTTGGAGGGAAACAGGAGTGGCTTGAGGAATACAGAAGGTGAGAAGAGGCCTGGAAAGAATGGAAGAGGGTCTATATATGTTTTTCTAATTTCCAGGAGGATCTATATAATGGAAGCAAACAAGATTGCCAGGCAAAAGTTGGGAGCATGGGGGTGGGGATAGGGGTGAGGTGGTGGGAAGGGGAGCAGAGGAGAGAGAAGGGAGAAGGGAAAGACTGGAGAGAGCTTGGGGGAGTGGGAGGATGGATATGGAGGAAGGGCGGCTCTAGGAGCAGGAAAAAAGATATCTACATTAAGGGAGCCATTTTTGGGTTGTCAAGAGACTTGGCTCTAGAGGGGATCCCAGGTGTCCACGGGGATATCCCCAGCTAGGTCCTTGGGCAGCAGAGGAGAGGGTGCCTGAACTGTCCTTGCCCCACTATCACACTGATGATTATCTCGAATATCACCATAGAATCTTCGTCTGGCAATGGATGGAAATAGAGACAGAGACCCTCATCAGAGCAACAGACTGAGCTCCCAAGGTCCAGATGAAGAGCAGAAAGAGGGAGATGAGCAAAGAAGTCAGGACCGCAAGGGGTTCGTCCACCCACTGAGACAGTGTGCCTGATCTAATGGGAGCTCACCAAATCCAGGTGGACTGGGACTGGACGAGCATGTGATCAAACCGGACTCTCTGAATGTGACTGACAATTGGGGCAGACTGAGAAGCCATCGATAAAGGCACTGGGACTTATTTCTACTGCATGTACTGGCATTTTGGGACCCTAGTCTATTTGGATGCACAACTACCTAGGCCTGGATGTAGGGGGAAGGGCCTTGGACTTCCCACAGGGCAGGGTTCCCTGCCCTCTCTTAAGGCTGGAGGGTGAGGGAGGAGAGTGAGTGGGGGAGGATGAGTGGAGGAGAATGGGAGGAGGGGAGGAAGTGTAAATTTTTGAATGGAAAAAATAAAAATAAAGATAAAAAATTAAAAAAAATGAATGGAAGATGGAAAACTGCAGTTGTATATGAAAGAAAATAAAAAGATTTCAGCAGGGAGAATAGATATACACATTTTATTATATACAAAATAAAAAGTTTTATCAGCCAAACAAACTAAAAGACATACAGTTTTGGATCAGTAAGACAACTTGGGGGTAAAAGAACCTGTTGTCAAGCCAAGTAAATAACTTGAGTTTGATCCCCAACTCATGGTAGAAGGGAGGAAGTGACTACTGCACGTTGTTGTCTAACCTCCTCATGCACCATAATAATCATTATAAATACATATGTCGAAAGACATAGAGTTTCAAGGGCCTTAGGACCGACCATGAGTTAACAGCTCTGAGTTCATCGACAGTTTTGGAGAGCTCCTTGCTTTGGCAGAATACCTTCTATGTAGAAATTACCACAATACTTTTCCTCTTTTTAGTCAAAAACATCCATCACTTTAAACCTGAGTCCAAGTACCTCATAGCGAAAGTATCGAAATAGCAAATGTTCCTTATGCAATTTTGCTATTTAGCTAAGAAATGGAATCTTGGAATACTAGCATATTTCCAATTTAGTAAAATAAAATTAGACTCCTGATTAAAATCTACTGGCGATTATTTCATTAAAAAAACTCTCAAAATTGTCTCTTGTAATTTGCTAATTAAATAGATGGCAGTGTAAAATTTTAACATGCTTTTCTCAACAGAAGGATGCTTCATTTTATATACTTGTTGGAATTAGAAATAACACATTTTAATTACCTTTCTAGGACATAATTTATTATTTCCATTTTCTTATGTTTATAAGTCAATAACAAACTTGGTTATATAAACTTTGCGATATTCAAATATTTTTAGGTTTCTACTTATTCTGTTTTAGAGTGTTTTTATATGTTTATCTTTCAGGATATAAGTCATGAGATTTAACATGGAAGTAAGTAATCCATAGCATTGAGAAATCTTCTTTTCTGCGATTCCTTGACAGGGTGACAAGGGGAAGGTGGTTTTCCCAGGTGGAGAAAGCTTTGAGCATGGTCTCCACACAGCAGATCCTCAGCATATAGCAATCACAATGAGGAAACATGAAATGGGGGGCAAGGGTGGAGACAAGGTGAACATGCCGAGAAGCTGACCCAGAATCACACTGACAGTGGTGTCTGACCTGACAAACATGGCCTAAAATTCACAGGTAAGATGACTATGGCATCATTCCCACAAAGAAGGGCAGGAATTCTGTGATTGTTGTTATTGCTACTAAGAAGGCACTGGACCCGGAAGCAGTGATGCCCACCTTTGATCCCAGCACTCAGGAGGCAGAGGCAGGCTGATCTCTGTGAGTCTGAGGTCAGCGTGGTCTACAGAGTGAGTTCCAGGACAGACAGGACTGTTACACATAGAAACCCTGTCTTGGAAACAAAACAAAAGGGTCCAGGTTTCTCAAGTTAACCAACCTTTGCAATGACAGTGTAACACAGGAGACTGGAAATGTGCCACAAGCCACAACAGCAAGGAGTCGCTCATCCTTAGAAAGAAGGATGTGATCATCTGGATACTGCATATATTATAGGAAATAACTGAGGCCATCGGTTATGACACAAAATTAATGAAGGAGTAAATACCAAGGAAATACAGGATGCTTTTGAAAGCAAACACATTTTGAAAAGAAACACGTATTATTTCCAGGCTTTAGTCACAACAACAGTGACGCACATCAATGGGCTCTGATAAACCTCTACCATAGTGAAACAGATGATTACATGAGTCTTTAGATGCTTAAACAAGCCCAGCAAGATGAACAGTCACTTCACCGCTGTGGCAGTTTGAATGTAATTGGCCTCCATAATCTCATACGGAGCGACACTATTGGAAGGAGTGGCTTTGTTGGAGTGGGCATGACCTTGTTGAAGGAAGTGTGTCACTGTGGGGTTACTCTGGGGTCTCTTTTGCTTCAGATTCCGTTGGTGTGATAGTTGACTTCCGGTTGCCTGCAAGATGTAGGACTGTCAGCTACTTCTCCAGCACCATGGCTGCCTACATGCTGCCATATCCCACCACAAAGATAAGGGAAATAAGCCCTGAAACTGTAAGCTACCGAATTAAATGCTCTCCTTAATAAGAGTTGCCGTGGCCATCTTTGCAGCAGTAGAAACCCTAACTAAGACAACCACCGTGACCGATAACAATTATCACTTTTATTTTATGTGAGAAAAGAGAAGTTTTTATTTTGGTTTAGAAAGCATTTATTGAGTTTTTCTTTTGTCCTCAGTGCTGATATCGGATGCTATTAGGAAGACGTTTCTACAAAACAAGTAATGCTACTTGGAAGTTTATGTTCTAATTTGGGAGATAAAGCATTTATGCACAGCACAAGATTAATTTACAAAGCAGAAGAGTTCATTTGTATAAATTCTTCCATCTGTCAAATGAGGGGTTTGGGCTCTACATGAACCTTGTTCTGAACATTCCTCTTAATAAGATGCACTCTTTTTTATTTACCATTCAAATGCAGTGTGGTCCTTGAATCACAGAGGTGTTAATTGCCTTTATCCTGCTGTGGATATTTGTCTTCACACAGTTTACACCCACAAAATCAAATGTGTGCCTAGGCCATTATCACTGTTTCTTTTTTTAATTTAATTTTATTGTTTTATTAAAAATTTCCATCTCTTCCCCTCCTCCTCCCCCTTCCCTCCCCTCCCTTCCACCCATACTCCCACTCCCTCCCTCTCCAGGCCAAAGAGCCATCAGGGTTCCCTTCGCTATGTTAAGTCTAAGGTCCTCCCCACTCCCCCTAAGTACAGAAAGGTGAGCAAACAAACTGATAAGGCTCACAGTGAGCCCGTCCATGCTGAAGAATCCAAGCTCAATGCCGTTGTCCTTGGTTTCTCAGTCCTCCTCCACCGTCAGCCACATTCAGAGAGTCCGGTTTGGTTGCCTGTTCCATCAGTCCCATTCCAACTGGACTTGGTGATCTCCCGTTAGTTCTGTCCGACTGTCTCAATGGGTGAACGCACCCCTCACGGTCCTGAATTCCTTGCTCATGATCTCCCTCCTTTTGCTCCTCATCAGGACCTTGGGAGCTCAGTCCGGTGCTCCAATGAGGGGCTCTGTCATTTTCTCCATCCATCTCCAGGTGAAGGTTCTATGGTGATATGCAAGATATTCATGAGTATGGCAATAGGATCTGGACATTTCTGGCTCCCTCTCCTCAGCTGTCCAAGGAACTAGCTGGGGGCATCTTCCTGGACACCTGGGAACCCCTCTAGAGTCAAGTCTCTGCCAACCCTAGAATGGCCCCTTAATTAATATATATATAATTCCCTGTTCCCACATCCACCCTTCCTTATATCCCAACCATCCCATTCCCCCAAGCTCTCCCCATCCTCCACTTCACACTTTTCTCTCCCCATCCTCCCATCCCCCATCCCATCCCACCCCCAAGTTTCCATTCTTTTGCCTGGCAATCTTGTCTACTTCCAATATCCAGGAGGATAACTGTATGTTTTTCTTTTGATTCACCTTCTTATTTAGCTTCTCTAGGATCATGAATTATAGGCTCGATGTCCTTTATTTATGGCTAGAAACCAATTATGAGTGAGTACATCTCATGTTCATCTTTTTGGGCCTGGGTTACCTCACTCATGATGGTGTTTTCTATTTCCATATATTTGCATGCAAAATTCAAGATGTCATTGTTTTTTACCACTGAGTAGTATGTATATATTCCACACTTTCTTTATCCATTCTGAAGGGCATCTAGGTTGTTTCCAGGTTCTGGCTATTACAAATAATGCTGCTATAAACATACTTGAACAAATGCTTTTGTAATATGATTGGGCATATCTTGGGTAAATTCCCAAGAGTGCGATTGCTGGGTCCTGGGGTAGGTTGATCCCGAATTTCCTGAGAAACCGCCACACTGCTTTCCAAAGTGGTTGCACAAGTTTGCATTCCCACCAGCAATGGATGATTATACCCCTTACTCCACAACCTCTCCAGCAAAGGCTATCATTGGTGTTTTTGATTTTAGCCAATCTGACAGGTGTAAGATGGTATCTCAAAGTTGTTTTGATTTGCATTTCCCTGATTGCTAAGGAGGATGAGCATGCTCTTAAGTGTCTTTTGGCCATTCGAAATTCTTCTGTTGAGAATTCTCTGTTCAGTTCAGTGCCCCATTTTTTAATTGGGTTAATTAGCATTTTAAAGTCTAGTCTCTTGAGTTCCTTATATATTTTGGAGATCAGACCTTTGTCTGTTGCAGGGTTGGTGAAGATCTTTTCCCAGTCAGTAGGCTGCCTTTGTGTCTTAGTGACAGTGTCCTTTGCTTTACAGAAGCTGCTCAGCTTCAGGAGGTCCTATTTATTCAATGTTGCCCTTAATGTCTGTGCTGCTGGGGCTATACGTAGGAAGCGGTCTCCTGTGCCCAAATGTTGTAGAGTACTTCCCACTTTCTCCTCTCACAGGTTCAGTGTGTTCAGATTGATATTGAGGTCTTTAATCCATTTGGACTTGAGGTTTGTGCATGGTGATAGATATGGATCTACTTTCATTCTTCTACAGGTTGACATCCAGTTATGCCAGCACCATTTGTTGAAGATGCTTTCTTTCTTCCATTGTGTACTTTTAGCACCTTTATCAAAAATCAGGTGTTCATAGGTTTGTGGGTTAAGATCTGGGTCTTCTATACGATTCCACTGGTCGACTTCTCTGTTTTTATGCCAGTACCAAGCTGTTTTCAATACTGTAGCTCTGTAATAGAGTTTGAAGTCGGGGATTGTAATGCCTCCAGAATTTCCTTTATTGTATAAGATTGTTTTGGCTACCCTGGGTTTCTTGTTCTTCCATATAAAGTTGATTATTGTCCTCTCAATATCTGTGAAGAATTTTGATGGGACCTTGATGGGGATTGCATTAAATCTATAGATTGCCTTTGGTAGAATTGCCATTTTTACTATGCTGATCCTCCCAATCCAAGAGCAAGGGAGATCTTTCCATTTTCTGGTATCCTATTCAATTTTTTTCTTCAAAGACTTAAAGTTCTTGTCAAATAGATCTTTCACTTCCTTGGTTAGAGTTACCCCAAGATATTTTATGCTATTTGTGGCTATCGTGAAAGGTGATGCTTCTCTGATTTCTTTCTCCATCATCACTATTTCTTATACTGCACCTCAGTCGATCATCAAGTCCTCTTGTCCCTCCCTTCTATATGTATTTCGAAACTATTCACACGTGTTAACTAGTCAGATTCACCACCATTTCTCATCTGGTATAACATGTGAGCTTGATTAATAGAGCTCAGACTTGAAGCCCTATAAACTATTTTTCACAGAGTGATCAGAATTGCATTTTTAAAAGCATGTAAATATGACCATATTATTCCCATGCTCAAAATTCATCCATCTATCTATCTATCTATCTATCTATCTATCTATCTAGATACATAATACATATATACATACATATAGATATGCATATTGCTTATAGATATAGATATAGGCACAGACATAGATATAGATAAGAGAGAGAAAAAAACATAATGTTGGGCCTCCATTATCTGGCAATTCAGAGGAACCTAGATGTGAACCCAACTTCCTCCTTTCCATGGACCATCTCACCCCTTCCTACTAGCCCATTCCCATTCCTTTGTGTCAGCCACTACTTCCTAGAAACACTTCCTTTTTAGTGTTGTTTTGGTTTATTTTTTGTTTGTTTTTACATCCCAACCAAACTTTCCCCTCCCTCCTCTCCTTCCAGTTCCTGCCCTCCATCTGTCCTCCCCCTATCCAGTCAGTCTTCCTCTGTTTCATTTCCATTACAGTGGGCCTCCCATGGATATCAACAATGATATATCAAGTTGTAGTGATACTAGGTCCCCCTTTTTTAATTAATGCTGGATGAGGCAAACCTGTACGAGGAATAGTCCCAAGAGAAGGCAACAGAGTCAAAAACAGCCTCTGCTTAGACTCTCCTGTTAGGAGTCCCACAAGAAAACCAAGTTACACGAATGTGACTTATTATATACAGAGGGCCTAATCAGTCTCTTGCAGGCTCCCTGGTTGTTGGTTCAATCTATGTGAGCCCCTGTGAGACCAGGTTAGTTGATTCTGTAGGTTTTCTTGTGGTGCCTTTGATCCCTCTGGCTCCATTCTAAATGGGATCCCAGTAACCAAGACGGGCTGTGGTCCATGTAAGATATTTTTACTCTCCTTCATTTCTTCTTTTAAGATTTTTTTCCAGTCTCACGCAAGCCCCATAGCAGTGTGCTTGTAGGTCCTCCCTACCCCCACCCATCTTCCATTCTCTGATGACTCCACAGAAAGTTAGAGCAGATCTAGTTTTCCTTTCTGTGGACCATCCAATCCCTTACTTACAGCCCATTTTTATTCCTTTGTGTCAGCCAATGTTTCCCAGAAACAGTCTACCTGAGAACCCAAGTAGCCACACTAGACTGGGATTCAGATAGGCCATTTTCCCTCTCCTTCCCATCCTCCATTACAGTATCTGGAGTATCCCCTCAGTACTGAAGCAGTGGGCGCGCAGGGACAGGTGCAGCTCCTCCCACTCGGACTCCATTCACTGTAGACTCCCAACACTTCGCACAGACCTCAGATCCCTCTAGTCCTTTCATCCCTCTCTCTTCACATTATTCTTCTTCATCTTACTTCAATATATTATCAGTAACCCCTTCTCCAACCACGGCTCCAACTCTCTAGGAACTTTGTCTTTTAGCCTGGGCAGAATCCCCTTAGCTCTTTCCCACAGTCTCCCTCGATCTAGCCTGTCTCTATTTCTCTATGCCACACACCAACTCATAGAAGCACTCTATACCACTTCTAAGATCCAGACAGGGTAACAGAAACAAAGGACTGTATTCATCCACCTGACAAAGACAAACCTGGATATTACTACCTAGAATTGCTTCAATTATCCTAACTCCACCTGCCTAGACACAGGCAAAACCACGCAACAGTATGTCTTCTCCAGAAACCAGGATCCCATAGCAGGAGAACCTGAGAAATGAAATATAACTGAAACACAGGACAAAGAGCCCAACTAGAACAATTATGAATACGCTTGAGGACATTACAGAGAAAATAGATAAATAACATAAGGATGTTTGTGAAAACACGAAGAAACAATGAAATGAAATAATAAAAAGAGTTCAAGATAGGAACATTGAAATAGAATCACTAAAGAAAATCCAAACTGAGATTAGTCTGGAAATTTAAAATTTTTTTAAGTAAAACATAAACGTCAGAGTTAAATCTCACAAGCACAGTAGAACACAGGGAAAAGAGAATGTCAATCATTGAAGAAAAAAGTGGAAGAAGTTGATTCCTCAGTCAAAGAAAATGTTAAATCTAAAAAAAAAAATCCAGGAACAAAACATTCAGGAAATCTGGGACATTATGAAAAGATCATATCTACAAGTAATAGAAACAGACGAGAAAGAAACCCAGGTCAAAGGCACTGCAAATATTTTCAACAAAATTGTACAATAAAAAAATTTCTACTTAAAGAAGGATGTAACTGTCAAGGTACAGGATGAACAGGATGAACAAGGTACCAGAACACAGACTAGACTGGGCTAGAAAAGAAATTTCCCACAGCACATAATAATCAAAACACTAAATGTATATAACAAAGCAAGAATATTAAATGCTGCAGGGGGGAGACCATGTAATATGTAAAGTGATATTTTGTTTATGCTATAACAAATAAAGTTTGTCTCAAGATCAGAATTCAGAGCTAGACACAATAGTTAGCCATAGAGGCCAGGCAGCAATGGCACACACCTTTAATCGCAGCACTTTGGAAACACAGACAGATGGATCTGTATTAGCTCAAAGCCAACCCGTCTACATGAATTTGATCCAGTCTAAAAGAAAAACAGAGCTAAGTGGTTGTGGCTCACACCTTTAATCCCAGAACTAAGGAGGTAGAGACAGGAAAAATATGGCTGGGCCAAGAGAGGAATATAAGGTGGGAGGAGACAGGAGCTCATTGCAGTATAGGCATTCATTCTGAGAACTTGTAGAGACAGGTACCCCATTTGTAAAGGTAAGAACTAGTGGCTGGTGACTCTGCTGCTCTGATCTTTCTCCTTTAACCCCCTAATAATCTGACTCGTGTGGGTGGTCCTTCTGTCCATGTGCAGTTTTCAGCACTTCATGTTTACTTCGGTAATGTTATATCCTCCTGGAGTCTTTGATGGAGTTGAAGAATAGATAGCTATAGTTTCCCTTAGTTATGATAAAAGATAAAGTAGATATAAATATTGTAACTGCAATTCTTGCTTGATAACTGCTTGTTATATGTAATTTTACTATGTTAAAGCCTTCCTTTTTGTTTAAACAGAAAGGGGGAAATGGTGTGGAAGGTCCTTCTGTCCATGTGCAGCTTTTATTGGTTAATAAATAAAGAAACTTCCTTGGCCTGTTGATAGGGCAGAACTTAGGTAGACAGGGAAGATGGACCTGAAGTCTGGGAGAAAGGAGAACAGAATCAGAGAGATGCCATGGATCCTCCGCCTGAGACAGACACTGGTTAGAATCTTTACCAGTAAGCCACTGTCACATGACAACATCCAGATTAATAGAAATGTGTTAAACTAATGTATGAGTTAGCCAATAAGAAGCTAGAGCTAATGGGCCAAGCAGTGATTTAATTAATACAGTTTCTATGTGGTTATTTCTGGGCTAAGCTAGTCAGGCAGCCAGGACAAGCAAGCGGTCTGTTCTTCCTGCAACAACTCTGGGTTTTTATTATAAGATCTATTAGAAATTGATCTTATACCTCCAAATATAAACTAATGCCAAGACTCCTCAAATTATTCCACAAAATAGAAAAAGAAAGAACATTGCCTAATTCTCATTATAAGGCCACAATTACACAGATAACTACACAAATATCGAACAAAGAAGAAAAATGATTGACCAATGTCCTTTATGGATGTAAATTCAAATATTCTCCATTAAATATTTGCAGATTTATTACAAGATTACAACAAAATGATCATCCAATACAAACACGTGGGCTTTTGCCTAGAGATGAAGGAATGGTTCAACATATATAAATCAATAAATGTAATTTACCATATAAAAAACTGAAATACAAAAAGTATGATTGTCTCAATAGATAAAGAAAAGGCCTTTGACAATAACCAGCATTCTTCATGACAAAAGTTCTGGAGAAACTAGAACTATCTTAAAATGATGAAGGAAGTTGATATAAATCCAACAGCCAACATCAACCTAGATTTAAAAAAAAACTCAAAGCATTTCCACTAAAATCAGGAACAAGACAAGGTTTCCCACTCTCTTCATATTTACTCAATATACTCCTTGAAGTCTTAACTAAGGCAGTAAGACAATTAAAGGAAATCACAGTGGCACAAATAGAAAAGGGAGAAGTGAAAGCATCTTTATTTGCATATGAAGTAGTTTTATATCTAAATAATTATAAAAATGCCACGAGAAAACTTCTACAGCTAATAAACTCGGAAAAGCAGCTGGAAGAAATGTAACACAAAAATCAGCAGCTTTCCTATATAAAATGCATAAGAAAACTAAAAAATAAATAAATAAATAATGTAAATATTTTTTAGAGACAGAGAGTTGCCAAAGGGGTCATGGCCTACAGGTTGAGAACCGCTGCCCTAGATGTTACAGCACAGCTAAATATATTTAAATATATTTAAATAAGAGAAGTAACACCTTTCACAATAGTTTCAATAAATAAAAAATAATGGGAAAACTCAAACCAAGAAAGTGAGAGATTTGTATAATAACAACTTTAAGACAATGAAGAGTATATCAGAAGATAGATTTTCCATACTTATGGGTTGATTGAATTAATATAGTAAAAATATTCATCTTACCAAAAGCAATTCACAGATTCAGTGCAATTCCCATCTAAATACCAACACACTTCTTTACAAATTTTGAAAGGACAATTCTCAACTCCATATGGAAAAACAAAAACTGAGGCAAGCTAAAACAATCCTGAATAATAAAAGAACTTCTGGAGGTAGTACTTTCCTCGACCTCAAACTGTATTGAGAGCTATAATAATAAAAAAAAAACATAGTATTGGCAAAAAATAGATACATCAATTAATAGAATAGAATTGAAGATGCAGACAAACCCACACAACTATGAATGCCTGAGTTTTTGATAAAGAGGCCAGAAATAAACACTGGAAAAAGACAGCATCTTCAAAAAATGGTGATGGCCAAACTTGATGGACACTGTGGAAGAATACAAATAAATCTATTCTTACCACCCTGCACAAAATTCAAGAGTGTAGTGTGGAGCTGCGGGCCAGCTTTTCGTCCTGCCCGGATCCCACATGGTTAGCTTATGCCCCAAAATAACAACACACAAACTGTATTATTTTAAATACTGCCTGGCCCATTCGTTTCAGCATCTTATTATCTAATTCTCACCCATTAATTCCAGCCTCTTACTCACAACTTGACTAACCCATATCTAATAATCTGTGTAGCACCACAAAGTGGGTGTCTTACCGGGGAAGGATTCTAGTGTACGTCCATCTTGGGCTGGAGCTTCGTTGCATCTCTCTCCCTGAGGAGAGGCGTGGCATCTGCCCCACAGAGGAGAGGCGGGGCAACTGTCTGAGCCATCTACCTCACTTCCTTTTTCCTGTTCTGTCTACTCCACCTATCTAAATTTTGCCCTATCAAAAAGCCAAGGCAGTTTGTTTATTAGCCAATGAGAATCCTCCATCACAAGTGTAAATGGATCAAAGATCTTAACATATAACCTGTTACAGGGAAACTAATAGAAGAGAAAGTAGGGAATAGACTTGAATCTGTTAACAAACAAACAAACAAAAAAAGACTTTTTGAACAGAACACCATTAGTAAATATTATGGGAATTCTGCCACTGGACCTCTAGCCAATTAAGGCCAGTGTTTTGGTCCAAAAGGTGGGGTTTTCATTGGGGATGGATGTGACCAAAGAAGAGGTGGCCCTTTTTGAGCAAGGAAGAAAGTGGCAATGGGTATTATTGGTGAATTGTGATTCAGCTCAGGTTCAATGACTCTTACCTCTACTTCAGACTGAAATAGACAATCCTGCCTTTGCCAGTCCTCAGACTGAGACTGAGCCTAAGACCTGTCTCCTCTCATCTTACATTCCTCTCTAGTGCTGAAATTAAAGGCATCCATTACCACTGCCTGGCCTCTATGGCTAACTAATGTGGCTGCTGGGATTAAAGATGTGTGCCACCACTGCCTGGCCTGGGTGGCTGATTACAGTGTTGCTGTGTATGCCACCACCACCTGGCCTGTAGGGCTGACTAGTGTGACTGCTTTGCACCCTGATCTTCAAGCAAGCTTTGTTTATTAAAACACAAATAATATACCACTATAAAGTCTTCTAAGTTAAGATGAACAAAGCTTATATGATATGAACTCACAGAGACTGGGGCAGCAAGCACCAAGCTTGCTCACGTCTACACCAGGTCCTCTGCACTTCTGACATGGCTTCTAGTTGAATCTTCCTAAGGGATTCCTGAGTGTACTAACTATGGGTCATTGATTCTGAGCCTTCTCTTGAGTTCTTTTCCTTAGTTGGTTTGTCCTGTCCAACTTCAATGTGATACCTTTTGTTCTATCATATGGTATTTTATTATTATCCCTCATAAGTCTATTCTTTTCTAATGAGAGACAGAAAGGTAGTGGATAAAGATGGGAGGAGAGGGGAGGAGTGGGAAGGGAAACTGTAATCAAGATATATTATGTGAAAAAAGAATCTATTTTCAATAAAAAGAAAGTATTATGAGTGTGTGGGTGTATGTGACAGACACACAGAAGGGGACGCGCACACACACACACACACACACACACACACACACACATACACATACAGTACACTCATTGTTTTTAATCACTGGAACTTGGGCATTCTGATCAGACGCTGTCACTACCCTCAACTGTAGAGGCCTTGACTATTTTGTGCAGTGGTTCACATTTACCACCTCACACATGCCTGGCATAAAATATAGTTTTAGTCTGTCTGTTGAATGAATCAACACCTTATATTTGGCTCCTCTGTCTTAACAACAAGAAATTGATATAGCTGGAATTGTATTCAAGGAAGTGGAGAAAATAGGTATTTGATGATAAAAATGTTATGATGAGAAGTAATCAATATCTCATAATTTTCGGTCTTTGTTCATGTTCTGTAACTCAGAAATGAACTTCAACATGTTTCTTTTTAAAGGCTCCATAATTCTCTCTCTGCATGGATGGAGGTTTGTGATAAAGTGGTAGAGTTTATTGGAGAATCGGAGAGTTTTTTTCACCTTTGATCATTCGTCAGAACTTTTCTTGACATTGATCCAGTTCTATTGATTATCAAGGCAAATTACAGAAAATTACACGGCAGGTTTACAAGGCAAATTACAAGGCAAGTGACAGACAAATTTGTAACTCTAGCTAAAATCTTTTCCTGGATAGTCTTTAATATCTCTACTAGGATTTAGTCATAAGTCAGTATCTTAGAGGATTCATGGTTGCAAACTGGTGAGAGCTAATGGAAATCATGTAAGTGAGAAGGTATGTCCTAAGAGTTTGGAAGACAGAAGCATCAACTAGCCTAACAGTATAGGTAATCTACTTAGATTCTTTAATTAGGAAAGACTGCAAGTGTCAGAAGACAGATAGTAATTACAGACAAGCCTTTTGGGAAATATGGGGTTATAATAGGATACTCTACAAAACCTAGTGTTGGGTGAAGGAGTTTTGGATAATAATCAGAATGAAGGGCAGAAATCCAAAAATATATTTAGCTGTGCTGCAACATCTAGGGCAGCGGTTCTCAACCTGTAGGCCATGACCCCTTTGGCAACTCTCTATCTCTAAAAAATATTTACATTATTATTCAAAACAGTAGAAAAATTGCAGCTATGAAGTAGTAGAGAAAATATTTTTCTTTTAATTATTTACTTTTTATTATTATTTATTTTT
Organism: Arvicola amphibius; assembly: GCF_903992535.2. Lineage (NCBI taxonomy): Eukaryota > Metazoa > Chordata > Mammalia > Rodentia > Cricetidae > Arvicola > Arvicola amphibius. Next base: position 116,211,723 of record NC_052065.1, read on the forward strand.
TTATTAAAAATTTCTGCCTCCTCCCCGCCTCCCATTTCCCTCCCTCTCCTCCCACTCCCCTCCCCCTCCCTCTCCAGCCCGAAGAGCGGTAAGGGTTCCCTGTCCTGTGGGAAGTCCACGGTCCTCCCCCCTCCATCCAGGTCTAGGAAGGTGAGCATCCGCACAGGCTAGGCCCCTCCAAAGCCAGTACATGCAGTAGCATCAAAACCCAGTGCCATTGTCCTTGGCTCAGCTGTTAAAGGCTAGGCTCACAACCAAAAATTATTTACTTTTCTAATTGTAAATTATTTATTTTACATACTAACCACAGGGTCTAGGTAGGTCCTAAGCAGGCTCCCTAAATTGTCAGTCTAGAGTCCCTGAGCTCCCACGAGCTAGGGTCTGCTGTCTCTGTGGATTTCCCCTTCGTGATTGTGACCTCCCCCCCTTGCTCATATAATTCTTCCTCCCTCTCTTTAACTCGACTCCTGGAGCTTGGCCCAGGGCTTTACTGTGGATCTCTGCATCTGCTTCCATCACTTACTGGTTGAAGGTTCTGTGATGGCAATTACGGTAGTCACTAATCTGATTATAGGAGAAGGCCAGTTACCCTCTCCACTATTGCTTGGAGTCCTAGCTGGGTCATCCTTGTGGATTTGTGGGAGTTTCCCTGGTACTAGGTTTCTCCCTAACCCCATAATGGCCCCTTCTGTCAAGATATCTCTTTCATTATTCTCCTGCTTCATCCCTCCCCAAGCTCTACCATCCTGGTCCCTCAAGTTTCCATCCCCTATCTCTTCCATTCTACCCCACCCCCGCAAGGTTACCCAGGAGATCTCATCTATTTCCCCTTCCTAGGCAATCCATACATCCTTCTTAGGTCCTACTTTTTACCTAGTTTCTCTTGGAATGTGGATTGTATCCTGGTTATCCTTTGCTTTACATCTAATACTGTGTCTTTCTGAGTCTGGGTTACCTCACTCAGGATGATTTTTTTCTAGTTCCATTCATTTGCCTACAAATTTCATGCTGTCATTGTTTGTTACAACTCCATTGTGTAACTGTATCACATTTTTTTTTTATCCATTCTTCAGTTGAGCAGCATCTAGGTTGTTTCCAGGTTCTGGCTATTATGAGTAACTTTATGGTTGGGGATCATCACAACATAAGGAGCTGTATTAAAGCATCACAGCATTAGGTAAAGTACCTCTCTCTGATCTAGGGACATTAATAGACAGCATTAGTCTACAGTGAGAATTTTGTTTGTTTCTCAAGCCCTATTTTGTTCCATTTATTCTTTTAGGTTTGAAATCAGAAAAGAGCATAAATCTAAAATGTCTTTTGGAATAGAGTTAGACCAAGATAGGGGCATACAAACAAAATATCTCATCTTTATGCATGGATGATGACATTTTAACTGTAATTTCCTAGGGATATTATAGAGATAGGGTTTGGGGGCTCATACATTTTAAGAGATAGTAAGTTTGCTAATAAAACCTTACTTTGTGTATAGTTCCCACTGTCTTATAGCCTTAAAGATTTCAAAATATGTAAGTATAAATACCTGGAAAACAACACATTTTGCGTGTTTTTATAATCTGTGCGAGTCTCATCAGATCAACCATATTTTTGTATTGAATAATTCAGTGTTTTAGCACTGTGAGAGCCAGAATCTTGCAAAGCTAGCTAGACATATGTAGAGATTCCCACACATATATTCACAGCTTTTTTTATAAACTCCTTTTTTGGGGAAATATTTTGGACACGCTTCACAGTTTTTCTATACACAAATCTCCCAGTGAAGGATTTTCCAGTTACCCAGCATGCATGGCTTTGTTTTGCAAGAATAGTCAAGAATTTCACTTTCAAGTCCAAAATTAAAGAACTCTGGGAGGAGTGTCTTCTCCCCCCACCCTCATTCTCCTAAAAAGCTTACAGAAATTCCATGCACACATTCTGGAGTGGCTATGACTACAGACTACAGATATTTCTTTTCTCCAGATGAAGCAGTATAAGTACTAGTGAAGATAGGACCACTTTGGGATTCAAGAATATCACTGATGAGCTTGCATATATTTGCATATTAGTTTGTTGATATGTAAAACTGAAATAATTGTAGAATCAGTCTAATAGGAGTTTTGTGCCATATATTCATTAGTTGCTGTTGTTTTTTAAAGGTCTGCATTTTTTAAAAGGTAGTATATTTAAATGTGTATCCATATGACTTGGTGAAGAAAAATTAGAATAAGACACAGGAGACTCTGCTTAAAACAGAGAAAGAGAGGAAAGCTTTAGAAGCTTGCAAAGGCAGCATTAGAACAGATGAAAGAGGAGAGGGGCAGCTGACACAATAGTAAGTATACACAAAGGCAAACACAGTTTTAGCTGTGCAGCTCTGCAGGAACCTCATCTGAAATTTAAATCAAGTGGCCATGATGAAAAAAGTCAATAGTATCCCTAGGACAAGTCTACAGAGTTTACAAGCCTAGATTCTAGTTGTAAGTTTGGGTAAGGCAGACATTTATCCCGTGGAGCAAATATCATTTTGTCACTATGTACACCTTAGAGAAGAATGTCTCCCTGCCACCTTAAGAGGGAATCTGTTATCGAAATCTGAGTTATCCTGGAGGCTTGAGAACAGGAAGCAACCACATGTACTGTAGCTTGATTTTGTCCTGCTACAGCTCCAAGACAATAAAAAAGCAGGAGAGCCAGATGACAGCAAATTAAAAAGCACAGCTTATTGGGAGCTGGATTCAGGCAGTAAAGTACAAACATAAATAACCCTGTCCTAGGTGCCCTGGAGCACCTTCTATCAATTGAAAATAAACCTCTGGACTGGAGAGATGTCTCAGAGGTTAAGAGCACTGGTTGCTCTTCCAGGGGTCCTGAGTTCAATTCCCAACAACCACATGGTGGCTCACAACCAACTATGATGAGATCTGTTGCCCTCTTCTGGTGTGCAATAAAACATGAAGACAGATTACCATATACATAATAAATACATACTCTTTTTTTAAAAAAAAAATAAAGAAAATAAACCCGAAGTTTAAGAACTCCAAGACTGAGGGCAATAGGTGTGTCAACTTTGGAGATACCTGTCTTCCTTGTTGCTTCAGAACCTACAAACTGTAGTCTCCTGAAACCCCCGGATGCAGTCCTCACGCAGGGCACTTCAGATGGCTTAAAAACAAAGATGCAGTTTCTCTTCCTATACAGTTCTTGGTAGTGTGGCTGTGAGTCACAATGCTGGGAGCTGCACCAGTATCTTCCGGATGAATGGTCAGTGCTCTTCACTACTGAGCCAACTCCCCTGCCCCCTATATTAAACGTTTGCTAGCATTTTTACTTTACTGAATTCAATTCTTTTGGTTATTTTTCCCCACCATATAGCCATCTGATTTTGTTCAATTGATATTTTGTGTCAATTTATTTTCCTTTTTTTTTTTGATCTTTATGTTTCCCTTTTGACTTTCCCGTAATACATTCGGTGGTATTTTCATCTTATCTTGTTTTTTGTAAAACTTTTACATTTTCTATGTTTTAATTTTCTATTTCATTTGGCATGTTCATGTACTCTTTTGTGCTTTCTTGTTATTGGGAAACCTATTTTCATTTTCGTTCTCATTTCTCAGATTTTTCCCTTCCATAACATCTGCCTCCAATTGTAGTCTTTTCTCCTATCATTAATTTAATGTTACTCACTCCTTCTTTATTTTCCTCTTTGTCTGTCTCTTTTCCTTATCTCTTTCATTCACCATATTCCACATTTATGCTAAATACCTTTTAATTTCATAGTAAAATCTACATTTCTTTGACATTTTCTGTTTTATGATCTCTGGTGACGTATTCTTGAGTTTTAAGAAGTTTTAAAGGTGCTCTATTTTTTTATCATTTGAGAATGTTGCTTTAACATTTCTCTAGCCCGTCTCATCTCTAGTCTTATTGCTGTGACAAAATATTGAAAACTCACTGGATAGATTGGGATGAGAATGGCTCCATAGGATCACATGTTTGAATACATGGTTCTCAGTTGGTGAAACCTTTTTGGAAGGATTATGAGGTATGATCTTATTGGGCTCTCTCTCTCTCTCTCTCTCTCTCTCTCTCTCTCTCTCTCTCTCTCTCTCTTTCTACCTCTGTCTTTATCTCTGCCTTCTACTTTGGGTTCAGGACACAAGGTCTCACCTGTTCCAATAGCCATGGCTTCATTCTACCATCATGGATTCTAACCCTTTGAAGCCATAAGTACGTATTAAACCCTTCCTTCTCTTTTAAGTTGCCTTGGTAGTAGTGTTTTATAGCAGAATGAGAAAATAAGCTAAGACTAATAACTTAAGGAATGATAAATTTTGACTTACAGTTTGAGGGTATAGTCCAGCATGACAAAAATTACAATGATTACATGATTTCAACTTGCTTTCTCCTTTTTATTCGACCTACAACCCCAATATATGAAATTATATGACCCAGATTTATTTGGGGTCTTCCCATCTCAAATAACCCAGTCTAGAAATTTTCTCACAGACATGCCCAGAGTTTATCTCCCAAATGACTAAATCTTGTCACTCTGACAATATTAGCCATCCTATTGTCCCTTGAGTGTTCCTAGGGATTAAACTATCAATAAAAGATGGATCAATAGCAAAATCCCTAAATAAAACTTGAAGACATATCCAAACCCGTAGATATGCAAAAGGCAACACAAAAACCCATAAAATAAAAATCAATTTAACTTATCCTCAGCTACTGAGTTCAAATATAATGAAATAAGTGAAAAGTCAGGTGAAGATTTCAAAAGTTTATTAGTAAAAAGTGTCAGTGATATCAGAAATATATAAACAATATTAGAAACTATATAACAATATTACCTTAATTCAGGAATTGGAGAGAATGTCAATCACATACAAGTCAACAAACTGGATGAGAAAATCAGCAGTATGGATGAAAGAGCCAACAGCACAGAAGAAAAAAATTATGAATAAAATTGAGATTTATAAAAGAACCAAATAAAAATATTGGAAATGAATTACTCAGTAAATCATATAAAAATATTGGCATGTTTTTAAAAACTAACCCAATTGATAATAAGAAATGAGGATAGGGTTGAAGGAAAAAGGCAAGGAAATATTTTCAGACCTCAACAGAGATTAATAATTGCTATGGCGATGCTATCCCAGGACACTGCGCAATGATCAGAGAGAATACTTAAGAATCTACAGGATAGTTGAGTACATGTCCTTGTGGTATGATTGAGCATCTTTGGGTATATACCCAAAAGTGGTATTGCTGGGTCTTGAGGAAGGCCATTTCCTAATTTTCTAAGAAATTGCCATACTGATATCCAAAGGGGCATTATTTGTCATAGCCAGAACCTGGAAACAATCTAAATGCCCCTCGACCAAAAAAAAATGGACAAGGAAAATGTGATACATTTAACACAATGGAGTTCTACACACACACACACACACACACACACACACACACACACACACAAACACCCTGAAATTTGCTGGCAAATGATGGAGCTAGAAAGCATCATTTTGAGTGAGGTAACTCAGAACCAGAAATACAAGTATCACATGTACTCACTCATTAGTGACTTTTAGATATAAAGCAAAGAAATCAGCCTATAATTCACAATCACAGAGAACCTAGACAACAGTGAGGACCCTATATACATGAATCTAATGTATATGGGAAATAGAAAAAGACAAGATCTCCTGAGTAAATTGGGAGCATGGGGACAATGGGGGAGGGTAGAAGAGGAGGGAAGAGGAAGGGAGGGGAGCAGAAAAAAATGTAGAGCTCAATAAAACATAATAAAAAATATTTTTTAAAAAAATCTACAGGATAGAAGAAAGTGCTGAGCTAACAATCAAAGTTACTAAAATATATTCAAGGGAAAATTTTCAGATGTACAGAAAGGTTAAACACCTATTCATAAGAGACATTTAGACCTTTAAAATGACATGACAGGAAATACACCTCTCTACAACATAATGTAGTCAGGATATCAAAAATGCAAACCAATAAATAATATTAAAATCTGTAGGGCTAAAACATCTACTTATTGACAAAGACAGCATATTAGAATTGCGTCACATTTCTCACCGGCAACTCGAAAAGCTAAGAAAGCAATGGACGATATAATTCCAAACTGAAAAAGTAAAAATAACTGCCAACTAAGATTGTTCTAGCTAACAACCTTATCTTTTAAAATTGACAGAAAAGGGAAGATCTCAAATGGTTTTGAATATGAACAAAAGAAGAAGAGATGAACCTTGTTCATTACCTGGAGCCATCTTTTAAATTTATTTATTATCATTCTGAGAAGTGGATTATTTTGCTTGAAGAGACTTCAGGGACAAAGTGCTTAAAAGGCAGCTAAATCCCATTATCAACTTGCAACCACATGTTCATTGTAGAGCTCTCTTATTTCCTTCCTTTCATCTTTCCTTCCTTCCTTCCTTCCTTCCTTCCTTCCTTCCTTCCTGCCTGCCTGCCTGCCTGCCTGCCTGCCTGCCTGCCTGATTGCTTACCTTCCCCATCCACTTCCTTATCAATATCCCTTTTGAGGCAGGGTTTTGCTATACATCCTAGACTGCCCTTCAATTTACTGTATAGACTATGCTAGACTTGAACTTGCAATGGTCTTTGTGCCTTGGCCTCTTGAGTGATGAGGTTGCAGACATGCGCCTTAGGGAACATTAGTTCTGTCATTAAAATAGATGTTGCTTTTGCTTAGTAACTCTGGACTTCATTAGTGACAAAGCTAAAACTTGACTAACATCATTAACTCCATTTCCCCCTCCTAATTTGTCAGGGAGAAGAGCCATTTTAAGGATGATTAGTTAGAATGTCCCATTTTTTGGAAGAGTTCCTAACTCAGGAAGTCAAGAAGATAATGAATGAGTGTAGGAGGAATGTCCAAAGTCTATTGTTGTAGAAGGAGCGGCGGGGCTGTGTCCAGCCACCCGGCTCCCGGCCACCAGCTAGCTTATGCCCCGACATAACATCACACAAATTGTATTCTTTTAAACACTGCCTGGCCCATTATTTCAGCCTCTTACTCACATCTTGATTAACCCATATCTAATAATCTGTGTAGCACCACGAAATGGTGCCTTACCGGGAAGTTTCTAGCGTATGTCCATCTTGGGCTGGAGCTTCATTGCATCTGGCTTCTCTCTGAGGAGAGGCACGGCGGTCTGCCTAACTTAAGAGAGGCGTGGAATCTGACTGAGCCATCTACCTCACTTCCTTCTTCCTGTTCTGTCTACTCCACCCACCTAAGGGCCGTTCTATCAGATGGGCCAGGCAGTTTCTTTATTAATTATCCAATGAAATCATCAGATAGATAGAAGACACACCTACATCATATTGGGATCCTATGAAAACTTTTGAATTAAGCACTAAGGTAAACAAAAGTATGTAAACAGTGTTAAATGGAGTATCTCCTCTGCCTCACTGTTTCCCTGATTTCCTCCACCCCATCTCGGTAATTTTGGATTTGAACACTTTCTGGAAATGCAAGCTTTCCAGAAATAGATTAGTTCTGAGTTCCTTTACAAACTGTCACTACTGCAATAGAGTCTTCCATCCTGTCCTTTATGCTTCCCCGCTAATTTAATTCACCTGTGCACGAGCCTAATCACCATAGTTTTGTTTTATTGACTTCTAGCCCGGTTATGCTCTGGATATGTGATACACTTGATTACCATCTTATGAACATTCTTGTCGAAACTGACAAGTTAGATAACAGATTTTAGGAGGAAAGAAGAAGGCATCTTTGCCATTGGGCTAGCTGAATTGCCAGTGAGGGGAGAATTGAGAACAAGCAGTAACTTCACCGTGACTTGGCATTGCTGTGATATTTTTATTGTACTGTGTAAACTGTGAGTCTACAACAGCTTGGAGATTTTTCAATAAACTACCTTTGCTCGCAGACATTCTCCGAAGCGTTGCTCTCACATTTGTGCTTTTCATTAAGGCATGCGTCCCTGCCAGGAACCATGCTAAGGGGAAAGAGAGATTTGAAATGCAAAGTCCCTGTTCTCAATAAGCTTACAATCTAATTGTGGACTGGCAGTCCAAAGCAACTACGCTTAAAAATGAATGAAAGATCTGAACCAAGGAGCAAACAAAATGCTTTTAGGCAAATATTGGGAAACAAAATCACCCAGCAGCCGCGGTCAGGCAAAGTGGAAGGAGCTCTGGGAAGAATAACATTGAAGAAATGGCATGTGATTTGGTTTTTCACAATGAATTAGATTAGCTAGGTGGTGAGGGTGGGAAGGGCACTGAAAGAAGACAGAACAATATATACAGGAACAATATTGGATAAAAAAAACTTTAGAGAAAGGAAGTATCATTTTCTGCGGGGATGCAGTGAGTAGTGAAGATGAAGAGGCCAGCGGAGGTCTTAATTCATGGGTATATCTTAAAAGCAATACGGAGCCACTAGAAATCTCCAGTTTGGGAGAAGGATTATAGGAAGGAAACAGTAACACAGTGATATTTTTCTTCTAAAATCAACCTGGAGATGTTGACTGGATAATTTAGAGAAAGACGAGACAAGAAAAAAATAAATGGTCATGCTGATAAGTAGCGGTGGGCCCATGAACTACAAACGAAACACCGAAGGCAGATAGGGAGGAATAACAGGGAAACATTTCAGAGCAAGATTTGATAAAAAACCAATGAGTGAAAGGTTTTCAAGGGTAAATAAGAAAGAGATCTAAGGCCCCAATTAGAGGATAATGGTAATTCCATCCTGTAGCATGTGTAATGTGCTTTTAATTTCCAACATTGAGTGTCTATGATCTCATTTGATCTTGCATCCACTCTGCAAGGTAGGTTAAGAAATATATTTTCTCTTCTTTGACAGTTGCAGTCCAGCGAGGTTAAGTGATTCACTCAGAATTTCGTAGCTCATTAAGCACAGACCCCTGCCTAGAGCCCAGACTTGCTGACGCTTTAGCATGCTTTTTCCACTTCATCATGATGGTGTGCTGTTAAAGTGCTTGCCTGGACTCAACCAGAAACAGTCATTATGCACATTACTATTGGAGGAAAAAAGAGGGGGAAAGGCATCCAGCGAGATGAATACTCACAAATTTTGACTCAATTGAGATTATTAATGATATTAACTCTGACAATTCACTATGTGCAACATGAGGCAATTATATGAATTAATTGCTAAAATCTTCTGAGTCTTTTGCTTTTAGTGTGATGGGCCCCCGTACGCTCCTATATTTGAATGATTGGCCCCCAGTTGGTAGAACCACTTTCAGAAAAATTAGAAATAGGGCCTTATTTGAGGTGTGGTATGTCACTGTGGGGGTGGGCTTTGAGGTTTCAAAAGCTCATACCAATTCCAGTTTGCTTTCTCTCTCCCTCTGACTTGCTGGTCTCAATGTAGGCTCTTAGCTACTCCTCCAGTGTCATGCGTGTCTGCTTCTTGCCATGCTATCCACCATAACGGACATGGGCACATTTTCTGAAACTGTAAGCAAGCCCCTAATTAAATGCTTTCTTTTATAAGATACCTTGGTCATGGTCTTTCACCATGGTGAGAGAAAATTAACTTAAGACTGTGTAACTTTTTTCAAATATATATGACTGCACAAATTTCATGGCTACAGAGCCTGGAAACCTTAGCTTGAAATTTATAAACCAGACAAAAATGCATCACTACTGTTACTTAACACTTTTCTAGCTTATATCCAGCAGGTTTAGACGCAGACAAAAGTTAGACGCTACTTTGATAAGTAGTGTCCAAAGTTATAAGTCGGTGGAGAACTTAATTAAAATGAAACCATCAGTTTTTAAAATGGCACTTTTGAATTGCCCAACATACAAAACTATAGCTATTTTTATGATCCTTTTTACTCCCAGGTATTAGAATGATCAACTATTTACTTTAGGGTGTCTGTAAAATATCACGTTACCTATAGCCACCACTCAACAATCTTAACTTTGAATGGGGGTACTTAATTGATTGAGTTCAGAGAGGAGGTAGAGAGGTCACAAATTCAAAACTGTACCCCTCACACCAATAGGCAGAAAATGAGGACAAAACTTTTATTATTATGACTGGTCAGTCTAACAATTTATTGTGTCCTTTACACTCCAATCACTTAATTCTTTTTTGCAGGAGGCTAAGTTCTTGGAGTTTCCATAGAGAAAGGATAATGGAGTGGCAAGACTCAACATACCAACCACAGTTTTCCCTCCATCTTCTCCTCCCTTTCATGCCTCCACCTCCCTTCTACCCCCTCTCACTCCTCCTCCATCTCCATTTAAAAGGGGTAAGGCCTCCCATGGGAGACAACAAAGCATGGCTCATCAAGTTGAGACTGGACCAAACTCTTTCCCTTGCATCGAAGCTGGGCAAGGCATCCCACCTTAGGAAATAGGTTACTGAGAGCCAGTTCACGTGTCAGGGACAGGTTTTGGTCCTACTGTTAGGGCCCCGATAAAAGACCAAGCTACACAACTATCACCTACATGCAGAGGGCCTAGGTAGGTCCCATGCTGGCTCCCTACCTGTCAGTCCAGAGCCCATGAGCTTCCACAAGCTCAGGTCAGCTGTAGCTGTCTCTATGGATTTCCCTGTTGCTAATATAATTCCTCCTCCCTCTCTTCAACTGAACTCCTGGAGCTCAGTCCAGGGCTTGGCTTGTGGATCTCTACATCAGCTTCTATCAGTTACTAGATAAAGGTTCTGTGAAGACATTTAGGATAGTCACCAATCTGATGACAGGGCAAGGTCAATTCAAGCACTTTCTCCACTATTACTAGGAGTCCTAGTTGGGGTCATCATTGTGGATTTGTGGAAGGTTCCCTAGCACTAGACTTCTCCCTTATCCCATAATGGCCCCTTCTATCAAGATATCTCTCTCTCTTTACTCTCCCCCATCCCACCTCCAACTCGACCATCATGATCCCTCATATCCCCCTCTCTCCATCTCCTCCCTCTCTAGCATCTCCCACAATTTTCTCAGACTATCTCATCTATTTCCTCTTCCCAGGGAGATCCATGTGTCTCTTTTTGGACCATCCTTGTTTCGTACCTTCCCTGGGGTTGAGGATTGCATCCTAGTTGTCCTTTGCGGTACATATAATATTCACTTATGAATGAATACATACTATATACTCAGTACCTCCTAAGGACACAAGATTTCTTTGGAATTTGAACCAAATTAGAGTATTTTAACAAAATATCCCCATACTACAGTTTCTCTAGGAAATCATTAGTATAATTCATATATATTTATATTCTGGAAACCACTTAGCAAGACTTTAACCAACTCACAGTTGTACAGTTCAGATAGAAACAGGTGACAAATTCCTGACATTTCTTGCATGTGTTTTCCTTGTTGCTAAGTTTTTTATAGTAGTTCTTTTGAAGTTAGAGTTTTTTCAATTCCTAAATTTTTAACCATTCATGTTTGCCTACCTCCCTAGAAAAAATATTTAAAATCTATTTTCCCCAGTCTAAGGGTGACTCAATTATTTCAAACAGCAAGCTGTCATTTTTTAGGTGTTTCTTTTTTTTAATTAAAAATTTCTGCCTCCACCCTGCCTCCGATTTCCCTCCTTCACCCTCCTCTCTCCTCCCCCTCCCTCTCCAGTCTGAAGAGCGGTAAGGGTTCCCTGCCCTGTGGGAAGTCCACGGTCCTCCCCTCTCCATCCAGGTCTAGGAAGGTGAGCATCCAAACAGGTTAGGCCCCTCCAAAGCCAGTACATGCAGTAGGATCAAAACCCAGTGCCATTGTCCTTGGTGTCTCAGCAGCCCTCATTGTCTGCCATGTTCAGGGAGTCCAGTTTTATCCCATGCTTTTTCAGTCCCAGTTCAGCTGGCCTTGGTGAGCTCCCATTAGATCAGCCCCACCGTCTTAGTGGGTAGGTAGACCCCTCGCTGTCCTGACTTCCTTGCTCATGTTCTCCCTCCTTCTGCTCCTCATTTGGACCTTGGGAGCTCAGTCCGGTGCTCCAATGTGGGGCTCTGTCTCTATCTCCATCCATCGCCAACTATGTTTATAGCAGCATTTCTAATAGCCAGAACCTGGAAACAACCTAGATGCTCTTCAATAGAAGAATGGATGAAGAAAGTGTGGAATATATACATATTAGAGCACTACTCAGTGGTAAAAAACAATGACATCTTGAATTTTGCATGCAAATGGATGGAAATAGAAAACACTATCCTGAGTGAGACAACCCAGACCCAAAAAGATGAACATGGGATGTACTCACTCATAATTGGTTTCTAGCCATAAATAAAGTACATTGAGCCTATAATTTGCGATCCTAGAGAAGCTAAATAAGAGGGTGCACCCAAAGAAAAACATATAGTTATCCTCCTGGATATTGGAAGGAGACAAGATTGCCAGGCAAAATTGGGAACTTGGGGGTGGGGTGGGATGGGGCTAGTGGGAGATGGGGAGAGAAAAGTGTGAAGGGGAGGATAGGGAGAGCTTGGGGAATGGGATGGTTGGGATAAAGGAAGGGTGGATATGGGAGCAGGGAAGTATATATCTTAATTAAGGAAGCCATTTTAGGGTTGGCAAGAGACTTGACTCTAGAGGGGTTCCCAGGTGTCCAGGGAGATGTCCCCAGCTAGTTCCTTGGACAGCTGAGGAGAGGGAACCTGAAATGGCCCGATCCTATAGCCATAATGATGAATATCTTGCATAGCAAGCTGTCATTTGATGAAAAGTTCTTCTGTGTGCATTCCACTAAAATCAAGGTTCTCCCTCGTTACATTATTAGTCTTGGTTGTAAGGTGACAAAATTTCTAGACCACTGAGAAAATGATGAGGTCCCAGGTATAAATATGCTTGGGAGAAGCTCAGAACTCTTTGCTTTCAAGACTCAGCAGATAAGTCATTTCCACAAGTCCTTTTGGTATAGGATTCAATATTCCTGAAGATGCTATACACTATGTCATCATCATTTATAAAGAAAACCCATCAAAAACATAACACAATGTCTTAGGACTTCTGTGTTCTTTGGGTGGCAGCATTAAGTTTCTGATGTTGTTATAGGCCTTTCCATTCCAAATACCTCTAAACATATTTCAGCCACAGGGTTTAACTAATTTTTAGCAACCTGATAACGTCATGTATATTTCATTGTTGGAGGAGGTCACTCATTTGTTTCCAGCTTCCCAGACCTGAAATAATCACTCAGAAACTATATTATTTTCAATACTGTTTGGTCAATAGCTTAAGCATATTTCTAACTAGCTCTTATATCCTAAACTAACCCATCTCCATTAATCTGAGTATCACCATGAAGTTGTGGCTTACAGGCAAAATTTCCAGCTGGCAGCTTGCATCCTTCTCCTCTGGTAGCTCCATGGCATCTCCCTGACTGCGCCTACTCTCTCTATATATCTTTCCCAGCCTGGCTATATTCTGCTAAGCCATTGGCCAACAGCAGCTTCTTTATTCATTAACCAATAAAAGCAGCACATATACAGAAGGACTTCCCACACCATTTTATTTCCTGTAATAGTTGAGGAAGCTGGGGTAGAAATTTGACCCATATCTTATAGCCAGTATCACATTTTGAATCTAGAAAGCCAGGAAAAATAGTGTTTCCCTTCTCTTCTCAGCAACAACTATAATGACAAAACCTGAACCAATCAAGCATTCACTAGAAAGTTCATTCACATAGAAAGATGAGGAGAGTCTTGCCCAACCCTCAAGTTCCCAATTTTGCCTGGCGATCGTGTCTACTTCCAATATCCAGGAGGATTACTATATCTTTTTTGGGAGTTCACCTTCTTATTATCTTCTCAAGGATCCCAAACTTATAGGCTCGATGTCCTATAATCATGGCTAGAAACCGAATATGAGTGAGTACATCCCATGTTCATCTTTATGGGTCTGGGTTACCTCACTCAGAATAGTGTTTTCTATTTCCATCCATTTGCCTGCAAAATTCAAGATGTCATTGTTTTTTACCGCTGAGTAGTATTCTAGCATGTATATATTCCACAGTTTCTTCATCCATTCTTCCACTGAAGGGCATCTAGGCTGTCTCCAGGATCTGGCTATTACAAATAATGCTGCTATGAACATAGATGAGCATATGCTTTTGTTGTATGATTGGGCATCTCTTGGGTAGATTCCCAATAGTGGAATTGCTGGGTCCTGGGGTAGGTTGATCCCGAATTTCCTGAGAAACCGCCACACTGCTTTCCAAAGTGGTTGCACAAGTTTGCATTCCCACCAGCAATGGATGAGTGTGCCCCTTACCCCACAACCTCTCCAGCAAAGGTTATTATTGGTGTTTTGGATTTTAGCCAATCTGACAGGTGTGAGATGATATCTCAAAGTTGTTTTGATTTGCATTTCCCTGATAGCTAGGGAGGTTGAGGGTTGGGCAAGACTGGGCCAAGGGAAGATGGGGAGAGAAAAGTGTGAAGGGGAGAGCGGGGGGAGCTCGGAGGAATGGGGTGCTTGGGATATAGGAAGGGTGGATATGAGAGCAGGGAAGCATATATCTGAATTTAAGGAGCTACCTGAGGGTTGTCAAGAGACTTGACCCTAGAGGGGTTCCCAGGTTTCCAGGGAGACGCCCCCAGTTAGTTCCTTGGGCAGCTGAGGAGAGGGAGCCTGAAAAGGCCAGTTCCTATAGCCATACTGATGAATTTCTTGCATATCACCATAGAACCTCCACCTGACGATAGATGAAGAAAATGACAGAGCCCCACCTTGGAGCACCGGACTGAGCTCCCAAGGTCCTGATGAGGAGCAGAAGGAGAGAGAACATGAGAAAGAAAGTCAGGACCGTGAGGGAACCTCCAGCTGGCGACAGATGGGGAAGGTGACTGAGCCCCACATTGGAGCACTGGACTGAGCTCCCAAGGTCCCGATGAGGAGCAGAAGGAGCGAGAACATGAGGGAGAAAGTCAGGAACGAGAGGGGTGCGTTCACTCATGGAGACGGTGGGACAGAACTAATGGGAGATCACCAACTCCAGGTGGAATGGGACTGATGGATCATGCGACCAAACCCGTCTCTCTGAGTGTGGCCAACAGCGGGGGCTGACTGAGAAGCAAAGGACAATGGCTCTGGGCTCTGATTCTTCTTCATGGACGGGCTCTGTGGGAGCCTTCTCAGCTTGGTCGATCACCTTCCTGGACCTGGGGGGAGTTGGGAGGACCTTGGTCTTAGCATAGAGTGGGGAACCCTGATGGCTCCTTGGCCTTGAGAGGGAGGGAGGGGAGGTATGGGTGGAGGGGAGGGGAGGGAAGGGGGAGAAGGAGGGGAGAGAAAGGGGAGAAGGAGGGGAGGGAGGGGGAGGAGGAGGGAAGGAGATGGAAATTTTTAAATATAAAAAAAAATAAACCATGAGGAAAAAAAAAAAAAAAAGATAAATATGGCCTCATAGGGTTAAAAATCAAAGGTTAACCAAAAATTTTAAATGTATTTGGTTATTTATGATCATTTAAAAGGACTAAACTTGTAATATGGTTTAAAAAATATAAAATGTAATTACAAAAAAAAAAAAAAAAAAAAAGAAAGATGAGGAGAATTGGATGTCGCCTCTTAAACTTCATGACATCATAGCCTCCACATCTTGTCTCATCACCTATAAATAGCAGTTAATACTTATAATAATACCTTGCTGGTTATTTCATGAGATTCTTTTTTAATTTTTATTGCTTTACAAATAATACCATTCAAAATTTTCACTTCCTCCCCTCCTCCCATTTTTCTCCCACTCCCTCACTTACCCTCCCCCAGCCCCCTCCAGTCCTGAGGGAGCAAGGTAGCCTGCCCTGTAGGCAGTTCAAGGCCCTCACCCCTCCATCCAGGCCTAGGAAGGTGTGCATCCAAACAGACTAGGAACCCAAAAAGCCAGTACATGCAGTAGAGACAAATCCCAGTGCCATTATCATTGGCTTCTCAGTCAGCCCCCATTGTCAGCCACATTCAGAGTCCAGTTTGATCCCATGCTTGTTCAGTCCCTGTCCAGCTGGCTTTGGTGAGCTCCCATTAGATCAGGCACACTGTCTCAGTGGGTGGGCCAACACCTCACTGTCCTGACTTCCTTGCTCATCTTCTCCCTCCTTCTCCTCTTCAACTGGACCTTGGGAGCTCAGTCCAGTGCTCCGATGGGGGTCTCTGTCTCTATCTCCATCCATCGCCAGATGAAGGTTCACTCAGGATGGATCTCCTTAGTACTTCATGGGATTCTTTTGAGGATGGTGTGTCACAATATATGATGAAGAATAAGATAAGGTATTTAAAACACCCTACAACCATAGGAACTAGAAAGATACAAATTCACACAGTAACATCATCCATGTATAGATTTTTCTCTTCCTCTAGAAGCAACAAATGCTTCTTTTATTATTGAAAGCCTAGCAAGGAGAACAGATCCTATTAAATTGTAGACAGTTAAATGCATAATGAATATAAGATAAATGCATGAATGCATCAATGTTTAAGGGAATGAAAAGCTTTTGGATGCAGAAATTAGGAAGCAAAGACATGTTCAATTTCTGGCTCATGCGACTTAGCCACTATGTCATCTAGCATTTCTTAAATGGGAACAATAGAAAAGGCATTATTCAAAATGTGTTTTACTCTTAGAAAAGCTCCTTAGTGGCTAAATCAAGCCCACAGCCTTCATTTCCAGTCTTTATCATGTCACTCCGTGTTTGCAAGCTAGAGAAGCCTATAAAGGTATATAGAATCTGATAATAAAGCCACCAGATTGTAGTAGGGAGAAGGTGGTTCTGTTTCTAAATTCTAAGTGTACCTATTATGAAGAATGGAATATCTCTCTCTCAAAACAGGCTCCTTAAAACACCCAATTCTCAAAATAAGTCCCTGAAGTCAAATTGAACACAATCTCTGTACTACAGAGTTTTCACCTGTGGCGTGACGTTTAAGAAGTGCATTTCCCAAACATTCTTGCCACTGATGTTCAAAACTTTTGTGATGATTTTGTTACTTTTATGTGTCTAGGCTTTGCCTGGCTGTATGGCAGTGGGCCATCCGTATACCTGATGCCTGTGGAGACCAGAAGAGGGCACTGGATGCCCTAGAACTGGAGTTACCCATGATTGTGAGCTGCCTTGTGGGTGCTGGGCATCAAGCTGTGTCCTTTGGAAGAAGAGCCAGTGCACCATTGCTCTAGCACCCCATACTCGATGTTTGACTCAATCAGTAAGAGAAACTTGCAACAAAATTAGTAAGCAGAAGTGACGCAGACGCCACCAAGGCTCTTCCTGGCACCGTGTTTAGGTGGGCCGACTTTGTCACAAGAGACCTAAGTGACTTCAAAACATTGCTTTGAGACTACAGCATAAGCAAGGTCATTGCCAACAGTTTTCTAGTATTTGTAAAATTTCTTAGGATTCCCGCAACTGGCTGAAGTTGCTGGCAACAGTCGCTCTTTTTTTTTTTTTTTTTTTTTTTTTTTTACAGTTTAAAATAGTTTTTTTTCATGGTTTATTTTTTTATATTTAAAAATTTCCATCTCCTCCCCTCCTCCTCCCCCTTCCCTCCCCTCCCCTCCACCCATACCCCCCTCCCTCCCTCTCCAGGCCAAGGAGCCATCAGGGTTCCCTACTCTATGTTAAGACCAAGGTCCTCCCAACTCCCCCCAGGTCCAGGAAGGTGAGCAACCAAGCTGAGAAGGCTCCCACAGAGCCCGTCCATGCAGCAGAATCAAAGCCCAGCGCCTTTGTCCTTGGCTTCTCTTTCAGCCTTCACCGTCGGCCACATTCAGAGAGTCCGGTTTGGTCTCATGTTCCATCAGTCCCATTCCAACTGGAGTTGGTGATCTCCCGATAGTTCTGTCCCACCGTCTCCATGGGTGAACGCACCCCTCACGGTCCTGACTTTCTTTCTCATGTTCTCTCTCCTTCTGCTCCTCATTAGGACCTTGAGAGCTCAGTCCGGTGCTCCAATGTGGGGCTCAGTCATTTTCTTCATCTATCGCCAGGTGGAGGTTCTATGGTGATAAGCAAGAAATTCATCAGTATGGCTATAAGAACTGGCCTTTTCGGGCTCCCTCTCCTCAGCTGCCCAAGGAACTAGCTGGGGGCATCTCCCTGGAAGCCCAGGAACCCCTCTAGAGTCAAGTCTCTTGACAACCCTCAGATGGCTCCCTTAATTAAGATATATGCTTCCCTGTTCCCATATCCTTCCTGTATCCCAAGCATCCCATTCCTCCGAGCTCCCCCCATTCTCCCCTTCACGCAGTAAAAAACAATGACATCTTGAATTTTGCATGCAAATGGATGGAAATAGAAAACACTATTCTGAGTGAGGTAACCCAGACCCAAAAAGATGAACATGGGATGTACTCACTCATAATCGGTTTCTAGCCATAATTAAAGGACATCAAGCCTATGATTCGGGAACCTTGAGAAGATAATAGGAAGATGAACCCAAAGAAAAACATATAGTAATCCTCCTGGATATTGGAAGTAGACACGATCGCCGGGCAAAAATTGGGAACTTGAGGGTGGGGCGAGACGGGGCCAAGGGAAGATGGGGAGAGAAAAACAGTCGCTCTTTTGATTTTTCTTTCCTTTTATTTTGAATACAGAAGAAGTTTTCTTTATTGACTCACTGGTCCATCTCCTCTCTGGAATCTTAGATTCCAGCTGATTTATTCCTTGGCTTTCAGCAATAGTCAGATGCTTTGTGTTTGACCTTGTTTGGTTGTTTGTTTTTTTAATTAATTTTTTATTGTTTTTATTGAGCTATGCATTTTTCTCCCCTCCCCTTTCCTTTGTACCCTTCCTCATGATCCACACATTCCCAATTTACTCAGGAGATCTTTTCTTTTTCTCCTTCTCATGTAGATCCATATATGTCTCTCTTAGGGTCCTCTTTGTTGTCTAGGTTGTGTGGAACTGTGGACTATAAGCTTGATCTTTTCTTTTCTTTATGTCTAGAAGCCTCTTATGAGTAAGTACATATTGTATTTGTCTCTGGATCTGGGTTGCCTCACTCAATATTGTTTTTTCTAAATCCATCCATTTGCTTGCAAGTTTCAAGATGTCATTATTTTTTAACACTAAGTAGTACTCCATTGTGTAAATGTACCACATTGTCTTTATCCATTTTTTGGTTTAAGAGCACCTAGGTTGTTTACAGGTTCTGGCTATTACAAATAAGGCTGCTATGAACATAGTTGCGAACATGTCCTTGTGGCAAGGTTGAGCATTCTTTCAGTATATACCCAACAGTGGTATTGCTAGGTTTTGAGATAGATTGTTTCATAATTTTCTGAGAAATTGCCATACTAATTTCCAAAGTGGCTGTACAAGTTTGTACTCCCACCAGCAATGGAGGAGTATTTCCCTTACCCCACATTCTTTCCTGCATAAGCTGTCATCAGTGTTTTTAATCTTGGCCATTTTGACAGGTGTAAGATGGATTCTCAGAGTTGTTTTGATATGCATTTCTCTGATGACTAAGGATGTTGAGCATTTCCTTAACTGTCTTTCAGTCATTTGAGATTCGTCTGTTGAGAGTTCTCTGTTTGGGTCTCTACCCCATTTTTTATTGGATTATTTGTTCTTTTGATGTCAATTTCTTGAGTTCTTTGTATATTTTAGAAATAAGCCCTCTGTCCGATGTGGAATTGACAAAGATATTTTCCCATTCTGTAGGCTGCCATTTTGTCTTGTTGACCATGTCCTTTGCTTTATAGAAGCTTTTCAGTTTCAGGAGGTCCCATTTATTGATTGTTGCTCTCAGCGTCTGGGCTGGGGTTATATTTAGGAAGTGGTCTCCTGTGCCAATGCATTCAAGTGTACTTCCCACATTCTCTTCTATAAGGTTCAGTGTGGCCGGCTTTATGTTGAGGTCTTTGATCCATTTGGACCTGAGTTTTGTGCATGGTGATAGATATGGGTCTATTTTCTTTTTTTCTCATTTTTTATTAAAAATTTCGATTATTCTACATGTTGATATCCACTTATGCCTGCACCATTTGTTGGATATGCTTTTTTCCCATTTTATATTTTTAGCTTCTTTGTCAAAAATTAGATGTTCATAGGTGTGTAGATTGATATCCAGGTCTTAGATTTAATTCCATTGGTTATGCTGTCTGTTCTTATGCCAATACCAGGCTATTTTCAGTACTGTAGCTCTATAGTAGAGTTTGAAGTCAGGGATCATAATGCCTCCAGAAGTTCTTTTCTGTACAGGATTGTTTTGACTATTCTGGCTTTTTTATTATTATTTTTTGCTTTTCTTTCATTTTTTTGCTTTTCCATATAAACAGTTTCACTGTTTCAATGAAACTATATTGTTGAAGCCTGATTTAAATTTGTAAACCTTCTACATGAAGCCATCTCACTTTCAAATAAACCTCTCTACGTCACTTTTGAGGGTGCAACATGGTAGCTTGACTGCCCATCCACCTGGGATAAAGGATAAGAGTGGGCAGTGAGAAGCTTTAGTCATAGAAGCTTCCAAAGTCCCAACATTGATTTCATTTCACAACACCCTGCTAGGGATCCTGTTGCCATTTAAAATAAATTACCATCACTGTCAAACTTGATAGCCTTTGGAGTTTAAATACTGAGAAACAAAATATTAATTCTGGAAAGCTGAGAGCCTTGTTAACTATCTGTTGTGTTTGCCCACGTTTTAAGACAAAGCTAGCATTTAAAGTCGGAGAGAGGGATCTATATATATTGATTTGGAAGAGCATTCATGATATATTGGCAAGTGGTGAAAAACAGGTTTCAGGGCAAATTGATGATATGATTTTATTTTTTGAGAAAAGAAAGAAAAGTTATATAAAATAACACCTACACAGAATGCTGAGTCTAGCAAGGTCCTTGGCCAGAGAAACACAACCTTCCTGTTGTATTGATGAGTAAATCTGAAGGCCAGAGAGTGAAACAGCTAAGGTCAAAAAGCTAGTTAGTAGCAGAAAAACTACTGTGCTGCCCGTCCTCAGACTTTTCTTTGTCATTCTGTCTACAAGGCATGCCTGTATCACACTAAAAGAGAGTTAAGAATCTACTTAGATAGCCACCGGTTTGGGGTAGAGTCATCCTTAAAGCAAATACGCCTGCTTTGAAACTCTAACCTGACTTATAATGCAGAGTGGAGCATTTCTGTTCCCAAAGCAGAGTCATCAAAGAGTTCTCTTCATGTTTCTCCCAGTTTCTGTCTATATGAAAGCTGTTTTGTTCATTTCCTTTAATAATTTAGTGATTTCTATGACTTTTTTCATAATATTAATTTGACCTAAATATTTCAATAGTGGAGCACTTGGTGTACACAGTAAGGCATTTTTCAAAGCGCTTGGCTTAAACTCAAACTTAGTATTTGTTTGCTAAATAAACTGGAGATCTATTGACAGATCCCTTCAGCAGACTACATTAAGTTCACTACCACTGAAATATATTCAAAGTCTCTATGCTACTGTGTGTAAGGTGTTTGACAATCCGATTGCATTTTTATTTATTATTTATGAGTGTGTGTGTGTGTGTGTGTGTGTGTGTGTGTGTGTGTATGCGCACGCATGCGTGCATGTGCACCTGTGTGTTAAGGTATAGAGTAGACTTTATGTTTAAGGGACAACTTGTCAAAGTTGGTTCCCATTTTCCTTCATGTGGGTTTCAAGGACCTGACTCTGGTCCTCAAGCTTGTGCAGTTGCAAGCATCTTCACTTGCTTAGCCTTTCTATCAGCCCTTTCTGAAGATTCCATTATCTTCAGAAGCCTTGGAACCAAACACCCCCAAATACCTACCAACAGCTCTATCTTTATAAATGAGTGATGGAATTTTTAAAAAGTTGATCTGAATGTGGGGTAGTGATCTTTAACAATTCGAAAGGAGGATGGGCAGATGGCTAGAGGGAAGATAAATATCATACACTGAAACACCTTTAAAGAAAAGAGAAAACTCTAGCACTCCGTGTCTTAGTGAGGTAATTATAGTTTTCAATAATCTAGTATATTTTATTTTATAAATAACTGCAGCAGAGAATTTGGTAGCTTCAAATACAAAGCAATGGTCGGGAGAATTAAATATTTCTTACCCTAATTTTCAGTGCTTATTGTATGAATGTATTGAAATAGTGTGCTGGACCACATAGATATGTAGGGTTATTGAGGATAAAGGATTTCAGAAAGTATTCAAGAAAGTGGAAGTTTTATCTGCCCAAATTTGAACATTACATACTTTATACATTATAGAATTATCACACTATCCTTACAAGTATATTATTACAATAATCAACAAAAATTAATAAAAGCTTATACTAGAATAAATATAAATAAATGTCACATTTATTTTGAAATTAAAAATTTTAAAAACAGTTGAAGTATTTTTATTAAGTGGTTTATTCATTTTGCTTTTATTCATTTGATCAGTAAACACATAAGACAGTGTCCTGCATCCCTGATACTTCCTTTCTAGTATGACAGAAGGTTGCATTAAACCCTTGTACTCAGGTTGTGAGGGAAGTATACTTGCTCAGCCGGGCCTTGTTTCCAATGTTGTTTTTCTAAACTACTTGTCTTTGATTCCCAACCAAACTTCCTAGGATACGATTTCCTTACTGCTTGGTGAAATTGACTGAAGGCAAGTGCCATCAGCAGGCAGGAATATCCAACTCTTAGACCTCCATGTGCTTGCACAATGCTTCAAGATCTTGGAAACATTATTGATTGACCGTTTTCTTCTTTTGGTTGTAGAACTCCCCCTTTGAAAAGAATTATATGCAGAAAACTTCATGACTATTAGCAGGCTCCAGGCACAACTAAGCCCAGAGGATTATGAAAATTAAAGTTTGAAAATCAATGCATCATGTCCATCAACAGGAATGGATTTTTAAAAGATATGGTAAATTTGTACAATGGCGTATTAGCCCCAAATAAAGAACAAATTTCTCCTTTCTGAAACAACATGGGTTTCGGTCTAAAAGCGGACTGAGTGAGAGAAGGCAGGCACATGAAAGTACATGTTCTTTCATTCCATTAGTAG
Source organism: Arvicola amphibius (assembly GCF_903992535.2). Taxonomy (NCBI): domain Eukaryota; kingdom Metazoa; phylum Chordata; class Mammalia; order Rodentia; family Cricetidae; genus Arvicola; species Arvicola amphibius. The sequence goes on from NC_052065.1 coordinate 116,234,699, forward strand.
AGGACTGAAGCAGATGAGTACTGATATAGGATGTAAGAAAAGGGATCGGTGGATGCACAAATCTTTGGGATGCAGGGAAAGATGGACTACAAAAGAATAGAAGAAAACTTATAGAGGGAATAAAATTGTGGGGTATTTTCTTTTTTTTCTTTTACATTATTTTTCTCCCATAAAAATTCCCTGATAACAGCCCCTTCTTCCTCTTCTCTCTCTCCTCACTCCCCTTCTCCAGTCCTCCCCAACCTCTCCTTACCCTCAAATCTATGGTCTCTCTGTTTCCCTTCGGAAAAGAGCAGGCATCCAGTTATATCAACCAAATACCACATAACAAGTTACAATTTGACCAGACAACAACTGTCATATCAAGGCTGGACTAAGCAATCCAGTAGGTGGAAAAACAGTCCCAAGAGCAGGTAAAAGAGTCAGAGATAACCCTGTTTCCTCAGTTAGGGGTCAAACAAAACAAAACAAAAACCAAAGCTAAATAATCACAACATGGCCAGGCATAGTGGCGCATGCCTTTAATCCCAGCTCTCAGGAGGCACAGGCAGGCTGATCTCTGTGAGTTAGAGGCCAGCCTGGTCTATAAAGAAAGTTTCGGGACAGCCAATGCTACACAGAAAAATCCTGTCTCAAAAAAAAAAAAACCCCAAAAAACAAAAACAAAAAACAATTACAATGTATATGCAGAGGGCCTAGTGCAGACCCCTACAGGCTCTGTGATTGCTTCTTCAGTCTCTGTGAGTCTCTATGAGCCCTGTTTAATTTATTCTGTGGGCCATGTTCTCCTGATATTCTGGACCCCTCTGGCTCCTACTATCCTCCCCCCACCCTTTACAGGATTCCCTGAGCCTAACCTAATCCAATCAGCTGCTAAATGAAGCCTCTCAGATAATGGTTGAGCTAAGCACTGATCTGGGATTATAAAATCATTAGGAATCATTCCATGGACTTTGTTTTGTTGTTGTTGTTGTCAATTTGGTTCTACCCTAGAACTCTTAGCCATCTGGATTCCCTGCTCATTCAGACAATGTCTGGCTGGAATGGGCTCCCTCTTGTGGCTTGGGCCTCTAGTTAGAGCCTTCATTGGTTGGCCCGTCCCACAAGCTCTGAGCCACCATCCCCAGCACATCCTGTAAGCAGAACAGGTTGTAGGTCCTAGGTTTTGTGGCTGGGTTGGTGTATCAGTCCCACCACTGACAGCCTTCCCTAGTTACAGAAGATGGCCAGTTCAAGTTCCATGTCCTACACTACTAGGGTCCTCACTAGGACCACCCTATAGGTTCCAAGAAGTTTCCACTGCATCCTGTTTCCCTATCATCCTCTAAAAGCCCAACTATTCCAGTTGTCTCTCCTCTGTGCCTCCTCCCACCCTACCCGATCCTCCTGTTTCTATCCCTAGCCACCTCTAGTACATCCACAAAATCTATTCTATTTCCCATTCTCAGGGAGACACGTACAGTTCTAGACCTTTCCTCTTTATCAACTTCCCTGGGTCTGTAGATTGTAGTGTGATTTTAATTGAAGTGCTTATTCTGTAGGCATCTAAAAAAAATCTCATAGAATTGCACACAGTTATTGGAAAAGATTATTGCACATGAATTCTTTCACAATAAAGTTGATTGAAATCATACATCAATAATCTTTAAGGCTCTTATGGCTCAGATATAGTCAACCAAACCTTGCTTTAAATACTGGATGTTCCATTTGCTGCTTCTGCAGCTATCTATGAACTAATCACTTAACCTCTGTTTCCTCACTTCTAGTATAGGCTGAAAATAGCAATGAGTTGTTTTAAGAGCTCTGCATGATAATAAACACTGATGAAATTTAGTTCAGTGGCTGGCTCATAGCAAGTATTCAATACATAATCAGCATTTCTATCATTTCAAATACATTCATAAGCCTGGTGAGAAAAGGTTAGAGGTCAACTCATGTGATCTGAATTTTAATCTGATTCAGCTATTAAAAATTCATTTACTCTGTCTGGTTCTGCATTCCTCATAATTAGTATGGGGGGTCATTGTGGTGTCTTAGCACTTCATAGAGATAGCAGGGATATAAATGCAACTAATAGAAAAAGTATAGAAAACAATGAAAAAGTGAAAACTCTTACACAGGTGTGGAAAAGGATTGTGACACAATTTTCCATAATTCTGAGGTTAAGTGGAGCAGGGAAACTGTGCTAACACAACAGGACATGCCTTCAATAGAGTTACAAGGTTTCTGACATTTGCTTTCTGTTTTCTTATGTGCTTTTGAGGGAGGGAGCCATTTTTCTATTTTAGTTATGCCTTGCTTGTACCCAACAGATAGGAGCATTTTTGCTTAGGTCTATTTACAAGGAAAAAATTCAATCATCCCATTCACTTGAAGGTGAGTGAGCCAGTGGATGCCTATCCCTTATTAATAGGGGCAAAAGTAGTATTTCTAAATGTTAATTCACACCTTAGTGGGGAGTAATATTTTGGGGTAAGAGAATTTGTTGAAGATTTCCCTAAGTTTATCATCTACACTCCAAAGCTAAGGCCATATGCCTTTATACAATTTTCCCCCACCAGTGAGTACAAAACTGAGTGTTATTTCACAAGTTTGGAAGCAAAGGAAGAATGTACTAATTTTTTCTGTCATATATTTCTTTACCACACCTTCCACATCCTTGTTTCTGAAAGTATCTATCACAGGATTCAGCATGAGTATCCCAGTCCTATAAAACAGAGAGATAAAGTTGTGCTGGTCATAGGAAGACAGATGGCTAGGATGGGTAGGAATTTGGTATGTTGCATTATAAAATATTGTTAGCACAGTCAAGTGACAGCCCAAGTGGAAAGGGCCTTGGGCTTTCTCTTAACTTAGTGAACACTTAGAGCTGCTGGTAGCAGCAGAAGTTTGTACACTGGAAAGCAGGACAAGTACAGAAGGCAAGAGGAGGGAACAAGGATACTGATGAGCACCATCTTAAATTTATTGTAGCTACTATCAGAAGAGACCAGCTTAATAAGGAAGATCGTGATAGTGAACGCAAGTGATAACCACTAAGAAGTAGCAACTACCCAGCCACAGGCATTTATGACCACTGAATAGCACATGGGATTAGACATAGCAACCACATGGTCATAAGACATGACAAGGAGTAGGAGGCATTTTGCCATGGCTAGGGTCCTCATTTTAGTCAGGTAGCATGGGGAAAAACAAGTTGCTAATGAAGAAGCAGAGGGGAGAGCAGAAGTAAGGATCCAAATGGAAAAGACGATTAGCCCATTCCCAGTATCAATATGAAAGATACATCTCTCCATTTAGGATACTTACAGATCTAAAGAAGGAGAAACTCAAACACGGCTGGGGTGTTATCTCCAACCATTCTTCTATCTTGCCATTAGTCATTGAATAGATGCTCACAGAGCTACCAAGTTCCACCTGAAAGAATGGAAATACAGATAGTGTGAAAGAGGTAGGAAGAATTAGAATGTGTAGGCTATACCTTTGCTTTATTCAGAGAAGACAGAACACAAATGGGCTAAATGGAAAGAGGGGCAATGTTGAAAACTCTTTTCATAATTCCAGGGGGAATAAGTTCCATATCCTGATGAAAATACTTACATGAAACCCCTTCTAATCCTCTTCTACCAGTTATACTCTCCAGTAATATCTGCCCAACTAAGAAGAGAGTAACAGGGAGCCATCTCCCCAGTTAACTCACATGTTCTCTGAGCTTTTCAAGACAAATTTGATGCATGGATGTAGCAGAATGTGAGTCACTCTGAGCTGCCATTTTTCATTCAGATAGGACCTTCTGGTAGGTGAGATGGTTTAGTTATAGTTTTGCCTATTCTTGTAGCTCTCTCTCACTCAGAGTCATACGCATCTCCAATATCCTGTATGGCTAGACTTTAGTACATAGAGTTGATGCAAAGGATTTCTATGACTTTAGCGTTTGCACGTATGCACACACACACACACACACACACACACATATTGAACTCTTCCTAGAACTCTTGGGGTAATTGAGACTCCTCCATTGACATTCTCAATCAAAATTACATTTCAAACTTCTGTGATATCTATGCTGTGAGTGTTTCAGGTACACATAAGAATCTCAGAAACTAATGTGATCCTTCTAAAATATCAGTGATAAGAGCATAAAGTGAGAAGCTGCTAGAAAAGACTTGATCTTTCAGCCTCACTCTTCTCCCTTCCCCTCGCTTTGTTTTTCTCATATCATTACCCCATATCTGAAATTGTAGCAATGAATTGATTATTACCTATCCTCCACTTGAATATAAATTTGATGAAGACAAAAATCATGGCAATCAAACAGATATTAAGTTAATATGGAAAGCCACAATCATTTATGAGTGTTATCTAGAATCTACCTACTCCGTTTGTCGTTGGCACTGTCATCCTTTATTCCATGACAGTGTTATTTTACTGCCTGGAAACTGTCGCTAGCATATTCATTGGTTTCCTTCTCTCTCAATTTAAGGAATTCAATTACATTGTAAATCAGATCATGTCACTACTCTATATTTTTTAAACAACGATTTATTTCTGACGCTTTCAAATATATGTGCATGTGTAACTCATCTCTTCCCCCTATTTTTATTGAGCTATAACATCCATATAAAAGGTATGCCGGGCAGTGGTGGTGCACGCCTTTAATCCCAGCACTCGGGAGGCAGAGGCCGGTGGATCTCTGAGTTCGAGGCCAGCCTGGTGTACAAGAGCTACTTCCAGGACAGGCTCTAGAAACTACAGGGAAACCCTGTCTCAAAAAACAAAAACAAAAACAAAAAACAAAAGGTATACAAATTAATGCATACACATTTATAAATTCTAAGATGTGCATGCACCAAGGAATGAGACAGTGACCATTGTTAATTTCATGGGGGTTAGGTGGTGTACACGTACAAGGTTGTGTAGTCCATCCTCATGATGGGAAAAGGTTCTGTAGATATCATCATTACATCTAAGAATTTTCTTTCCATTTTTCCCCATCTAATGAACCAAAATAAGCAAAAGTTCTATATTATTAACAAATGATTAAGCATAGGAAACTATATTTTAGCATAACATACATTACCACTTCAACTTCATTAAGTATTTCTTACTGTGGTGCACAGGCCGGTCCTCAATTGTTTCTCACATTTCTTTTCAAATATTAGTTCATACTACCATTTTCATGTTTACTTTGCTCCAGTTACATGGGCCAGATCACCACGTATCATTGTGAAACAATTGTTGCTCTATGCTTGTGAAACCCAGCATCCTAGCATGGCATTCTTTCTCACTCTTTACACATAAAGCAATTTACTTCTAGTGATCCCTTCTTGGGTCACCCTGCGAAGAAGTTTCTCTTGATTCCCTGGTGTTACGTAACCCCACTTTCTGAATTACTTTCTTTGCGGAATTGCCTCTAGCAAGTTATATATCCTAGCTATTTGTTCCTTTTATTGATTATTTCTCTAGACTAGAATATATTCTCAATAAGTTTAGGGAATTATTTTCTCTTTTGTTGTTGTGTTCATTGTTGTATGCCTCAAGGTACAAGATAGGCAGCCAATCATTTCTGTATAAAGGAGTGAACAAAGCATTTTAGCTAGCCCATACTGAAAGACAATTTCTTTTTCTCCATTTATCTATTTGTTTGAAAATGATGTTTATATGTCAACCATTCCTTAATGTTTGTGTGTTCCTTCACGAGAAGGGTTCTGTCCCCTTCTTCCCTCTTTCTCTCCTTCCCTTCTTCCTTTCTCCCCAAAATTTGAAGCTATTTCTGTTCTGTGTCTCAAACTAGCCTTGACCTGGAGATACACCTGCCTCAGCCTCCTGAGGGCTGAGAATACTGTGCCACCATACACCAAGCTTTTCCATGTCCTCCTAGTGTTCTACTTGAAGCTTCTGCTGTGTGCTGACTAGGTCCTTGGATGAATATCTCCCGCTCATGTGACTTAAAATTTCATTTGCCATATGGTTAAGCCAAAGTTACCATAAGTCACACAAACTATATAGGATCCTATGATTTCTTTCAGGCAAAATCAGGAAGACAGAACCCTACACCCCAGTGTTAAATTTTCTTCCTTTGGTTGAGTGGCTGGGGACTAGAATGGGAATGGTGCTAAGGGTAAAAGCTGCTCTAAGCATTTCTGAGACAGGAACGCCCTTACTTACACTTAACAAACTCTAGCAGAGAAGATTTAACTGCTCCTTCCAACATCCTGACCTCCCAGCAAAAACATTGCTATGTTTCATTGTGTGCCTTGACCAGCCTCTCAGACAGGATATACACATAAGCAAGAATCAGAGGGATTTGGCACTTATGAAGAGGCAAATAGATGGAAGAGGTGGAGGAGGTGATGACCTGCTTTCTTGAGAGCATCTATACAGCTCAAAGGGCTTAACACTGCTTTTGCCTTGACTTATCTATCACAGGAGCCTGAGAAAAGGGTTTTGTTTTGGACTGCCTCTGCCTGGCTAAAGAAGAATCAAGAAAACTCTTTCATATAAACAAAAAATAGAAAAATAAAAGAATTCTATGACTACATAAAACCATGCTTACGTTTTAAATAGGTGCAACCACATCTTCACATTTTTCAATGGCTGAGAGTATGTTTAACTACCAACTCTACACGTGTGGCCCATTCACAATGGATTAACTAAACACATGAGGGACATGATTCAGATATTACAGTGAATGGTTTTACTGAGAAGCAGGCAGGTGATTATTGGATCATCTAAAGAGATATATGTTGCTCTTAGAAGTCTATAAAATCACTGCCTATAAGTCAATAAGTAGATAGTGATGAATAGATGTTTTCCTTGCCTATGAAAGTCTATTATTGCCTATGGATTATACTGTATTTTGTTTCATTCACAGTGCAGAATAGTTCATAGGAAAGCCTTTTACTCATTTTTCTAGACCCATTAGAATAAATTGATGAACCATTTCACTAAAATTTAGTAATCAATCTATGGCTGTGTGACAGACTTATTTTTAAATGGTGTTAAGTATACTAATAGAGGTTGGGATTGAGCTTGTGACCTTGTCCCCATTAGTACTATCTTTGGACCCATGAGACTCAAATTGAAGACAATTTCACTTTCACACTTGCAGACCACTAAGCATCTAAATTGAGGAGCCTATTTTTCATTTAGTCAGGGCTTGCCCTGCAAAGTCAATGCTGAGTGTTTCATCCCAGAATCAACATTAGAGGATTCCTGGAAATTACATCCCAGCATTTTTCCTGGATTAGCCCTGTTACCTGTAATTATGCATACAGGCTAACTTACCTTTAGTTTGTGACTGCCACTTGGTGTCCTAGAGATTGTCTGTGATAGCTAGATGGTTAGAAGTCACCCTCCCAAAATGAGAAAATTAGAAATAGATTCTAAATGAGAGCTTAGATAGCTACCCACTCTCTGGTAGAGGTACCTCTGCCACACTAATGAATAAAGCATGGTGGGATTTCCAGAACTGTTCTCCAGGACTTTCTAGGTTTTGACTAGTAATGATCTCCCGACGAAACCTCTGATAGATGTCAGAAGTCTTCCAGGATTCTCATACTCTCAAACATGTATAAATCTCTTTTTAAAAAAAAGAAAATTCTTTTAGATTAAGTCAAATCTCAACTGACAAAATTTTTTTGACCTACTGCCCTTGATACTAATAACTAATTCAACCACTGAAGTTCTTGGGCAAATTTTTTTTCTGACATTCATAACCAACCTAGCAAAACATAACATCATCTCTCTATATTATGATCTTTAGGTTATCTCAACTTGCAAACTATTATTTAAAAAGTATATCTAACTAGTATAGGTATCTTTTGACTCTTATGAATGTTTGTTATTTATGTTGATGACCTAGAACCCAAGTAAAAGAAACTTATCAACAAGATTGATATTAACCTGTCCAAACTAAGATACAGAGAGAATATCTAAATTAATAAAATCAGGAACTAATGGAGAGCATAACAACAGACATTGAAGAAATACAGAGAATCATAAATACATATTTTAAAAACATGTACTCGACAAAAGTGGAAAGTCTAAAAGAAATGGGTAATTTTCTCAATAGGTAGGTACCCTCTTACACAGTTAGATCAGATAAACAATTGAAACAAACCTCTAGTGAAATAAAAACAATTATTAATTTCCTAACTGAAACAAGCCTGGGGCCAGGTGGCCGTAGTTCAGAATTTTACAAGACTATCAAAGATCTAGTAACACCAAGTGCCAGCACTCCTCAAATTATTCCACAAAATAGAGACAAAAGCAGCATTGCCCAATTCATTTTATGGTGTGACAACCACTCTGACACCTGAAACACATGAAGACTCAATGAAGAAATAAAACTATAGAACAATTAAACTTATAGACACCAATGAAAAAAATACTCAGTGAAATACTTGCAGGTATGCTGCTCCAAAACCACCACCCCACTGATTGGACCCTGTAAGCTACAAGTCCCATTCTGCCACCAAACCTACCTATCCCCTGCTAACTCAGAGGAACTCTGAAGCACAGGCTGCAAATGCAGAGTGGACCAAGAGGTGAGTGATCACCCACCCAACTGTACACCACACTCTCCAGGCATTTGGTACTGAGCCAAAATGCCAGGAACTCCCCCAACTGATTTCATAAATGAGAAAACTTATGATAGACCATTTGACATGTAAATGTTCACAGAACTTGTAAGGCTTTTTTTTCATGGTTTATTTTTTTTATATTTAAAAATTTCCATCTCCTACTCTCCCCCTCCCCTACCCTCCCCTCCCCTCCACCCATGCCGCCCCTTCCCCCCTCTCCAGGCCAAGGAGCCATCAGGGTTCCCTACTCTATGTTAAGTCCAAGGTCCTCCCAACACCCCCAGGTCCAAAAAGGCAATCAACCAAGCTGAGAAGGCTCCCACAGAGCCTGTCCATGCAGAAGAATCAAAGCCCAGCGCCATTGTCCTTGGCTTCTCAGTCAGCCTCCACTGTTGCCCACATTCAGAGAGTCCGGTTTGGTCGCATGTTCCATCAGTCCCATTCCAACTGGACTTGGTGATCTCCCGTTAGTTCTGTCCCAACTTCTCCATGGGTGAACGCACCCCTACGGTCCTGACTTTCTCATGTTCTCCCTCCTTCTGCTCCTCATCAGGACCTTGGGAGCTCAGTCCGGTGCTCCAATATGGGGCTCAGTCATTTTCTTCATCTTTCGCCACGTGGAGGTTCTTATTACTATCTTCTCAAGGATCCTGAATTATAGGCTCGATGTCCCTTAATTATGGCTGGAAACCGATTATGAGTGAAGACATCCCATGTTCATCTTTCTGGGTCTGGGTTACCTCACTCAGAATAGTGTTTTCTATTTCCATCCATTTGCATGCAAAAGTCAAGATGTCATTGTTTTTTTTACCGCTGAGTAGAATTCTAACATGTATATATTCCACAGTTTCTTCATCCATTCTTCCACTGAAGGGCATCTAGGTTGTTTCCAGGATCTGGCTATTACAAATAAGGCTGCTATGAACATAGTTGAGCAAATGCTTTTGTAGTATGATTGGGCATCTCTTGGGTAAATGCCCAAGAGTGGAATTACTGGGTCCTGGGGTAGGTTGATCCCGAATTTCCTGAGAAACCGCCACACCGCTTTCCAAAGTGGTTGCACAAGTTTGCATTCTCACCAGCAATGGATGAGTGTACCCCTTACCCCACAACCTCTCCAGCAAAGGTTATCATTGGTGTTTTGGATTTTAGCCAATCTGACAGGTGTAAGATGGTATCTCAACGTTGTTTTGATTTGCATTTCCCTGATAGCTAAGGAGGTTGAGCATGACCTTAAGTGTCTTTTGGCCATTTGAACTTCTTCAGTTGAGAATTCTCTGTTCAGTTCAGCGCCCCATTTTTTAATTGGGTTAATTAGCATTTTAAAGTCTAGTCTCTTGAGTTCCTTATATATTTTAGAGATCAGACCTTTGTCAATTGCAGGGTTGGTGAAGATCTTTACCCAGTCAGTAGGCTGCCTTTGTGTCTTAGTGACAGTGTCCTTTGCTTTACAGAAGCTGCTCAGCTTGAGGAGGTCCCATTTATTCAATGTTGCCCTTAATGTCTGTGCAGCTGGGGTTATACGTAGGAAGCGGTCTCCTGTGCCCGTTTGTTGTAGAGTACTTCCCACTTTCTCCTCTATCAAGCTCAGTGAGTTAAGATTAATATTGAGGTCTTTAATCCATTTGGACTTGAGTTTTGTGCATGGTGATAGATATGGATCTACTTTCATTCTTCTACAGGTTGACATCCAATTATGCCAGCACCATTTGTTGAAGATGCTTTCTTTCTTCCATTGTGTACTTTTAGCTCCTTTATCAAAAATCACGTGTTCATAGGTTTGTGGTTTAAGATCCGGGTCTTCTATACGATTCCATTGGTTGACTTCTCTGTTTTTATGCCAATACCAAGCTGTTTTCAATACTGTAGCTCTGTAATAGAGTTTGAAGTCAGGGATGGTAATGCCTCCAGAAGTTCCTTTATTGTATAAGATTGTTTTGGCTGTCCTGGGTTTCTTGTTCTTCCATATAAAGTTGATTATTGTCCTCTCAATATCTGTGAAAATTTTTGATGGGACCTTGATGGGGATTGCATTGGATCTATAGATTGCTTTTGGTAGAATTGCCATTTTTACTATGTTGATCCTCCCAATCCACGAGCAAGGGAGATCCTTCCATTTTCTGGTATCCTCTTCAATTTCTTTCTTCAAAGACTTAAAGTTTTTGTCAAATAAGTCCTTCACTTCCTTGCTTAGAGTTACTCCCAGATATCTTATGCTATTTGTGGCTATTGTGAAAGGTAATACTTCTCTGATTTCCCTCTCTGCTTTTTTATCCTCTGTATATAGGAGGGCAACTGATTTTTTGGAGTTGATCTTGTATCCTGCCACATTACTGAAGGAGTTTATCAGCTGTAGGAGTTCTTTGGTGGAGTTTTTGGGGTCTCTTATGTACACTATCATATCATCTGCAAATAACGAAAGTTTAACTTCTTCCTTTCCAAATCGAATCCCCTTGATTCCCTTATGTTGTCTTATTGCTATTGCTAGAACTTCAAGCACTATATTGAAGAGATAAGGAGAGAGTGGATAGCCTTGTCGTGTTCCTGAATTTAGTGGGATGGCCTTGAGTTTCTCTCCATTTAATTTGATGTTAGCTGTCGGCTTGCTGTAAATAGCCTTTATTATATTTACGAATGACCCTTTTATCCCTAATCTCTCTAAGACCTTTATCATAAAGGGATGCTGAATTTTTTCAAATGCTTTTTCAGCATCTAATGAGATGATCATATGGGTTTTTTCCTTCAGTTTATTTATATGATGGATTACATTGATAGATTTTCGCATGTTGAACCAGCCCTGCATCTCTGGGATGAAGCCTACTTGATTGTAGTGGATAATTTTTCTAATGTGTTCTTGGATTCGGTTTGCCAGTATTTTATTGAGAATTTTTTTTCTCATTTTTTATTAAAGATTTCCATCTCCTCCCCTCCTCCTCCCCCTTCCCTCCCCTCCCTTCCACCCATACCCCCACTCCACCCCTCTCCAAGACAAAGAGCCATCAGGGTTCCCTTCACTATGTAAGTCCAAAGTCCTCCCAGCTCCCCCTAAGTCCAGGAAGGTGAGCAACAAAACTGACAAGGCTCACAGTGAGCCTGTCCATGCTGTAGAGTTCATGTTCATTGCCGTTGTCCTTGGTTTCTCAGTCCTCCTCCACCATCAGCCACATTCAGAGAGTCCGGTTTGGTCCCCTGTTCCATCAGTCCCATTCCAACTGGACTTGGTGGTCTCCCGTTAGATCTGTCCCACCGTCTCAATGGGTAAACGCACTCCTCATGGTCCTGACTTCCTTGCAGCTGAGGAGAGGGTGCCAGAAATGTACAGATCCTATTGCCATACTCATGAATATCTTGCATATCACCATAGAACCTTCACCTGGCATTGGATGGAGAAAATGACAGAGCCCCACATAGGAGCACCGGACTGAGATCCCAAGGTCCCGATGAGGAGCAAAAGGAGTGAGATCATGAGCAAGGAAGTCAGAACCGTGAGGAGTGCGTTTATTGAGAATTTTTGCGTCAATGTTCATGAGTGAGATTGGCCTGTAATTCACTTTCTTGCTTGAGTCTTTGTGTGGTTTAGGTATCAGGGTAACTGTAGCTTCATAAAAGGAATTTGGCAGTGACTCTTGTGTTTCTATATTATGAAATACCTTAAGGAGTATGGGTATTAGGTCTTCTTGGAAGTTCTGGTAGAATTCCGCATTGAAACCATCTGGTCCTGGGCTCTTTTTGGTAGGGAGGTTTCTGATAACAGTTTCTAATTCTTCGCGACTAACAGGACGATTTAGAGCATTTACCTGGTCCTGGTTTAACTTTGGTATATGGTATTTATAAAAAAAAAGTCCATTTCTTTTACATTTTCCAATTTTGTGGCATACAGGCTTTTGTAGTAAGATCTAATGATTCTCTAAATTTCCTCTGTCTGTGGTTATGTCCCCCTTTTCATTTCTGATCTTATTAATTTGCGTGTTCTCTCTCTGCCGTTTGATTAGTTTGGCTAAGGGTTTGTCAATCTTGTTGATTTTCTCCAAGAACCAGCTTCTTGTTTCATTGATTCTTTGGATTGTTTTCTGTGTTTCCATTTTGTTGACTTCTGCCCTCAGTTTGATTGTTTCCAGTCTTCTACTCCTCCTAGGTGAGTCTGCTTCTTTTTTTTCCAGAGCTTTCAGGTGTGCTGTTAAGTCACGAGTGCTTTCTCCGTTTTCTTTAAGTGGGCACTTAGTGCTATGAACTTTCCTCTTAGCACTGCTTTCATTGTGTCCCATAGGTTTGAGTATGTTGTGTTTTTGTTTTCATTAAATTCAAGAAAGTCTTTAATTTCTTTCTTTATTTCTTCCTTGACCCAGGTGTGGTTCAGTAGTTGACTGTTCAGTTTCCATGAGTTTGTGGGCTTTCTGGGGGTAGCATGGTTGTTGATTTCTAATGTTCATCCATGGTGATCTGATAAGACACAGGTGGTTACTAATATTTTTTTGTAACTGTGGAAGTTTGCTTTGTTACCAAGTATATGGTCAATTTTCGAAAAGGTTCCATGAGCCACAGAGAAGAAGGTATATTCTTTCGTATTTGGGTGGAATGTTCTATAGATGTCTGTTAAGTCCATTTGGTTCATTACTTCCATTAAGTCTTTCAATTCTCTGTTAGGTTTCTGTCTGATTGACCTGTCTATTGGTGAGAGAGGAGTGTTGAAGTCTCCAACTATTAGTGTGTGTGGTTTGAGGGCTGCCTTGAGTTCTAGAAGTGTTTCTTTTACATAAGTGTGTGCTTTTATATTGGGGGCATAGATATTCCGGATTGAGACTTCATTCTGAAGGATTTTTCCTGTTATGAGTATAAAGTGTCCCTTTCCATCTCTTCTGATTGATTTTAGTTTGAAGTCAACTGTGTTAGAAATTAGTATGGTCACACCGGCTTGTTTCTTAGGTCCATTTGCTTGATAAACCTTTTCCCAACCCTTTACTCTGAGTAGGTGTCTGTCTTTGTGGTTGAGGTGTGTTTCTTATAAACAGCAGAATGTTGGATCCTGTTTTTGTATCCAATCTCTTAGCCTGTGCCTTTTTATAGGTGAATTGAGTCCATTGATATTAAGTGATATTAATGACCAGTGGTTGTTAACTCCGGTCATTTTTTATTTATTTATTTATTTATTTATTTATTTATTTATTTATTTATTTATATTTATTTTAAAATTTCCATCTCCTCCCCTCTTCCTTCCTCTTCCCTCCCCTCCCCTCCCCCATACCCTCCCACCCTCCCTTTTCAGGCCAAGGAGCCATCGGTGTTCCCTACTCTATGTTAAGACCAAGGTCCTCCCAACTCCCTCCTGGTCCAGGAAGGCGATCAACCAAGCTGAGAAGGCTCCCACAGAGCCCGTCCATCCAGAATAGTCATAGATCAGCGCCTTTGTCCTTGGCTTCTCTGTCAGCCTCCACCATCGGCCACATTCAGAGAGTCTGCTTTGGTCTCATGTTCCATCAGTCCCAATCCAACTGTAGTTGGTGATCTCCCGTTAGTTCTGTCCCACCGTCTCCATGGGTGAACGCACCCCTCATGGTCCTGACTTTCTTTCTCATGTTCTCTCTCCTTCTGCTCCTCATCAGGATTTTGGAAGCTCAGTCCGGTGCTCCAATGTGGGGCTCTGTCATTTTCTTCATCTATCGCCAGGTGGAGGTTCTATGGTGATATGCAAGAAATTCATCAGTATGGCTATAGGAACTGGCTTTTTCAGGCTCCCTCTCCTCAGCTGCCCAAGGAACTAACTGGTCATTTTTTTGTAGTAGAGATTGTGTGTTTCCCTTCTTCTAGTTGTGCTGGTGAAGGGTCGTTAGATGCCTGAGTTTTTGTGGGCGTTGTTGGACTCCTTGTTTTGTGATTTTCCTTCTATTACTTTCTGAAAGGCTGGATTTGTGGCTACATATTGTTTAAATCTGTTTTTTTTTTCCTGGAATATCTTGTTTTCTCCATTGATGGTGAATGCTAGCTTGCCTGATATAGTAGTCTGGGCTTGCATCCATGTTCCCTTAGTGTCTGTAGCACATCTATCCAAGCTCTTCTGGCTTTCATGGTTTCCAGAGAGAAGTCAGGTGTAATTCTGATAGGTTTCCCTTTGTATGTTACTTGACCTTTTTCCTTTGCAGCTCTTAATATCCATTCTTTATTCTGTATGTTTTGTGTTTTGATTATTATATGGAGTGGGGATGCTTTCTTTTGATCCAGTCTGTTTGGTGTTCTGTAGACTTCTTGTAGCTTCATAGGAACATCCTTCTTTAGGTTGGGGAAATTTTCTTCTATAATTTTGTTTAATATATTTTCTGGGCCTTTGAGTTGTAATTCTTCTCCTTCTTCTACCCCAATTATTCTTAAGTTTGGTTTTTTCATTGTGTCCCAGATTTCCTGGATGTTTTGTGTTAAGAATTTGTTGGATTTGTTTTGTTCTTTAATCTGTGAGTTTATTTCCTCTATAGTATCTTCAGAGTCCAAGATTCTTTCTTCCATCTCTTGTATTCAGTTGGAAATACTTGTCTCTGAAGTTTCTGCTCGTTTACTCAGAGTTTCCATTTCCAGTCTTCCCTCAGATTGTGTTTTCCTCATTACCTCCATTTCATTTATCAGGTCTTGTACTGTTTCCCTTACCTGTTTGATTGCTTTTTCTTGTTTTTCTTGTTTTTCTTGGGTATCTTTGAGAGATTTATTTATTTCGTCTACTTTTTTGTTTGTCATCTCTATTTTTTATGGCAGTTTTTTACCTCCTGTTTAAGGTCCTCTATTATTTTCATGAAGTACTGTTTAAGGTCGATTTCTTCTATTTCTTCTGGAGTAGGGTGTTCAATTCTTGTTGTTTCGGGATGACTGGATTCTGGTGATGTCATGTTGCCTTTAGGGTTGTTGGAGGAGTTCTTGCATTGGCGCCTGTCCATCTCTTTCTTCAAATGGAGCTAGGAGAGACTTGGTGACTTGTTCCAATCCTTGCTCTGAATGAATCTGGGTGGATCTCCTCAGTGCCAGGGCAGGCGCTATTCCTTGCAGCACAATCTGAAGGAGCCTGCACTCCCTTGCTGGGCTCCTCAGACCTGCCTGGAGGGCAGCCTCTCCCCCCTCTGGTTAGGTGGCCCTGGTACAGGGTCAGGACACTTGAATACACTAGGGAAGGCCGTCCAGATGGGACTCCACAGCACTGAGTCAGGTATTCCTGGTAGCTGAGGGACGCCTCCCAGATATGTCTTCTGGTTTTAAGATCTGGTGTCTTTGCTCCCAGATGTGTCTTCTGGTCCTCCTAGATGTGTCTTCTGGTCCTCCTAGATGTGTCTTCTGGTCCTCCCAGATGTGTCTTCTGGTCTTAAGGTCCAGTGTCTTTGCTGGCCAGGGAGTTCCAGAGAGGGCCTACCTTGCCGCAGGCAGGCTAATGAAACAAAGAAGCTCCTGCCCGCTGGTTGCACTCCCTACACAGTCCCAGTGCCCTGCTGGGGCTGAGCTGGAGATGTTATGAACCCGAAGAGGGGAGGAAGAAGGGACGGTTTTTCTGGATGCAAGCTGGGTGGGGTCGGAAGTTGTAGGCAGTAGCTACTGAGACTAGCCCCAGCCGGAAGACTAGAGAGTGTAGCCGGTCAGGGAGTGGCTGTGATCCGTCTCCCAGGCTGCTGCCAAGGGGCTTGTAAGGCTTTTAAATATACTATCATAACCACAATCTCAACTACACCACTATACTCTTTATATTACTATTACCACTAAATACTGTATAATAGAAAAAACAACGTGTTAGTTGTTTTTTTGGTAGTCAGATGACATAGAAACACAAAAGAACTAGAAAACCAAACTGAATTTGGAGAGTAGACTGAAACACCAAAAGTATTGGTTTCAAAGTAGTAGAAGCAAGCATCAAGGCATTTGCAAAGGAAAGAAAGGGAGATCATAACGCAGATTCATGAAGTGATTTGCTTATGAGAATCAGTAATGAGACCATGTCACTGTGTAGTTTGTCTGGGAGGTATTATTCACAGGTACATATTTTTCTTCTTGATGTTTTTTATCAATACCAGTATATCCCAACATCAGTAAGTTTCACGAACATAAAAACTATGTCTGGATTTTCTGTGTCGATGTATGCTCAGCATCAAGCATATTGTGTCATAAGTGTTGTTCAACTGTGTTGAACAAATCTATTCATGTTTATGTGAATGGATGAATCCTAAATGATCGATGGGGATTTGTCATAGTTGCCCTTGCCTGTCAGTTGAGGAAATACTGACTTGACAGAGTTGAGAAAAGAGACCATGGATGCAGTGGAAGTAGTCTATGGTGATGTAGGTGTGACCAATAAGGCAAATATAAAGGGTATTATTAGGATCAATAAACACACGTACTCACTATGGTGCACTTTCCATCCCAGCTATCCCTTGATAGGCATTTCTCTATGCATGTTCTGTCATGACACCAATTTCATACACTTCATACAATTTCACACAATGTGAATAAACTATGGCCCAAAATTTAAAAAAAAAGAATTATTTCTCAGTTCTCTGAGAAGTCTAGCAGAACTATTTGAAAGGTTCATGAACTCAAAGGTGTCTTTTTATTTGTTTTCCCTACTCAAAGTACCACTTTAGGCTTGTTTTTTTTCCTTTTCATACAACACTTATTTGGCAAAACTTAATTGCCTGTTAGGGATGCGGTCCCTGAAGCTCTTAGAAGGTAATTATTTCTTTTGGGTGAAGATCAGAATCTTTGAACTCAACTCGTGATATAAATGGGCTGGCAGCACTTTGGAGCTTCCACTTAGTTAGGTTGTTGTGCAGCTCATTAGCTTACTCCCTATATTTGGAACTGAATCTGGAAAAGAATCTATCCCCAGATATCAAGTGTAAGGCAATGACATAAAATTTATAGATTTCTATCAGAAGAAATCATGCTCCCAGAGATAGAGGCTTTATGGTATCTGCCATTCAGGTAAATATATATATATATATATATATATATATATATATATATATATATATATCAATTGAGTTAGGACTGGATAGTGAGGAGACAAGATGTGGCCCAGTAGCCAAACTCCTCAATGGGAGAAAGGTTTTGATTAGTTTCCATTTCTGGATAAATGAACAGCAACCAAAAGACTTTATTTTGGTTTTTTACTACAGTGTCATGCTTTTCAGCTTTGCTAGTTAGTTTCCCAGTCTTTCTAGTACATAGACAGCCATCACAATTTTGCTTACCCAAGGATATTCAGGATCTTGAGGGTGTCAGAATGCATATTTTGACTCTTCAGCAATAACAATAGGTAGTACTAAATGGCATACAAAGGCAGTTTCAAAGCTAGAAAGTCTTAGTTTTTCTCTAGGGGAAACCCATTCTCCTCATCCTATTAGAGCTTGAGGGTCCTTTTCTGAAAGACATCTTTTTCCTGCTTCAAGGCATTTCTTCTAATAATTTGTGATTATTTTTCCTTTCTAAAAAAATATAGGGCATTACACCAATTCCTTGGAAGATAATCCAACTTCAGTTAACATGGCCACTAAATGTATCATTAATATGTTGTTTCTCAAGTAGACCATAAAGGACTTAACACAAGCTATCTGACTTTGGTGATGTCACTTCAACTTTCTGAGCCTATTTCTTTTCATATACCAACTATCCTTGAGAGCCATTTTACTTTTGCCATTTTTTGGAATTGTAACTGTTTCTATTCCAATAATTTCTTCGAATAGTAGATAATAACCGTCTATCTTTTATGTGGAAAATGGCTAAGGAAATTGTTGAAAAGTCTAGTAAAAATTTCCAGGCTAGAAACTAGCTAAGCTGAAAAGAAAAGCAATGAGTTCTCTAGACTAATTGAGGCTGCACTCGAATATGAACTTAAGGTCCTTGGGCCACAGACTAGCAGGACGTGTGGGAAAAAGAGGATGCAGCAATTCAGAAATAAGATGATGGGAACTCATTTCACTGCTTTGGAAAGAAGTTGTGACTAGTGTGAGCAAAAGAGAGCATGTTCAGTGAATTCCAAAGGTCAGTGACCTAAGCAAGAACTTTTTATATTCTTTGAATGCTTGTCTACAGCTATATACTAATTAGTAAACCTAAACTAGCAAGCGATAATGTTCAATTATCCTTCCCCTCCTATCGTGATGTAGAACTCCACTGTGGATTAGAATTCACAGCCTGACATTTTAATAGGAGGGAGAGTAGTACTGGAAAGGACCAAATTACCATACAACTCACTAAAACCTTTAAAGAGATATCTAAGGAAATTTGTCACAACTTTGAAAAATCATGGTCCCATCTTCAGTTGCAAAAATGTTCTTTACCTTTGTGTTGGTTTAGGTTGACCAATAATCAGACTACCCCTAATAGTTCTCCTAGATTCCTGAAGGCTCTGGGGTCATGATTAACCACAGTGCACAACTCCAAGTTGAGCAATTAAAACTACTTGCAAACTCTCAAAGATGCCACACTGGGCATTGTTAAAAACTTGGCAAACTTGGCAGTTAACTTCACCTGAAAATTCTAGCCCCATAATGACATATTAATTGTAATCAGTAGGGGATATATAGAATGCTCCATCAAGACATAAATGAAGAGGTTTTATAGGTTTAAAAATGATGAAAAAATGTCCTAAGCAAAGAGAAGCCAACCTATGGGAATTAATGTCAAAACTTCATAAGTGTTTGTTGCAAGTGAGTTGCAACAAATGTCCTCATCAAAATAATACACAACCTAAAAATGCAGATGCCCTTGGGAGGATCTTGGTTCTAGTTTTGGCTCTGTCATAACTTGGCTATGCTCATAGTAAGTCCATTAGTTTCTTATTGTTTGTTAAACAGTGAACAGTAATGTGCATCTTAGATAGTGCCCATGGGTAATGTAAAGACAAGAGTGAAAATTACATGTAAAAGACACGTGAAAATTAAAAGATATGTACCAGTTAATGGGTTCACTAAACCCACAATCTGGCTTGATCAAAACAAGTTTTACAGAACACATGATCAGATCAAAAATTTAGATTGGACCTATTTTGCTTCATTTGAGAAAGTATATAGACAATTGTCCCACACCAAATGAAGAAAGATCCATAACAATGTAAATCTCTATAGCATATCCCCCTTTAAATATAAACAAGAATTTATAAACAGTATTTGGGAATATGTAGTTCTCTCCAGAATGCTTGCTGCTTTTTTGTTGGCGAAGTATTTTGGGGGGTGTTCACAGCAACGTTTTGGAGGGATCTTGGTCCATTAAACCACATTAGTCTGGAAAGATTTCACAGGTTCTTATTCTCTGTGAAAACAAAAGAAAAATCTCTTTTTCAAAGCAACATATTCTAAGATCCATATTTTGAAGACAAGATACCTTTAAAGTATTTATGTAGGTTACTTCAAGGAAAACACATTATCCAGATGTTCTGTGTATTTTTCATTTTACGTGGATGTACTGTCTCTTTAAAGACTTTACCATTTTTGAATACCATTTACTTCTTTTTATAGCTGTCTATATTCTTTTTCTTCCCTCTCCCAATGTACATTTCTCTAACACTGTGACCCCTTTAAAGGTCTTTTATGTCTGAATCTGTCCTATTTGTCCTATTGTGTATCTGTAATTCTTTACTGTCCAGGAGCACCTCTTAAAATGCTGAGTGCTTCTTAAAAACTTAAACTGCACCATAGCTGGAGGAAATATGGCACTTCCTGCATTTCCCATCCAGCCCAGCATGGCAGAGCTGTTCTCTGCCTGGAAGAGTCATGCACTTTGTCCCATCTCTAGGTACACAGCCAGTCCATGTTGCCACAAAGCAAGACATAGCACATTGCTCACAAACCCCATTCAAGCTCAGTCTCCTGAGCAGATAGATAGATAGATAGATAGATAGATAGATAGATAGATAGATAGATAGATAGATAGATAGAAATATAGATATATATCATACACATGGTTGCATATATGTATATACACATATATACACATGCATATATATATATATATATATATATATATGAAAAAAAGATCACAAATTTGATAGCAAGCGCTCTCATAGGAGGTATTAGAAGGATGAAAAGGAAAGAGGGAACTGATATAAAAATATTGTAACTTTGAGAAATAAATCAAAAAGATAAAAAAGAAATCTCTAATGTTTTATTTCTCTCAATGATTTTGGGTTGGAACTAATGTATTGGATTAAAGCAAAGAAAGTCCAACTTTACATTTAAACAATTTTGTTTAACTACTGACATCTCAGCAGAAAGATAACTAATATTTGTAAAGGCATGCAATGTATATATTTTTATATTTATCAAAAACTCCTTCAAAACCAAAATTGCAAAGCATTGAATTCAGGAGCTAATTGGACACACACTTTGAGGTATAGTTCAGAACAAATGTAAAAAGTTATTTTATTAATACTGAAAGATTTTGACATTTGCTTAGAGTATCCTTAGATTTCCATAGTAACCCTTAAGGGATCTTCTTAGATGGAAGTATATTCAATGTCCCCAAACTTGCTATCAGTGTTGTTTCAATGTCTATATGAACTCTTTAAAAACCTACATCAAAGTGATCTAATTCTAGGAAATTTAAGGAAGTCATTGGTTTCACTTTCGTCCGAGAATCAGAAATTTGACCTTCTGGATGCATCTTCATGGAAAGACTCATTTGCTCTTGGCTCCAGTACACTGCAGGTAGGCGTCATAGGGCTTTTCAAAGATCAAAGATCGCACCAAGTAAAATGCAGGTGCTATTTCTTTGAAGCTCTGTAACAGTGACGAAAAGTTAGTGAAATTTCTAATAGTTACTTAAACAAAATAAAATCTAATGGCCCAGATAGATTCAAGAAAAAAGTTACCAGATTTAACTTTTACATCATTAAAATGTGTTTGTGAATGACATTTTCATATACGTAAGTTCAGCAGGTAGATGGCCATTATCTAGACCTTTGAGCTCACAAACTATTATTTCTAATAAAGAAAAAAATAGTTCCCTGAGGAAATGCACTTTCCTGGTCATTTCCAGCTTCCGGCTCTGTCATTTGGGGCTTTCCATTCAGCCCCTCACACACTCATTCATTTGGCTCTCTCATTCACAGGAGCTGTTGAGTGCCCGCTGTTTGCTCAGCCAGGCTCCAATTATTTTTTTTTGACAGGTGGCCCACTTGGGGAGCAACTGAAAGGACTGGTGAGTAGCTTGATATTTTTAAGTCCAATCTGAATACTTCAAATCTGAAGCTTTGGAAGCAGGCTCCTCATTCCCGCCACTGCCTCTGCTGTGAATTTGCAGGGGGATGTTCTGCAAACTAGGGACCAGGGAAAATGTCACTTGCAAGGCTCAGAATTTCCTCCTTCAAGTTCTCAGTGTATGCCTGAGATGAGGTTCACAGTGCCTTTTCCTGCTTATCCACATGGAGCCTCTTCCTGCCCTTTTCACTGAGCTTTTTTGTCATGCAGTTCCTTGGCAGTTAACATCCCAGGTCCCCAGGTGTCTGTGGAGGGAGGATTTGATATTCTTGTGAAAGAACACAAAATAGAGATTTCAAAGACACATTTCCTCAGCAGGTGTTCTGACTGTTTTGATGTCATTTCATTGGTTAGAAGAGAAGCCAACTTTTTCGTTAAATGAAAATCCATAATTACCCCAAGAGGCTCTGCGTAGTTAAGTGTTCATGTCATATCAACGTACCTTCCGTCTGTGCCTCCACACTCAAGTCAGGTTAACAAAAGTGGTTAGAAAATATGAAAATGCATTGGGCATTTTTTTAAATTTAAGGTTAGAATTATTCATGAGCTTTGCTGCGTTTTCTAAACACTAAGTAAATGTTGGAGTTAGTGTAAACATGAGAATTAGCCTACAGAAGTGAAAAGGAGCGGATTACAAACCTTTCCAAAGTGAAAAACATTAAGAGACTCAATTTAGGCAATTTGGGAAAACAAGACGTTTGGACTAGTTTTCATAATGAAAGGAAATAACAACAAAGGAAAGGAGGAGGTAATTACTATTTTATTTTCTGAGAAGTTCTGGGAAAAAAAAACTATTTCAATTTTGTTTCTTTATTTGTTTGAGATATGGTCTTGTCATGTAGCAGCCATATCTTGCCTGGAACTTGCTGTGATGCCCAGGCTACCTTTAAACTCTTGATCTGCCCACTGCAGCCTCCTGAGTGCAGGGGTTATGCGCAAATACCACCCGTGGATTTTCATCTTTGCTGTTGAAAGGCACGTGGATATGGCATCAATCCTACGTAATATGTGTGACTGGAGATTCATTGCTTCCTCAGAAACGAAACACATCCCACTGTAAAAGCCAGAAAATGTCATTACAAAATGTAAGAAAATGTCTGCCTGTCCAAACTCAGTATCATAGCATCTTTTCTCAGTAAGTTCTTAACTTAAGATTGATTCCTCTTAACATGTAGTTAAGGAGCTGCAGGCTGTGTTCCTGCTGCCCAGCTCCCGGCCACCTGACTAGCTTATGCCCCGAAATAACAACACACAAATTGTATTCTTTTAAACACTGCTTGGCCCATTAGCTTCAGCCTCTTACTGCCTAACTCTCACATTTTGATTAACCCATATTTAGTAAGGTGTGTAGCACCACGAGGGGAGGCTTACCGGGAAGATTCTAGCCTATGTCCATCTTGGGTCGGAGCTTCCTTGCATCTGCCTAACTTCCCTTCTTCCCAGCATTCTGTTCTGTCTACTCCACCTATCTAAATCCTGCCCTATCAAAAAGCCAAGGCAGTTTCTTTATTAACCAATGAGAGTCCTCCAACATTAACATATGAGTAATAACCCATACAAGGAATAAGCAGGGCATATATGCTAGGAGAGCGACAATGGAGAAGGAACTGCACCTTACAAATGAAACTCAGTTGAGGTAGACTGAACATGAAATATGCCACAAAACAGAAAAGAATACTTAAGGAATATTTTTTAATAAAATCAATAAAGAATGTATGCAGCTTCTGGAAGATGATTTCAAAAATGACCTATTCATCCAGATGTGGTAGCTCAGACCTTTATTCCTTGCATTCGAAAGGGAGAGCCAAGCAGAAGTCTGTGAGTTTGAGGCCAGCCTGTTTTACATAAGTAATTACAGGCCAGCCAGGGCTATATAGGGAAACTCTGTCTTTAAAAGTAAAAAAAAAACAAAAGCATACTAAAGATCTACACAAAACCAAGGAAGAGGAAAGAATTTTAATTAAATTTTTAAAACTCTAATTTGTGAGTCTCTGTGTTTGTGTGTGGGGCGGGGGGAGGTGAATGAGTACAACCCATGTATGGATGTTAGAGGAGCTGTGGGATTTTTTTGTTCTTCATCCGTGTGGGATTCTGGTAATAAACTTAGGTCACAGGGCTTAGTGACAAATGCGTTTACATACTGAGCCTTCTTACCAGCCCAAGAAAAAAGAATATTCAAAAACCCATAGGAGAGACAAAAGCAATATTACCAGAAATGAGAGGTTAGGCCCTGCTAAACACATAGTCACTGTCACTCTGAATAAGTTGACTGAAAAATGATCATGTTGAAAATTAAAAGAAACAAGATTTAAAAAAAAAGCTCTGGGAGGAAAATTACAAACAAAAAAAAAAACCAGAAATCTCACAGATACATAATTAAAATCTTTGAAAAATGACAAAGGGAAAAGAAAAACAGGACAGAAAACAAGATCCTAGCTGCTGTGATTACAGTCACCTGCTGAGAAGTTTTTTAGGCAGTTTTCTGAAAACTGAGGGCCAGGAAAAAAAAAAACACCTTCTGTAGCCTCCGTTCTTATAGAACTTTGTAACCCATTCCTGGAATGGGTTATGTGCTGTCTATACTTGTTTATCTGCATAGAGCCGCTTCTTGTCCTATGGTTTCAGCTTTTGTGTTTTTCCCATCCCAAGATATCATGTGCTAAAGTAACTGGTCTTCAAGTTTAAGCTGAAAAAGTCTGTGGCCACCTTTCCCGCATCAAAGCAATGATAAGCACACAGAAAAACCAGGCTGGCATCATGATAGTCAATGCCATAAAACAGTAAAATAATGCCTTAAGTGAAAGACCATTAGACCCAAACAATTGCATGCAGTCTTATTGTCCCTTAAGTATGGTGATCATCAGCATGAGTAAGAATACTGCTGTAAGGAATTGTACCAAAGTCCAAAGCTACAAACAATGTAAGTGATTTCTTTCACAGTTTCTGTAGGTTTGAAGTCTGTTTCTCCGCTTTCAGTCCCACAAGGTTTCTGTGATTGTATTAGGACTTCCTGTACAATCTCGATAATCCTCATATGTTAATATCATCTTATTAGCAGCCCTGATTTCAACAACGAAGATTCTCCTTCAGTGTGACACAGCACAGTCTCCAAATCCTAGGATTATATCATGAACATCTTTGGGAGAGGCATTATGCATTCTGTCACGATGGAAAATAAAAACCTCCCAAATTTTGTCCTTCTAAAAAAGTCAGTGAATATATATATGTATATATACATATATATGTATATATATATATGTATATATATCACAAAGGGAATATGAGTATTGTCAATATACATAAATATCTGCAAATATCATGATGAAATTTGCTATATAATCAAGAAAAGAATAATTTAGAAGTCAGTAATCAAAAAATGGGAAAAAGCTAGAGTTCAAGAGGGACAGAATGATCATAAGGCTTTTGGGAGTATCAAAAATGAAGCTGAATAAAATAATTGCAGATTCACAAGTGTCATATGCTGACACATATCTATCCAATGTAATTGGGGTGATTTTGTATATGCATCATCTCAAATATTTATCTTTTTGTGTTAGGAACATGAATAATTCTCTTTCCTAGCTATCTTGAAACAGATAAACTTTTGTAAACCATGGTCATCTCTCTGGGATATAAGAATTATCCATTTAATCCTTCTATCTGTAAGTTGCCAGAGTCCAACTTTGTAGGATTCAGGTCCCAAAGAGGTAGCATGGAGTCAGCAAAGGGAAGGAAGAGACTGACAGGAACTGAGGATGTTTTGGGATGGCTGTCACTTGGTTGAGAAAAGTCCACACTTTTTACTCTATAATTGTATAGTACTTTAGCCACAGAAAACTTTGAAAGCAGACTCAATGATTCAGGGAGGAAGTGACCATCAAGTTGATCACAGCATCTTTCCTGAAACAAAAGCTTTAAGATCAGATAGTATCTAAATGCCTATTGTTCTCTAAGGTTCAGTAAGTACACCAGGCCAGGCACCCTCTAATCTCAAGGGAAGGGCCACAAGTTCCTTCTGCCAAAGATAAAGAGAATGATTCTCTTATGCAAGCAGGAACTTTCCTAAAGCCCCCGAGGGAATAGAGGCCATTATCCAAATGCCAATCTTTGGAGAAAGGACTTCCTTTGGGGACCAGACACTCCACTACAATTTGAGAGCAATTTTCATTCCTCAGGGTGCATGATGCAGCATTTGCACCATGTAGCATAAAAGGCATTGTGCTTTTCCCTAATTGTATTCCTTTGTGTCTTAGTCTTACTATACAAGCCGGTTCCCCCATATATACTCCCAAAAGAGAAGGTCCTGATGTCTTATTCTTTTCCCATTATACCATACCATTCTTATTCCTCTAAACTTATTAACTGAACTTTTGCCCTTGATCTGGATTTGGATCTGGGCCCAATGTTTCTCTCCATTGTATGCTTTTTATCCTTTGGGTCAGATGTACCCAGTTAGTAAATCTCTAACTTTTCTGATCTTGGTGTAATCAGGAAGGCACAATGGGGATTCCGGTGTGCAGAGTCATCATATCATATGGTCCCATAGTGGTGAGGATTTTTCCAAAGAATTATTTGTTTAAAGGGATTCTTCATCAAACCCACACAAACACTCCCAGAGAAAAAAGCATAAGGAAACTTCCATAACACATAGGGTAAATTATTAAATATGAAGTAAAAGGGTACTAGAGAATTGTAACCACAATGTTGACACACTAGAACTTTGTCAAGCAACAGTGATAGCCATGTGGTTTAACCCAGCAACTTTATGCTCATTAACCTACCCTGCTCATTCCTCTCCCTGCCCCCTTTCCCAGTTGCTGAAAGAACCCCGTTCCCATCTCTGTTTTTTCATGAAATAAAATTTGTTAGCTTCCACATGAGTGGAAATATGAGTTATTTATCTTTCTGTTTCTGGTTTATATACATGACATTTGAAAACAAGGATCAGTGATGAATTTGGAATTCATTTAGAAATGAAATGTGGAACACATAGATTACAGTATGAAACAATTTTATTTTATTTAGAAAATGGTTGATAGCTATGAATACAATTCGCTATCAAGCTATAAGACTAGTACCATCAAATATTGAACTATCAGACTAACACTGTCCAGTACTAATCTATCAGACTAATATTATCTAATCAATACTAAAGTAGCAGACTAATTCTATCCAATATCAAACTATCAGACTCACTCACTAAAGGCTTTTTGTATTTTATTGTATACATAAAATAATACTTTAGTGTTATTTATTGTTCCTGTAATATTGTCTGAAAGGTAAGTGATTCTCTGCAGGGTCTACGCTCCACAAAAAGACCCAAGTCTCAGGATCCTTCACTGTGTTGTGATTCGGAATGGTAAGGGGAAAGAGAGAGAGAGAGAGAGAGAGAGAGAGAGAGAGAGAGACTAAAAGGATGGTCTAGAGCACTTCTGCCCATATGTCTTTCTTTAGAAGAATTTATCACATGAGTCAACCTAACTCTAATTGCAAGGGTGGCTGGAAAATCTAAATGTTTTCCCTTGAAAGAAAAGGAGATTGGTGTGAATACAGTATTTTTGTTGCCATAACCCTTAATGATACAGAAATAACATCAATATTCTTTCTGGTCAAAATAAGCAAGGTAAAAAAAACCAAGAGAGAAATCGGAAGGCTATAACATGAAAGTACAGCAAAATTGTCTAGGGGAAAGGGGACTAATTGGAGAGACGAGAGTAAAAAATAGAAGGGTAAAGGGTTTGTGGAACTAAGCTCAAAGTAAATTATATATTTGATTTTTTAAAAAGTCTCTATGTAACCCAAGCTATGTAAAATGAAGAACGAGAGCAGAACAATAACAAAAGTCATATTTTATGTCTATTGTATAAATTTGTAGCTGTTAAGGTAGCATTTTGCAAACCAAAACTGGCGTAAGCTTCAGCTTGCACAGCTGAACTAAAAGAAAGGAGCAGAAAGGAAAATAAAAGCACAAAAGCTATCCACAACAAATAATGAGAAAAACAGAAATCAATGCAAAATTGCCACATCTATACATAGAAATTATGAGACTTTCTACTAAGCAATACCTAAATACGAACATGTGCATTCATGTATATGTATGTTGTGAGCATCAAAGAAAATAAGCAAAGACAGAGCTGAAGATCTTAGTCTTATTCTAATTTCAAAAATAATGAGAAAATATGGAAATATAAAACACAGTATCTTTAGAGCAATGGATCTTTTGTTAAAACACATATATTATAATATAATAATATACCACAAGCTAGGTGGTTTATAAGTAACATATTTATTTCCTGCAATTCTTCTTGAGGTTAGGAAGATTCTCTGCCTGGCGAGGGTCCAATTTTAGGCTCATATCCACTTACTGTGTCCTCACATGGTGAAAAGTGGGAGGGATTACTCTTGTTCTTATTTTATAAAGTATTAATCTCATTTGTGAGAACTCCAAATTTGTGAGCTAATTATCTCTCAACAGCCCTTCCTTCAAATACCACTGGTATTAAGAGTGGAATTTTCCTTGAATATTCAGGTGAAAGTTGAATGACACCCGAATGTAAATAAAGTCTCCAACACTGAAGCGAGAGACATTTGAAAAGTTCACATTTGAAAAAAAAATCATTTCTGCAGTTGACATAGATAGAAAAATATCTACTGTTCTGGAAAAACTCAGGCTTACTCAGAATAGATTTGCCTCGGTTGTGGGGCAAGATTAACTCTTAGAGATAGCTCAACATATGCGAACCAATAAATGTTATATGGCACATAAAGAAATTGAAAGACAGGCATCACATGGTTACCTGAATAGATATGCAAAACACCTTTAACCAAGTTAAGTATTCTTTCATGATAAAAGAGACCTGAAGAATCTTGGACTAGAAAGAATGCACCTCAACACAATAAATGATTTATGTAACAAACCTATTGCCAATTTTATATTAGATAGTAATTACCTGAAAGCATTTTCTTTAAAATCAGGAATAAGAAAAGAATGCCCATATTTTATTTGTTCTTTTTATCAAAATAATATTTTTATTATTTTGAAATGTCATATATTCATGCAAAGTATTTTGATCATTTTCACTTCTTGCTTTTCCCATATACTGCTCTCAACCCCCCAACATATCTTCCTCCCAAGCTAATTTCTTTTAAAAACTTATTAATGCAAACTAGTACTGTATGTACATCATTGCTGGATCATCTCCTGGGCATGGGTAACATCACAGTGGCCAAACTTGAGGAAAAATGGACTCTCTGCCACCAGCAGCCATTAACTGCCAACAGCTCACCACTAGGGGGAAAACCTTGGTATCCCCTGCCCCATTCATGCTAGAAGGTGGATTGGCTTGATCTTGTGCAAGCAGCCAAAGGTGGTGTGAATTCACGTGTATAACATCCACGTTCTGGTCAGAAGACAGCGTTTTACGGCTGTCTTCCCCATCCTCCATTCTTGCATTTTTTCCAGCCTTTCCTTTCCATGATGGTCCACTTTCTCTCTTCTTTTTCACTGAAGTCTTAGCTGAAGCAGTAAGATAAGAGCAGTAAGTAAAAAGGGATACATACAGGGGAGGGAGAAGTCAAATAATCTCTAATTGCAGGTGACATGATTATATCCTTGAAAGACACAAGGACTCTAATAGAAAACTCTTAGATTTGATAAACACTTTTTAAAAAGCTGGCAAAGTCAACAAACAAAAAATAACTAGCTTTGCTATATAACAATAATAAACTTGTTGATCAAGAAGTTATGCTTTTAAAAAACATGATAACATCACAAAAGGCAATACTTAAAAGTAAAGTGAATCAAACATATGGAAATCCTTATAATTAAAACTTAAAAGTGACGGTTGTCTTAGTTGTGCCTTCTATTACTGTGAAGAGACACAATGACCATGGCGACTATTAAAAAGAGAAAACATTAAACTGGGGCTGGCTTACCATTTAGAGTCAGTCCATTATCGTCATGGTGGGACATGGAGGTGTACAGGCAGACATGGTGCTGGAGCGATAACTGAGAGTTCTCCATCTTCCACAGGCAACAGGATGTGAATTGAGCCACTGGGCATGGCTTGAGCATGACCTCAAAACCTGCCTCCACAGTGACACAGTTCCTCCAACATGGCCAGACCTACTCAAACAAAGCCGCATCTCTTAATAACATCACTCCCTATGAGCTTATTATATTCAGACTAACTCAATGATGAAATAAGAAATTGAAGGTATGAGAAGGAACAACTCCTTTTAAGATTGTGAAAATATAACAAAAAGCAAAGTACATAGTCAGCGAATTTCACGTTAATATTACAATGACATTCTTCTTCATTAAAATAGAAAAAAATTCTAAACTTCAAAGCCAAAGCACTACTAACTAAAAAGAACAATGCTGGATATTTAATAGCCGATGTCAAGTTATCCTACAAAGTTTCTCCTAGCTGTGGCTCAGTGGTATCGTGCCTGCCTACCATACACAGTACAAAAACATGCTGTGGAATAATCCTTGTGTACACTGTAAATATTTGTCACTCAAATTGGTTTAATAAATAGCTGACTAGCCAATAGCCAAGCAGGAACAACCAAACTAAGGATGCTGGGATGAAGAGGGGCGGAGTCTGGGGAGATGCCAACACAACTCAGAGGAAGAAGGATGTGTAGAAAATGAGGTAACAAGCCATGAGTCACATGGCAGGGGGTAGACAAGAAATATTGATAAATTTAATTGCAAAAGTTGCCTAGGAACAAGTCTGAGCTATCAGCTGATCACTTATAACTAATATTAATTCTCCATATTGGTTATTTGGGAACTGGCAGGCATGAAAGAAAACCCTGCCTACAAAAGATATACATGAACCTTGAAGTCAGGATGTAAATAAGAGAAGTCAGACACTAGACAGATGACTCAAATATGGTATTAATAGTCTGGACAGTTGTTACCTCTGGGAAGAGGAGGCAGTGATCAGGAAGAAACATAAAACATCTACTGGGGTATAGAAAGTGCTCTATTATTTTTAATCTAGAATGAGTTAATGCATTCATTCACTGTCCTAGTTTTCTTTCTGTTGCTGTAATAAACACCATGGCTAAAAGCAACTCGGGCAGGGAAAGTTTATTTGGCTTACAGGTTCTCATCCATCATCTAGGTAAGCGAAAGCAGAGCTGGAAGGTGGGAACTGAACCAGAGCCCATAAAGGAATGCTGTTTACAGGCTTACTCTACATGGCTTTCTCAACTTGCCTTCTTATATAACCCAAAACCATCTGCCTAGGAATGGTACCACCCACAGGAGGCTGGGCTCTTCTACATCAACTAGGAACCAAGACAATGCACCCATAGACATACCTGAGAGGTCAATCCTCAACCAATGTTCCTTCTACCCAGGTGACTCTAACTTGTCTTAAATTGATAAAAACTAACTAGTACATCCATTTTGTAAAACTTTATGAAATGTATATATTGAGTTTAAAATATCTCTCTATATATTTAAGTTTCAATAATAATCCTCTTAAACATGTGAGATGAAAAGAAAACAGTCAAATTGTTAGGACATTTGGAAATTAAGAACAATGAAATCATAGAAATGGTGAAACAAAATGAATAGCTGCAGACTGATAAAATTAAAATAATAATAAAAATAAAGCCATACTTAAGTTTTAAAAAAGACATTCAAAGACCTGAGGATATACATTAGTGAAATTAAGCTCCAGCAACAGGTAATCTAATCAGAAAAATTATCCTAGAAAAAGTGCCGAGTTCCAAAAGGCTCATCTCTTAAAAGCGTTTACAAACAGGTTCTGTTAAACTACCAGAGGCATTGTCTTCGTTAGGGTTTCTATTGCTGCAACAGAACACCATGACCAAAAAGCAAGTTGGGAGGAAAAATATTATTGGGATTATACTTCCACGGCACTGTTTATCACTAATGGAACTCAGGACAGGAACTCAAACAGGGCAAGATCTAACACACATCTAACGTGCATTGTGTGTGTTCCAGAAGAGTTAGGAGTGCTTCCCAACATAAAATAGTAAACTCATGAGTGAGATTGGCCTGTAATTCTCTTTCTTGGTTGAGTCTTTGTGTGGTTTAGGTATCAGGGTAACTGTAGCTTCATAGAAGGAATTTGGCAGTGACTCTTGTGTTTCTATATTATGAAATACCTTAAGGAGTATAGGTATTAGGTCTTCTTGGAAGTTCTGGTAGAATTCCGCATTGAAACCATTTGGTCCTGGGCTCTTTTTGGTAGGGAGGTTTCTGATAACAGTTTCTAATTCTTCGCGACTAACAGGACGATTTAGAGCATTTACCTGGTCCTGGTTTAACTTTGGTATATGGTATTTATCTAAAAAACTGTCCATTTCTTTTACATTTTCCAATTTTGTGGCATACAGGCTTTTATAAAATAGTAAACTCATTACAAACAGTAAGAATTTTAGTTTTTCAGCTACATGCACACTTGTTGGTTGTGAATTTTGTAGCTGACAATATTGTTTCACAGTGCCAATATAAATGTGTGTGTGCTATTCCAAAATGCAGGTTGTGGGTTAGTCACCTATGTGTTTAGAATGTCACCTCAAATAATTATTTTTTGTGCAATGTGCCCCAGGGAAGACAAGGAATTTAGATATCACTGGAGGAAGAGGTAGCTTCAATACTATTTGCAATTGCTTAGAGCATATGACATTGTTTTTCAAAAGCTATAGTCCCTATAGCATTCCACCCAAGAACAACTAAGGTGCTCAAAACTGCTTTTGTAAATCAGACAATTACAATCATGTGGAAAGAACATCTGGGACATTGCTTTATTAGCTTCTCAAAGTGGCTGTTATGCACTTGACCATTTGAGAACTATTGTCATAGAAAAGAAAGTAGTCTTCTATATCTTACTAAAATGGAATTACCAATACCAAAAGCTGATGGAAATATTTTGAGAGAAAACCGTCCACAAATGAGTCTTACTCAAGAGCTTTGATACAAGTGTTTTAAACGAGATTTCAGATAATAGAATAAAGAAGAACAAGTGGAACTCCTTCCCAGAAATCAACAATGTTCCAAATATTAGTGTATTAAAACGATTTGGAACATTAGCAAGAAGACAGCTAAATGTTTCAATTGTGCCCAGTAGAACCTCTAGGAGATGCTTTCATCTCCTTCTGCAGGCATAACTTGTACCACTTAAGGGGTCACACTTTGAGGGAGTAGTTTTCTTCTCCTTCTCTCACATTTCTGACTTAGTGCCTCATTCCAATATATTCTTTAATGCTGTCTCTATACACACACACAACAACAACAACAAAAACAAAAGACTAGGTTTTGTTATAGGTATAATCAATGCAAACCCAGCTTCCGTGACTTTATTCTTTTCCTTCCATCTGCATCAGGTTAGGTGTCCTGATGCCATGGATATTAGAATAAACTGTGTATATCTCTAACATTACATGTAAAACATTGCATTGCAATGGTATATTTATGTCAAGGTCTCCTCACAGAAACCAGGTATGATCAGATTGCATAACTATATTCAAAACACAGTCCGTGGAACAGAATTTGTATGCATTAAGTGTATTTGAATGTTGAATAAAAGATTGTCAATGGGAGTCAAATTTGTTCCACTTGGGGCCATATGCATGCTCTGGATGAATCTTTTATTTTCCACCTGGTGGTGAGAGTACATGGAGCACTTAACTTGGACTTCTCTTGAGATTGGATCCATTAAAGCACATAAATGCATGTGAGAAGAATGGGCTTTAAAAAGAGCTTTTTCACAACAGGAAGGCAAACTGGCTAACCAGAATTTAAAATAAACCTGTTCAGTGGATTGAAAACCATTTGTCAAATCAGTTCAATTAACATGAATACGTTTGTTTTAAAGTTGCGGTTTAAGATGGAAGGTTTGTGGCTATTTGCAAGAAAGATCGCAGAAATGTTTAGTCATAGCTAACACAAATGTGATCGCTCCCCACTTGTTAAATTGCTTGATAATTCTGAAACTGAAAGATGACTGAATTGATTGATTTCCATTTTTTAATCAAGGTGCTTAGAAATACGGCAATGTAAATTTCATCTGTCACTTAAGGTGAAATTAGAATATGACAGTTTTAGAGCCTTTCTTCAAGAATGATAAAATTAATGCACCTTTCATTCATAAAAAAAAATCATCCCATTATGGGTCCAGATTGCAAAGAAACTTGTAGATACAGAGGAATTAAAAAACCTTGCCAAGACAGTAAAGTTTCTCCTGAGTAGTTTGAGACGTGAACATAATAATCATTGTTTTCTCTATTTAAATGATATAATTATCAACCCATTGGCCTTTTGAAATGTAGTTTTATAACATGTATACTCATTTCTAAATAACATAATTTGTATATTGTCCCTTCAATTTCTAAATTTGATATTTCAATTCACAGTCTTTTGGGAATTTATCTTCGCAGTTGTATATTCATTATCATTTTTCTGTTATATAGTATTATGTTTAAATTTTGGATATATTTTTATTTTTAAAAATGTATTATTTGAGAATGTCATTCATGCATATCACATATTATTATCCACTGAGTTGTCTTAGTGCTGCCTATATGTTCATGTGTAGAGGACCATATACTAAAACATGGGTAGCCTCTAAGGGTCAGTATCCCTAAAGAAAATTGTCTTTCCCTCAGCAGCTATCAATTTCCAATAGCTTCTCAGCTAGGGGTGAGATGTTGTGAATCTTACATGCTGGGAATTTGGTTAGCTTGAGCTCATGTTCATTTGGTGCATGTTGTCTTATTCCCTGCAAATACACAAGAGCATCTGTTCTGCAGTGTCTAGAGAAGAGGTTTTGCTACAGTCATCAACTGCTTCTGGCTTCTGAAATCATTTTGCTTCACCTTCTTCTTATGATCTCTGAGACTTTAGAGACGAATACACCACTATCTCCTGTTATCTACATATTGACTAGTCATGGGTCTTTGTATTAATCACTATCTATTGCAAAATGAGGCCTTGTCTCAGCGTTCAGAGATGTACTAATCATGGTTATAAAGATAATATCATGTTTATTTAACAGAACAATTGTTTTAGGATCTTCTTTATGACCTATGACCTCAACAACCATGGATTTTTGGCTCAGTTTAGAGTAGCAGATATGTGTTCCTTTTTGTGGAGCAGGCCTTAAATCCAATCACAAAGCAATTAGTTACTCCCATAACATTCATACCAGTATTGCATCAGTCAGCATACCTTGCCAGGCCAGCTGTTATTGTGGTTCATGGGGTTCACAACAAGGTAAGGCTATTGATGATTTTTCACCCTGGTTTTGTGAAAGAACCTTCTTGCACTATGAAAACTAGGCAGTAGAGATAGAATCTTCCTGGTGTGCACCAGTTTGATTTCTCCATGTCCTATAACTAAAGCATATGGTCTGTTCAGAAATTGGGTCTTACCACAATGTTTTGGTGGATAGCCAAGAGGAATAGCAATAGCTTTTATACTTTAGGGGGTTCTATAGAACCCTACTGAACAACAATTTGAAAGGGGTAATCTGCATCTGCCACTGTTGTTGTTTGTTTTGTTTCTTGTTTTTAGCTTAAGGAAAGCTTTATTACAGTTTTAAAGAAATCTCCATGACAGGCAGCAAGCCGTAAATATCAACAGCTGGCCAGAGGAAGAGAATAAAAGACAGAAAAAAATACCATAACATTTAAACAGAGATGGAGGTCAGACATGGCAAACAAGTAACATATGGTAGAAAGGGGAGCTTTAGACCAAGGTATGGAAGCCCAAATGTCAGAAAAGCCCGAAGTATTAGGAAAAGAGTGCTTAGGAAATAGAACAAAAGAAGTTATGATTTTCTTTCTTTTTTATAAGATTTTTTTAAAAAAATACCAATCCAATTTCCACTCTCTCCCCTCCTCCAATTCCCTCCACACAGCCTTCCACTCCACTCCCCTTAATCCTAAGAGAGGGTAAGGCACTTTGCTTTGTGGAAAGTCCAAGGCCCTCCCTACTACATCTAGGCTGAGCAAGGTATACATCCAAAGAGAATAGGATCCCCAAAAGCCAGTACATGTAGTAGAGGTAAATCCCAGTGCCACTGTCAATGGCCCCACAGTCTGCTCCAGCCATACAACTATCAACCACATTCAGAGGGACTAGTTTGGTCTTAGACTTGTTCATTCCCAGTCCAGTTGGAGTTGGTGAACTCCCATTAGCTCAGGTAAACTGTTTCACTGAATGAACCCTTCATGGTCTGACCTCTTTGCTCATATTCTCATTTTTTCTACTCTTTGACTGGACCTTGGGAGCTCAGTCCAGTGCTCTGATATGGGTCTCTACCTCTGTTTCCACCTGTTGTTGGACAAAGGTTCTATGGTGATATTTAAGATATTCATCAGTCTGAATACAGGGCAAGGCCAGAAGACTTACAAAGCTGCATGATTATAGCACTGTAAGCCACTGTGCTAAGAGCTGGAGCTGGGATTCTAGGCAGGAAAAATACATTATTTCATTAAAAGACTAATTACTCCACTTATATATTTGGTGTAACTTAAGATGAAGCCACTTTTCTACGGATGGTCACTTGGCCAGGTAATTGACCCTGCTCAACTGGAATGCTAGGTCTCCTCCAAATTCAGATATTCTTTTCTCT
Organism: Arvicola amphibius; assembly: GCF_903992535.2. Taxonomy (NCBI): domain Eukaryota; kingdom Metazoa; phylum Chordata; class Mammalia; order Rodentia; family Cricetidae; genus Arvicola; species Arvicola amphibius. The sequence continues at coordinate 116,271,122 of NC_052065.1, forward strand.
TGAACAAAACTCTTTCCTTAATGGGGCTTTATTGCTACTCTAACATTCCTCCTTCTAAAGAGATAACCATCAAAACCATTTAGGAATACAATGAGGGCTCAGAGCCTCCAAATGCTTCTGATATCTCTGGACTTTGGCAAGAATGAGGCTGCCAAGAAGCTCAATGAAATTTCTGAGTTTTAACTAAGAAACGGATTACTTTTCCTAGGAGTCGTTTTTAGCCTAAACTTTTTAGCCTAGCCACTTTTAGCCTCCTGTTCTTGTCACTGTCCCCTACCCTAACACCGTGAAGCCAATGTGGAAAAAAAATGGCCAGGTTCCATCTACCTTAATAGAGGTATTGAATGTAGCAGTCACAGTATCTCACCAGGAGACCTCTCTTAAAAAATACAAACTTATATCAGTACTTTTATGTTAAAAACTGCCATGTGTAGGGAAGAAAGGAGTCTTTAATTGGTGCCTAGAGATTTGAAGGAGAAGCAAAGGCAAAGGTTGTTAGCATTACTCATTGCAGAAACGAAATCAGAAGAAGCCAAAATAGAAAATAGAGGAATAGAAAAAATATAGTTTTTAATGTCTCAATTGAAAATTTTATTAGACTATCTTGACAGGCATTTCCTTTGGGCCTACAAGTTAAGACTCAAGAGTTATGAACCCAGGATATGCTTTAGGAAACTCTGATAGTTGCTGGAGTAGCTAGAATCAAAGTGTAGGTTTCCTCTTAGATGGCTTCTAGAGAGGAAAAGACAGAAGTCTGACTATTATTTATTTTTTAGGTTACAACTATAATGGCCTTATCTCTCTTAGTTGTAGTAGGTAGGCTGTTCAGTGTTAAACTGATGCCTTCTGTCTGGGCAGCATTTGCTTTATCATGAAAAAAAAATCATTAGCCTGAAACAGTTGTTTAAATAACATCCCATATGTACTTGGGCGAATGTCTGCGAGTGTGATCGCATGGAATGTTAAACAAACACATCAATCATTTTAATCTTTAGTTATACCATCCTGTTGGGTGTTTAAGATCATGCAGGTGGTCAAAATTGACCCTTTTCTTTGTAATGTCAAGGACAGTTGAGAAATTGGTCCACAGTGATCACCTGGGCTTGAGAGGAGCCCTGACTCCTTTAGCTTTTGTTTGTCATCAGGTGTTGCATTTATATGAAGGTAAATCAATTGCCATACCTGATTGTGGCTTAGCTTTGGAACATTAAAGCGTTCTACCCCACTGTGTTACTGTGCTATTTGTAGACCACCCTGTGAGGTCTCCATGGTATCCCTGAACGAGAGAACATGTACATACCCCCCACCAAGTTACATTATGCCCTACAGTTTTCTAGGACCTCCTTGTAGACCTCCAACCGTGACTAATGGACAAACAGAAGATCAGTCACATGAGTCTAGTAGTTTTAACCACTAAGCAGTACTTAGATAAAGCTTGGACAGAAACATAATATTATTAAATAAGCCTAAATTACACATAAATTTTTCATCTCTAAACTACTTATTTTAACTGCTAACCATGAGCAGATAAATAACTCGACTGCTTTAATTGGAAGTTTGACATCAATTTCTTGAATTTTGACCTTGGAAACTTTAATGTTTTATTGATCATCTCTAAGTCTCATCTTTTATAAATCTTATTTGATATGCATAGATATTAGGTAACTTGTTTGTAACTTTTGGATTTCTCTCCCATGCTGGAATAAAATTCAGCCATCTTAATTTTTACATGCAAATCATGTTTTACTAAAAATATTTTTCTCACACCCTTTTAGTGCTTCGTTTTACTACTTGCTGGTTCAGTTCCCTTCTGTTTTATTTACTTTCAATAATGCATAGTGATACTGACAGAATAAATTTCTATCTGCTGGAGACTTTTCTTCCCTAGAGGGGACTAAGTACTGTGTACCCCTACTCATAAGGACTCAAAGACAAATCACAATGGGAACCAATTATTGCATTGGGTTTCCTTGCAGAACATGAGTGAAGAATGACTGACAAGAGCATAGGAGACCCGAAAGCAGCTACACTGGAAAGTCTTCATTGACCATGGATGCTAGATTCTCTGTAATGATACACATCAAGCCACCCTCCCTAGATGTGTATTCATTCTCTCTGGAAAGACCCCACAAAACTTTTGGAGGCCCAAAAACGTGAGCCTATTTCGACCTTGACCAAAGATCAGAGAGTTGGAACTTACCTATATCCCTTCAAAGTAACTGTATTACTACCTCACACAAAGGTCCCACCTAGATTTAGATCAGAGAGTTCTGTGCTCTCAACGTGGCTAATATCCAGACCTTGTTTTTCAGGAATGGGGAAGTTAGGTATGTTTCTACTACAAACAAAAGTCTAAGGATCCAACTAAGGTTCCAAGTCCCCCTTAAGGAGATAACATTAGATTCCCGCCAGGAAATGGTTTGCCTACAGAATGTTTTGGTCTAGGGTATGAGCATGACTTGTTTAGTTCTAATAAACAACTGTTTAACTATGGATGTAGCCTGTGACCTTCAACTTGTCAGTTCACTTTTTTGTATCATGTTAATTCAGGTTTTAATCTTATTCTTACCTCTTGAGGTTGGGGTATTTGAAACAACTGAAAATTAAACACAGGCAATTTTCAGTATTCACTAGAACTTCCTCCTAGTACTGTTCTATGTTTTCTCTTTTATTATTTTTGCATCTTTGTACACTTTATTTATATTTCCAATTCCCATGCCCTATCCTGGCAAGTGATTTTTTTGTGGAGGCTGATCCCCAACAAAATCTCCATACTGATTTACTGAGTTCAATGGTAAAGACAAGATCTCCTGAGTAACTTGGGAGCATGGAAACCTTTGGGGAGGTTTAATGGGGAGGGGAGAAGCAGGGAGGGGAGCAGAGAAAAATGTACAGCTCAATAAAAATCAATAAAAAAGAAAATATAAAAATAAGCTAAATATTTAACATACTAGGTTAATTCTGGTTTTAAAAAGTCTTGGTTGTCTTGTTAAAGGATCATGTCTATTTTGGGGGAAAATTATATATGCTTGTTTTGTTAAAAAGTTAGTCTATGGTAATTGGAAATTTTGTACTTGTTTCCTGAGCTCTGGTCACTAGATTCAGGTTAACAGGAATTTGGATGTTTTTTGATATAGATAATGTTATAACTGTTTTATGCTGTTCTTTATTGAAAAGCTACATCTCAATGCTTTTATACACAAGAATGTACCTTGCTCTGTCAGTTAAACCTTGTAATTTAAGAGTCACCCAGATAAAGGACTAAAAGGGATCACAGAAAACAGCTGAGACTAGAGTCCCAAAGAAAGAATAGTTGCAAGGATGGACATTAATGCCAAATGATAGTCACCAGAAGCGTCACCTACAATAGAATAAAATAGGTTATAAAACATATGTGCTCATAAAATGTTTTATATTATTAATGTTTAGATTTTAGCCTCATTGTCTTTGCTAACTTTGTTAAACATAAGTTATTTGGATAAACTGAGTTGTATATACTAAAAGGAACTAATGGCTTTTTTGTTAATATATATGGCAATATAATACAAATTTGTTCTGTTTTTTTAACCTTTAGAAAGGCTAATTTGGTTTCTTTATTTCCTTCAGTATAATTACAGGGATAAGCTTTATTTAGTCCTTTTTACAGATCTTTAAGGTCGAGATTAAAACAAGTAATCAATAGTAAAGTTTGTCTAATCAGTTATGCTTGGGCAGCCCTAAATACTTCAGAGATCTATGGAATATGGCAGTTAAAATGATAATTAAAAAGCTTATATGAGATAGACTCCTAGATTCTAACAGTGGCCCAAAGTCTCCAAAGAAGATTATAGGACACTCCAATGTCTCCACCTGGATATTGATGATGCCAGGACACAGCCCAGACAGTGGACGCTGGAGAATTGATTATATCATTTTCGCCTAGACAAAATAAGGTCAGTCTTTCCATGTCCCTCTTCCACAGGAATCTTTCACCTTATGGGCCTAGTAAAGCCTGCTGTTCTGATACTTTTGCCTCTAATGCTATGGAGACCTGGGTATGACCGTATATTGTCTCATCTCTGTCATTTTTTAATAGTTTCGAAAGTTGTTTGGCCTGTACTTAAATATAATTTATGTATCCTTCTGAGATCTCTGACAGTATTGATGGCTGGACTAGCTTTAACTTTGTTAATTTGACAACATCAAATTTTAAGATATAAATATAGATTAATTTAAAAGTAACTACTTACTGTTTAAGTCACAAGCTCAAGATTTTAAATTACTTTTAATTGTCTACATGCTTTTAACCCAAATCTATGTTTTTGCTAGGACTCACAGGTATGAGTCTATTTTTGCTGTTTTATAAATATGTTATCTGCTTTTATTTGTTTAATGCTGTTATTTGGATTTTAATGGGGGCCTAAAAGTTTCAAATATAATAAACTTCTGTTCCTAGTTTGAATTTGTCTTGATAGGTTTCCTCTTGGTTGGCAGATACAACCAAGCACTAATTGCTGACTACAGTCTGCTCCAAATAACTGTGGACCCTGGACTTGCTGAAAACTATCGTGGACCAGTCTAGCTGATGTGAATGCTCCCTGGTCTTCAACAGAGTCCACCAAAGAGATGCTTCTGATAAATAACCCACTGCCTAAATTTTCTCTTTGTTTTTGAATAGCATTTCACTTTTGTTAACTCTTGACAATGATGTCCCAAGTCAGCTGGAAGCAGTTAAAAGAATACATCATCCTGTAATCCCTGGTAGAGATTCTAAGTCAAAAGGGAACTCTCTTACATAGAAAGACTCTGTGCAGGTTTAGGAGAGAAATTCTGTTGTTACGGAACTATGACCCCCTCGAAATAATAGAGCAAATATATGTTGCTCCCACTTTGCCCTAAGGGAAACCAAGATTGGTCCCCCAAGTTACAAGAGAAGGGGGAAATGTAAGGACATGAAAATTTTTAAGAAACTTTGCTTGATCAGGAGCTGGTTAAGGCACTGGGTTCAAGAAATTTTCCAACAATGAGAGCTAGTTGAAAACAGGAACCTCTGCAAAAGTATAAACCACAAAATGTTCCTAGCAGCTAGCCACCTGTCAACACCCAGCTTTGTGGTCTAGACAGAAGCAGGAGGAACTGCTCTGGGGGAGGTCAGGGGGAGCATGCACAGAAGCAGAAGTAGCCGCTCACAAGGGAAAAGGCATATGCAGAAGAAGTCCACCCCCCTATAACTAGTGAAAACCAGCCCCCTTGACCCTAAGTAAACCTGGCTTGAGGTTTTAGCCTATATATGTCAACCCCAAATGAGGAACAGGAGCTCTCCCTACTGGACTGTGTCACATGTGGGGAACTCCCAGCTAGTTGGCAAAAGAATAAACCTTGCTTTTGCATTCTGGACTTGAGTGGATTCCAGCGGTCTCTCTGGGAGTCCCAACTTGGGCACAACAACACTTAATATTGTTCAAAAAAATAGAAACAGAAGGAACATTTAAAAAATCAATTTTACAGAGCCAAAGTCACCCTAAAACCCAAACCACACACAGACTCATCATAGAAAGAGAATTACAGTCCAATTACCGTCATGAATATTGTTGCAAAGAACACTCAATAAACTACTCACATACCTGATCAAGATTATCCACGAAGAACAAATGGACTTTATCCCAAATATGCAAGGATGGTTCAACATACAAAAATCTGCCAATGCAATTAAAAATATAAACAAACTTAAAGAAGCACATTATCATCTTATTAAATGCTAAAAGACATTTTGACAAAATAAATTCCTCTTCAGGAAAAAAATCCTAGAGAGATTGATGGAGGAGAGTCATCTGTCTATGTGTTACTTTCAATGGTTAATAAATAAACTGCCTTGGCCCTTTAATAGGACAGAAAATTAGGTAGGCGGAGTAGACTGAACAGAATTCTGGGAGAGAGAAGGCAGACACTTCAGGCAGTCGCCATAGGCAGTCGCCATGCCTCTCCTCTCCTTGACGGATGCAGGTCAAGATCTCTCCTGGTAAGCCACCCCTCTTGGTGCTACACAGATTACTAAATATGGGTTAAAGCAAGATGTGAGAATTAGTTAATAAGAGTCTGAAACTAATGGGCCTGGCAGTGTTTAAAAGAATACAGTTTCTGTGTAATTATTTTGGGTGTAAAGCTGGCCAGGTGGCAGGACGCAGCCCTACCGCTCCATCTACAAGAGATCATAAATGCAAGGTACATACCTAAACATAATAAACATAATATACAGTAAAGCTCTAATAAACATCAAGTTAAATCGAGAGAAACTCAAGGCAATTCAAATAAAATCAGGTACAAGTTAAAGTTGTCAACTCTCTCCATATCTATTCAATACAGTACTTGAGCAATATGAAACCTGAAAGATATCAAGGGGATACAAATTAAAGGGGAAAAAAGTCAAAGTATTTCTTTATGCAGTTGATATGATAGTATACATAAGTGACCCCAAAAATTTTACCAGGGAACTTATAGGGTTGATAAACACATTGTGTGAAGTATCTAGATATAAGATTAACTCAAAAAAGTCCATTGCCCTCCTATATATAAAAAGCAAATGCCTGAGAAAGAAGTCAATGAAGCAACACCTTTCACAAAAGCCACAAAAAAATCCCATAAAATATCTTGGGGTAACTGTAACCAAGCAAGTGAAAGACCTGAGTGACAAGAATTTCAAATCTTTGAAGAAATGAATTAGAGAAAATATCAGAAAATGTAAAGATCTTTTATGATCATGGATCAGTAGGATTTAAATAGTAAAAGTGGCCATCTTACCAAAAAAATCTACAGATTCAATGCAAGCCCCATCACAATACCGACACAAATCTTCACAGACCTCAAAAGAACAGTACTCAACTTCATATGTCAAAACAAAAAGCCCAGGATAGGTAAAACAATCCTGCACAGCAAAGGAACTTCTAGAGCTATCACCATCCCTGATTTCAAGCTCACTGCACAGTAATAATGATGATGATGATGATGATGATGATAATACTAATAATAATAATAATGCACATGGTATTGACATAAAAACAGGTTGATCAATGGAGTCAAATTGAAAACCCAAATGTAAATCCACACGCCTATGAGCACCTAATTTTTGCCAAAGAAGCAAAATATGTAGAATAGAAGAATGATTGCATCTTCAACGAATGGTGTTGTTCTAACTAGATGTCAACAGGTAGAAGAATCAAAATAGATCTTTATCACCCCCATAAAAACTCATCATAGTGGATCATAGACCTCAATATAAAACATAAAAAAGCAGGTACAAGTTAAAGTTATCAACTATCTCCATATCTATTCAATATATTTGTCTTTCTGAGAAGGGGATACCTCATACAGAATGTTTTTTTCTTGTTTCACCCATTTGCATATAAATTTCATGATTTCATTTTTTGCATAGCTGAGTAATATTCCGTTGTGTGAATGTACCACATTTTCTTTATCCATTCATCTTTTGAGAGACACCTATGCTGCTTCCAATTTCTGGCTATTACAAAATAGAAAAGGAATTAACATGGTTAAGCAAGCATCTCTGTAGCAGAATGAAGCATCCTTTGGGTATATGTTCAAGAGTGATAGAGCTGGATCTTGAGGTAAATTGATTTCTAACTTTCTTATGAACCTCCACATTGATTTCCACAGTGACACTACAAATTTATTCCTACTGATCTATGGACTTGAGAGATTTTCCCATCTTTTGATAATCTTCAACTTCATTCTTCAATGTTTTAAGGCTTTTATCATAAAAGTCTTTCATCTGCTTAGTTAGAGATACCACAAGATATTGTATGTTGTGGTTATTGTGAAAGGCAAAGATTTCTTTCTCACTCTACTTCTCATTTGTTTGTAAAAATGTTACTGATTTTTTGTTGAGCTAATTTTGCAGCAAGCTATTATGCTGAAAGTGTTTATCACATATAGGAGTTTCCTAGTGGAAATTTTAGGATCGCTTATGAACACTATCATATAATCTGCATATAAAGATACTTCATCTTCTTCCTTTCCAATTTCTATGGTCCTGATCTCATTCAGTTGTCTTATTTCTCTAGATAAAACATAAAATATTATATTGAATAGGTATCAAGAAAGGACAACCTTGTCCTTATCCTGATTTTAGCGGAAATGCTTTGAGTTTCAATTTAAGTCAATGTTGGCTGGAGCTTGATGTAAATTGCTTGTATTATGCTGAGGTATAAACTTTGTTTCCCTAAGTTTCCCCGAACTTTTATAAAGAAGGGGCATTGTGATGTGGGATTCCCCTCTGTATGCTGTGAATACCCCTGGTTAAGAAAGAAGCTGTTTTTGGTGTATTATAGTGCAGAATAGGGCAAGGCGGGAATTTCAAGCAGATAGAGGGGGGGGAGAGCAGGCAGAGTCAATGAGAAGCCATGTAGCCACTGCAGGAGACAGATGCTAGATAATGGACAGACCCTTACTTGTAGGCCACAACCACATGCTGATATACAAATTAATAGAAAATTGGTTAATTTAAGATGTAAGAGCTAGCTAGGAATATGCTAGAGTCATTGAACAAGCAGTGTTGCAATCAATATAATTTCAGTGTTTCAGTGTGATTATTTCAAGTCTGGGAGCCATGAAGCAAACAAGCAGTCTCCGACTACAGCATTGGATTTTGTCAATTACCTTTTAAGCATGCAATGAGATGGCACTGTAGTTTTTGTCCTTCAGCTTGTTTATATGGTGGATTTCATTTATTGATTTACATATGATGAGATGGAGCCTGGTTTATTATGGAGAATGATATTTTGATTACGTTAGTGAGGATTTCTGTTACTGTTAAGAGACACCATGACAACAGCAATTCCTACAAAGGAAAACATTTAATTGGGGTGGCTTACAATATCAAAGTTTTAGTCCATTATCATCAGTGGGGGACAAGACGGCATGCAGACAGACATTGTGCTTGAGAAGAAGCTGAAAGTTCTACATCTTGATCTACAAGAAACTGTGTCACTGGGTTTCGCCTGAGCATAGGAGACCTCAAAGCCCACACCTACAGTGACACATTACTACTTACTAATAATACTTACACCAACAAAACCAAGCACACTAATAGTGTCACTCCATAGGGGCCATTATCCTTCAAACCACCACAGATGGGTTCTTGAATTTGGTTTGCAAGTGTTTGATTGAGAAGTTTTGATCTATGGTTATAAGGGAAATAGGTCTGTAATTCTCTTTCTTTGTTGGGTCTTTATTTGGTTTGGGTATCAAGGTAACTATGACCTTTTAGAATGAATTAGGCAAGGCTGCTTCTGTTTCTATTTTGTCAAATAATTTAAGGAGTATTAATTCTACTTTGAACATTGATAAAATTCTATGCTAAAACCATCTGACCTTGGGCTCTTTGGGGTAGGGAAACATTTTATTATTCAATTTATTTCACTAGGGGTCATAGTTGTATATAAATGGCTGATCTGGTCCTGGTTTGACACTGGTAAGTCATATATAGCAAGAAAATTACCTGGGTTTTTTTCTTCAGATTTTTCCAATTTGATGGAGTACATATTTTTAAAGTATGTACTTAGGATTATCTGGATTTCCTCTGTTTCTGTTGTTATGCCTCCCTTTTCAGGTCTAATTCTCTTAACTTGTTTTATCTCTCTGCTTATTATTTAATTTTGATAAGAGTGTGTCAATCTTATTGATTTTTCTAAAAAAACCCAAATGCTCTGTTTCATTGATTCTTTGTACAGTTTTGTTTGTTTGTCTGTTTGCTTCTATTTTTTATTTCAGCCCTCAGTTTGATTATTTCTTTCCATCTACTCCTTTTAGGTGTGATTTCTTCTTTTTTGTTCCAGTGCTTTCAGACTAGAACAAAGACTAGAATGTGATCTCTCCTTTTTTAAGTAGGCACTTAAAGCTTATTTATTTTCATTTTCTTTTAGAAATTATTTTGCTTCTTTCTTGCTCCATTTTTTATTCAGTAGAGCATTATTCTGTTTCCATGAGTTTGCAAGCTTTCTATTGTTCCTGTTGTTGAAATATGATAAGATTCAAGGTGTTATTTCAATTTTCTCACATCTGTTGAGACTTGCTTTGTGACCACCTATGTGGTAAATTTTGGATGAGCTCCCAGAGTCTTGCAGAAGAAAGGGAGAAGAAATTGAACCAGCCAGCTGACTTGAGATCGCTGAGCTCATAGACACTGAATCAAGAGTCAGGGAGCCTGCATGGGACTGACCTAGGCCCTCTGCATGTGTGCGACAATCGTGTAGCTTGGTCTCTTAGGAATGTTTCTAACAGTGAGAGCAGGACGGCTCCCTGGCACTTAGCTGGCTTTTGGTAATCTGTTCCCTATGCTGGATTACCTGGCTCTGCCTGGACATAAAGGGAGGATCTCAGTCCTCCCTCAATTTGGTGCACCAGGCTTTGTGCAAGCCCATCGGAGGCCTGTCCCTTTCTGGAGATGGAGGAGGAGTGGATGGTGCTTAGATGAGAAAGGGGAGGGGATAAGAGGAGAGGAGGAATGTAGGTATGTAAATAAATTTTTAAAAATTAAATAATTTTGAAAAGAATGTTCTATGAGCTTATGAGAAGGAGGTATATTATTTTGTGTTTGGCTGAAATGTTCTGTAAGTATGTTAGGTCCATTTAGTTTTTGTCGGTTAGTTCCAGCATCCCTCTGTTTAGTTTTTGCCTGGATGACCTATGTTTTGGTGAGAGTAGGGTACTGAAGTCTCCTGTTATCAGGGTTTGAGGGTCAATATGTGGTGTTTATGAATTTTGATGCCCTGAATTTAGTTCATAAATGTTAAGAATTGCAATGTCCTCTTGGTAGATTTTTCCTTTAATAAGTATGATAAGTCTTTATGTCTTCTAATTAGTTTTGGTATGAAGTTTCTTTTGTCAGATATTAAAATGGCCATGCCGGTTTGCTTCTCAGGTCCATTTGCTTGGAATATCTTTTTCCAACTCTTTATCTCAAGGTGATGCTTATCCTTGATGTTAAGGTATGTTTCATGGATGCAGGAAAGGGTGGATCCTGCTTTCCCATCCATTCAGTTAGTCTGTGTCTTTTTCTTTGGAATTGACAACACCGATGTTAACAGATATCAATGAGGAGTTTTTGTTGGTTACTGATATGTTGTTGTTTGTGGTGGTAGTGAAATGTGTGTGTGTGTGTGTGTGTGTGTGTGTGTGTGTCCCTGTATGTCTTTCTCCTTTTAATTTGGTGATCCAGGAATAATTATTCCCTGTATTTTCATGGGTGTGGTTAACCTCTTTATGCTAGAGTATTCCTTCTGGCACAATCTGTAGGGTTGGATTTGAAGATAGATATTGCTTAAATTTGGTTTTATTATGGAATGTCTTATTTTCTCCATCTATTGTGATTGAAAGTTTTACTGGATATAGTAGTTTGGGTTGGATATAGTAGTTTGAGAGTCTGTAGCACATCTTTTCAGGCTCCTCTGGCTTTTGCTGTCTCCATTTAAAAAAATAAAAGATGTTATTCTAATCACTCAGCCTTTATACATTACTTTGTCTTTTCTCCTTGAAACTTTAAATATTTTTTCTTGTGATTATTGTATGTCAAGAGGACTTTCTTTTCTGATCCAATCTGTTGGGTTTATAGGAATGTCCTTCCGTGTGTGTGTGTGTGTGTGTGTGTGTGTGTGTGTGTGTGTGTGTGTGTAATCACCAACCTTAACTGAGTGATCTAATTCTTCCACTTTTTCTTCAATCCCTGGTTCTGTTTTTGACAGGATTTATACTTTGGGATGGACTCTGCGCTAAGGTTTTCTGTTTGCTTTATCATGTTTTTCATATCCAACATCAATTTACTTTGAGTTTTCTTCAGCAATAACTCTTTGGTAGGTTCTGTTTTCATGTCTTAGATTAACTTCCTTATTTGATTGTAATTTTTGTCATCTTTTGTTTTCTTTAAGTGTATTCATCTGTTCGAGCCATTTCAATATATTAAAATCGTTCATTTGAATCTCTTGTCTGGAAGATCTTCAGGTCACTTTCATTAGGTGTAATTATTGTGAGATTAGTGATTTACTTTTTTGTGGTCTTTCTTTTTCTGCATTGAGACTTGTGTATCCACAAAAGTTAGTTGGTTGATTACTTTCTTTCTTTCTGTCTTATTTGTTCAATTTACCTTTCTTCTTTCAGTGGGAGCATTTACAATATTCAGGAGAAGACTACGACTTACTAGGCCAGAGGTACCCATTTTGCACTGCTTTGCTGAAGGAAGTTCCAGAGTAGTGAAAGTGGGACTAAGTAAGTTTAGGTATTTTCTCCTAATTGATGCACAAGGCATATAGTGTGAGCTCCTGAAGCAAAATTACTGGGAGCTGCGGGTGAGCCTGTTTCTGGAAGCCAGGGGCTGGTGCCTGGGATGTCCTTCCTGGGGAGCCTAGATGGGCATAAACAGCTGAAACAGGGTACAGGAGGTTGTGCAGACATGGCTCATGGTGCAACAGATTCCAAGGCAGCATAGATGGGTCAGAGCAAAACAACTGATATCCTTGTACTTGCTGCAAGAGTCAGTGTAGGCTTGGACATTGGTGAAGCTTGCTATACAGTATTCTGTTGTATGATACACAATGTATTCACTCTCTGCTAGCATATTTGAAGCTGCAATGTCTTGCTGTTGTAAACAGTGTCTGCATATATTTCCTGAAGGATACACACAAGGGTTTTACAATGGTGTATGTTCAGAAGGACAGTGACTGTCAGAGAGGAAAAAGAATGTTTTTGTCCAATTGTTAAGGGGAAGGTTTTTGTTAGAGATACAATAGAGAAAACAGGCAGAGGCATCTGGAAGATTCAAGAGCACAAAGAGAAAGAAATAGGCTGAACTTGGCCAGCAGACTGTCAAGGCCAGGGCTATCTGTAAGAGAGGGGAAAATAGCAGGAAATAGAGAAAACATAAGGAGAGAAGCAGGAGCAGGGCAGAGAGAAAGAAGAAATAGTCATGTTATACAGAGAATAAGTAGCTTGGGGCGGGGGTGGGAAGAAGAAAGTTTAACTTCAGATAATAACATTTGTTTTCCAAGGCATTTCTGATCATTTGTATTTACATGATCTTCAGAAACTGATACCCCCCAAGCTTTTAAAGACTGGTATTTAAAAGAGCATGCCACTGTAGTCAGGGTCTATAGTTCTCCAGTAGATTTATCCATCTGATTTTTGGAAACTTTGCTTTTAATTTTATTAAATCCCATTCTAATCATGTGGCCATTTTATTGAGTTGACACTGACTTCTTGAATTGTGGGTATTGATTGTATATTTTCGATATTGATGTTGTGCTGATTAAATGTCTTAAAAGTACCTGCTTTCTAGCTGTGATTTATATATATGGTGTCTTTAGATTAGCAGAAGGTATGCATATTCAATATAGCTGCCTGTGTTAAATATTATTGCATACAGAATATTTTTTGTTTTGTGTTAAATAAATCCTTAGGACAGAGAATATAACCCAGTGGAAAAGCAGTTGGCTGACATGAACAATGCCCAGGTTTGATCCCCAGACTTGCAAAATTGTTTTGCATTTATAACAGAAAAAAAAACTCTTAACATTTTACCAGAAAATTTATAAACTTTATTTCATTTAAAATCATTCTTTAGAATTAAATTTTAAATATTGTGAGAAAAACTCAGTTTCATTCTTTGTACAAGAGTTGATTCACAAGACGGAAAGCACACAAGTTTTATGGTGTAGGAGTTCCTTCTGTTTGTGTGTTGCTTTCATTGGTTAATGAATAAAGAAACTGCCTTGGCCTAGTTGATAGGGAGGAACTTAGGTAGGTGGAGAAAACAGAGCTAAATGCTGGGAGGAAGAAGGGCAGAGTCAGAGAAGCAATGGATCCTGTGCCTGAGAAGGACACCAGTTGGAATCTCTGGTAAGTCACTGCCATGTGACGATACACAGATTAATGGAGATGGGTTAAACTAATATGTAAGAGTTAGCCAATAAGAAGTTGGAGCTAATGGCCAAGCAGAGTTTTAATTAATCCAGTTTCTGTGTGGTTATTTCGGGTGTAAGCTAGCTGGGCAGCCAGGAAAAACAAGGGGCTCCCTCTCTCTGCAACAGTTTTATTTCTTTTATCTGTATGTGGGGATTTTCAATGAGGATGAAGTCCAAAGAAATGATCAAAGTCTGATTCTTTTATAATTATTAGAAAAAGAATAATACATTTATTAAGGAGTAACAAATAAAGGAGTTATCTTGCATAGGGCACTAAATTCTAGGGATGTCACTAAGAATTGGATTGTAAGAGGAAGTGGGCTGGTGCAACAGTGGAGGGTAAGAATTTTATCAAAGTGTTTTTTTTTACTCAGATTCACTGTAGCCTTAGTTATATATTTCTGATTATCATAGCCAATTGTCAGCATTGTTATATGGGAAATTTCTCTCCTGCAAAATCTTTCCACCTGCTAAACATAGGGAAAGGCAAACATACACATAATCTTTCTAAAGTTAGTTACTCAGTGGATTTTAAGTTGAAGTAACTATTGCACTGCTTCCAAATAGTAAATGACTTCTGTAGATATGTGGATTCATATAGGAAAATTCATATCTGTATATTAAGACTTCTTACCCACAAACATAAACTACCTTTTGCAATTAAGTTTGAATATGTAACTAAGTTTTTGTAATTTTCTATTTTCATACCTTATACATATTTTACCATGTTTATTTTGAGGGGCCTTATGGTTTGCTTCTGATTTATTTCATTTTACTTTTTATATTTTTGTGCTGAGGATCAACCAATACCTTTCTGCATGATATGAAAACACGAAGCTCTATCTTCAGCCCTCAGTTTGAACTCTTGGAACTTTACCTTTTTACTTGCCTTACTGCAAACACCAAAACCTACCAGAGGTTCTTCGATGTTGTATACTAAGCAATGCTATATTAATTTTAATATCAAATAGAATGTTTTTATTCTTTGTGTGAAAGGGTCTCTTTATTTTGGCAAGGATGTCTTGAAATTTGTGCCTCTTTCGAGTGCTAGGATTACAGGTCTCCTTTACCACACTTGAAATAAAGAAAGTATTTTAAACCATTTTCCTATAACATAGGAAAAATATTTTAGGATATTAATAGACACATTAAATTGTAGTAGACATTTTTCCTCAAACCTAATTTGATAAAAGTTTGCATCATGAGCTGATAAGCTGTTGAGTTCTACTCAGTTTTTCTTACCAATTGCTATGATAAAACATCCTAACAAAAGCATTGTTAAGGGAGAAACATTCAGAATGTTGATTCTGAATGACAGTCCAAATCCATCGTGGTAGGAAAAACAAGGCAGCAAGAAATCGAAGCTTCTGGCTGTACCCATTCATAACCAGGAAGTACAGAGCAGTGAGAACAAAGATGCTGCTCCATTTCTCCTTTGTACAGTCCTTATAGCGTCTAGGACTTCAGCAGAATCAATAGCTGCAATGTCTATCCCCTTAAGGGCAGCGAAAATCGCCCCCTGTAGGCTTGCCCGGAGGCCTGTCTCCTAGGTGATTCTAAATTCTTTCAAACTGACAATTATCATTCAGCATCACTTGCATCAAATATATTTTCAGTGTCAACTTGAGGTCATTTCCTTTCGTTCGTTCAATATGTTAGCATAATTAGTAACAGTTATTCCTTTGCCAGGGAAACTCTTAGCTTCTTGAGATGAATTCAGAGCATGCACTGTGCACTTGTATTTTATGTTCTTACAGCTTTTAATTTTACAATTTTTAAAAACCAAGATTATGAGTGAGAATGGTTTTTGATTTCCCTTTTACATTTTTTACCTTGAATCATATTATAATACTTTCATGGACTGGATTAGAAAAAATATCTACATTTGAGTTTCTAAAAGTTTTAGCATGAAAACAACCTGACCATTTATATTTTCGTAGAAAACATTAGCAAAAACTTTCACATCAGGATTTTTTTGTGGAAAAAAATGTTAATTCATTAAATATATTCATAGCTATTAGAAGTGTAAGATTGTATAGTTTATATACATTTTCATTATTTATATGTGACTAGAATTTTATTAGCTTAATTTTTCAATTTGACATAAAACTGTTCTTATTATACTATTTTTTTAATATGGTCTTGCTATGTTAGTCCAGGCTTTGAACTGTTGATTCTTGTGCTTTAATTTCTTGAATACTGGGATTACAAGCAAGTATCATGCTCCTGGATTTTATTATCTCTCTAATATATGCTATATGTTTAATAAATGCCACTCATCATTTCTAGAATTCCAAATTCTCTTTTTGTCTTTTAAACAAGATTTTTTCCCAACATATGCCTACTTTATTATTATTTCCAAAGAATAAACTTTTGTTTGTATGTCCTTTCCATTTGCCTCTTTTTTTCTTGACTATTATCATTAATATTTGAAAAAAATCACTTTATTGACTGAGTTATGATTGACACAAAGGAAACTGTATTTCTTTCTTCTTAAAAATTGATTTTTTTTCTTTGTAAAATTTCTGATGCAAACATTAATGTGTATGAGTGTTTTCCTGCATGTGTGTGCAGTGTGTATCTAGGATCCATGAAGATCTGAGGAGTACATTGAATCCTCCTGAAACTGGAGCTAATGGTGGTTGTGAGGGGCCATGTGGGTGCTGGAAACCAAACTCAGGTCCTCTGTAACTACTACTGCTGCTGCCTTGCTCCTAAATAGCAGTTTACCTTAGTCGAAGTATTTCATATAAAATACAATTATTACTTAGTTATTCACACTTCTAAATTTCTGTTGTTACTTTTTAAAATATTACTTGAATTAAAGTTTGGCTTTTCTGTTTTCAAAGGGAAGAAATTTAAAATTTGTCGTTTTAATTATTGACATTTAACTTAATTATGGTTTAGATACCAATTCTCTGCAAACTTGACTTCCTGTACCCTTTAGCATAATCAATATTTGCAAATGTCCCAAGTATGCATGAAAATAATTAGTATTCTCTGGTGGTTGTCTGCAGAATTCAATTTATGTCCATTAGTGCTTGTTAATTGCATTTTCTAAATCACAAATGATTAATTTTGCTGGAATGGTCTGCCAATAATCAAGACAAATTGTGTTGAAATTTCACTTGTAAAATGTCATGTTTTCTGAGTTCTACAATAAATTTATTTTTTCACTTTTTTAGATTTTTTAAAAAACAAAACAGATTATCTTTTTTTCATTTTACATACCAATCCCAGTTCCCACTCCCTCCTTTCCTCCCATTCTCTCCACCCACCCACCTCCCCCACCATCCACTCCTCGGAGAGGGTAAGGCACATTGCTTTGAGGATGGACCAAGGCACTACTACTATATTATGGACTGAGCAAGGTATCCATCCAAAGATAATAGGTTTCCAAAAAGCCAGTACAAACAGTACGGATAAATCCAGGTGCCACTGCCAGTGGACGAACAGTCTGCCCCACCCATGCAACTGTCAAGTTGGAATTCTGAGAAAGATTTTCAGGCATGTCAGGGCTATCAAACTATTGAAATAGAAGCAGATATCATTAACTTGACAAAATTAAGGCCACAAACAGTCTTTCATGGAGGATAAGGATAGCTCTTATCAAGTTCCATCCATCTCTGAAGACATATAGGCACTTAATGGTTGCTCAAAGAGGAAGAAATATTTCTCTTCAGTAGAGCCACTAGTACGTTGTCAATGCTCCTACAAATTACCCCTTATATAGACTCTGCTCTTAACATCCACTTTATGTTCAGCCTATACCACATAGTACAAAAGAGCAAAAAAAAATGTGCAAAGCAGTGTATGCTTTGAAAGATCTTTTATGTCATGAACAAAATTTTTTCATGAGTGAGAAAACATATTGCTATGGTAACATTCCAGCAGTAACACCAGTATTTGTGATGCCTGACATGGCAAAAGTCAATGAGCAGAAGCAGAAATAAAGCCTTTAACTTCTGCTGTATTCAACGAAGACAACATCTGTGTGTGGGGAGGGGGTGGCTGTGTGTGGGTGTGTGTGTGTTTAAGGTGGGGCTTCCCCGATCATCTCTTTTGGAGATCCATCTTGGGGGGTAATAGGATTGCTCATGATGCCAGATGGTGTTGATGCATCATGTTTAGATGCTGATAGGGAATTTATGAGAGAGAGAGATTGCCCTGAGTAACCAACACTATTTACCTAGTATTTCTTGGGAACAAAGAGGAGGTGGGCCTGGTTCAAGCAATGAGACTCAGCAGTCGCTGGCAAGAACAAAGTCTAGTGAAATATGCAGGATGGCAAGTTGCCACCATCACCAATGTTGTTTCAGAGCCACACTGACTGAGGACTTTGCTCCTAGACCAAGATTTCAGCATCAGTGTGGTAGAGCTAAGGGTATCTTTCTGGGCAAGCTCTGTGGCTAGGCAGATCTAGTTTATGAGCTATCCCAGACCAAAAAGGCCTGGGAACTGTCCCTGAGTGGACCAGGCAAAGGGACCCATGGCAGTCAGAACCACATGGGCTCTGGGCACTGGTGAAAGGCATGGGCTCTGCCTGACACATTTATTTCTTCTCTGCAAAGTTTCCTCTTCCTGCAAAGATCATGAACATGATCATGAACTCAGTGCTGTCTAATTTTACCTGTGTCCCTGGTGACCCTGTCTTCTCATCATGTGGACTCAAGGACCAGCATCCCACCCACAGGTCGGAGAAGGTCATCACTGGCCTCACTCAGAAGAAGATGAGTCCATTTTAATAGGGTGCTCTCATCTCTAGGTGAGTGTGGGAACACTGACAGAAAGGAAAATAATTGCGTTTTCTTCCAAAGCTGCCTGAAATGGTTTCTACAGTAATGGTGAAAACAGGACTCCTTGCATCTCTGGAAATTTTGCAGTGCAGGCTGTAATGAGCGAGAAAAATGTCTTGCTTTTAATAGCTAATCCTCTGATGCTTCGTGTGTGGGAAGGTAAGTTGATGTAGAAAATTGTCGGTGCTGAAGATAGAGATTGAGCTCAGAGCAGCCCCCTTGCCTGGTCCACTGCGTCATTTAGCTGTTGTTAGCACAGCTGGAAAATTGGCACTTGATTGTAACAGTTATTTTCAGCAGGGATGGCACAGTCCCACCATGCACAAAAAGTCCAACCCAGAAGATAGATGAGAGGGGTTCATGCTGCCCAAACCGTTCCCCAGTCGTTCCAGACTCCTTTAGCTGAACCTCCTGTGTACTCTATGCTCAGAGGAACACCATCTACCTCCCTCCTCTTTAGGGGACAGCATCAAGCCTGCATCTCCCCACTTCAGTAATCCCTACGAGTCCCTTAAAGCTGGTAGGAGTCTCTCCTGAGTGAGTGGAGTCTAGAGGTTTTCTCCAAATGTAGTGTTTGTATGAGCCTGCATGGGCCAGGGAGGTGACAGAGGCAAGAGATATAAGAGGATAACACTGTCCATGAATGGTCCTCCGACAACTTGTTCAAAACCAGTAAGTTCCCTGGGGCTAGTGCTGACACTGTCACCTTGTTTCTCAGCCACTGTTCCTAGCATCAGCTCCCTTTGAGGCTTTATCTTGATTCTGTTGATATGAACAGTTTTATTGATTGTTACCATACAGATGCATTGATATTCAAGTCAAACCATTTAGTACAATCTTTATTTATTTTTGTTTGTTTTACAACCCTGTCAAAGTTTCCCATCCCTCCTCTCCTCTCAGTCCCTTACACCACCTCTCGTCTCTTCCTACCCCCCAATACCCTCCTCCTCTGTCTCTGTTTAGAAAAGGGTAGATCTCCCATGAGTACCAACAAAACATGGCAGATCAAGTTGTAGTAAGACTCAGCACTTCCCAATGTATTAAGGTTGAATAAGGGGACCCAGTATGAGGAGTATGAACACAAAAGTCAGGATAAGAGTTGGATACAGCCCCTGTCCCTCCTGTTAAGAATCCCACAAGAGAAGGGGGAGGAGGAGGGGAGGAGATGGAAATTTTTAATAAAAAAAAATGAGAAAAAAGAATCCCACAAGAGGACCTGTTGTGGGAGGCTTTTGTTCATTCCCTGCTGCCCAGAATCAAAATAATCACACAGAAACTATATTATTTGTAATACTGTTTAGCCAAAAGCTTAAGCATATTTTTAGCTAGCTCTTCTATCCTAAACTAACCCATCTCTATTAATCTGTATATCGTCACGTGGCTGTGGTTTACAGGCAAGGTTCAAGGGCATCTGTCTTTAGCAGGTTGCTACATGGCTTTTCCCTGACTCTGCCTATTTTCTCTGTATATCTCTTTCTGCCTGACTTTTCTCTGTTAAGCCATTGGCCGAAAGCAGCTTCTTTATTATCCAATGGCAATAAAACATATTCACAGCATACATCAGCTCCCACATCACCTCCCCTTTTCTGTCTAAATAAAAAGGAAGATTTTACCTTTAGCATAACAAGATTACATATAATAAAACAAGTATCAAGCAAGAATTAAAATTACAATATTTATATCTACTTTATCTTTATCATAACTAAGGAAAACTATAATTTTAACTATCTATTCTTCAACTCCATCAAAGACTCCAGAAGGGTATAATATTACCTAAGTAAACAAACGATAAGTTCATTGCAAGCAACTTCAAAACTCTAGAATTTACAGAGACATCTCATTGCCTGGACAGTCACCCAAACTTTTTTGTAACATTGGGGCATGCATATTCAGCCTACAGGCCCATAGTATCCAACAGACTTTTCTGTGAAGCAGAAAATTTGAAGATCTCTTATGCCTTGTATTGGCAAAGTTTATCTGTTGCTTTCTTCTGTGTCTGCAGAATGCCTGGCAGATTCTTTCATGAAGCAGAAACACCGAAGGATCATCTCACCTTTAGGCAAGTTCAGCAGTCATTTTTCTGTGGGTTCTGCATGTCCAATTTATACAACTGCCATCAATTATTTCAGGCAAGAGCAGTTTCCTACCCAAATGCCTAACAAACTACATGAGAGGCCTCTTCAATACCCATCATCCTCTTTAAGTAATTGGTGCTGCCAGAAGAAGATGTGTTTCATTGTCGTGAAGTCTCAAGTTTTTAAAACGTTTCAATGTCGTATTCTGTTACTCTTTCAGAGTTTTGAAGAATAGCTATCCATCTGAAGTATACTACATATCTAGAAAACCTAACATGACTACAAACTTGACTATTATAGGTGACTATCTATTAACCTCTATTTCTTAATTATACATTACATTTTTAAATGAGCTACACAAGCATAAAACCTTAATCAAGAGCAGAAATATGTATATAACAAAATTGACCTAAAATTTGTATCAATAGACCAAGACCCATACCAATGCAAAGTATTTGTATCTATAGCATATCCCCCTTTAAATGTAAACAAACATTTATAAATAATCATTTAGGGAATTTGGGTGTTATTGTCTAGACTACATTCTGCTGATTGGAGACACTGTTAATCAGGTCTGTCATGGGATATCCTCTGTGGTAGGTCCATCTCAGCCAGCAATCCTGAAGCTGTAAAATGGATGTTGGACCATCTGTGTCATTGTTTCAGAGGGTCTTGTTTGAACAAATGACATCAGTCTGGAAAGAATCACAGGTTCTCATCCTCTATGGAAACAAAAGTAAAACCTCTTTTCCAAAGCAACATATTCTTAGACCCAAATTTTGAAGTCAAGATATCTTTGAAGTATATAGGTTAGTTTAATTTAGCAGTCCCCTGTGTGTGTGTGTGTGTGTGTGTGTGTGTGTGTGTGTGTGTGTGTGTGTGTATTACTTGGCTTATTTTTCTTACTCTATTACTATATTCACAGCATACATCACAACCCACATCAAGGACCAAACAACACAGCTGTAGCATATATGCAGATTGCATAGGTCAATCCCATTAAGGCTCTCTGGTTGTTGGTACAGTCTCTATAAGTCCCTATGAGCCCAATTTAGTTGATTCTGTGGGCCATTTTCTTGTAATGTCCCTGAAACCTCTGGGTCCTACAACCCTTCCTCACTCTCTTCAGCAGGATTGCCTAAGCATGGCCTAATGTTTGGCAGTGGGTTTCTGCATATGTTTCCACCAGTTGCTGGATAAAACCTCTCTGATGGTAATTCGACTAGGCATCAATCTATGAGTATAGCAAAATTGCTAGACATTGTAACATTGACTTTCTTCCCCATTAGGCCACATTCTTCTTTATGGATAGAAGAAAATATACTTAACTTTCTCTTTGGTTACTTTCTGTATTCAAATATTCACATTTATAACTAAATATTCAAGCAGGTTTTATAGTCTTTTTCAGGAGTCATATTTTAAAATTATTATTTTGAAGCAGTCTTTGTGGCAAAGGTCTTTAATCCTAACACTTGGGCAGCAAAGGCAGATTATCTCTGTGAGTTCAGGGCTGGCCTGATCTACATAATGAGCTCCAGACCAGCCAAGGATATACAATAAGACACTGTACTTTTAAAAAAACACAATAGGCAATCTTATCAAAAGCAATCTACATATTCAGTGCAATACCCATCAAAATCCCAGAAAAATTCTTCAAAGACCGCAAAAGAACGGTACTCAACTTCATATGGAAAAGCAAAAAAACCAGAATAGCCAAAACAATCCTGTACAATAAAAGAACTTCTGGAGACATCACAATCCCTGACTTCAAACTCTACTACAGAGCTATAGTACTGAAAACAGCCTGGTAGTGGCATAAGAACAGACAGCAAGGCCAATGAAACTGAAGAGAAGACCTGGAATTAGTCTACACACCTTTGAATACCTGATTTTTGATAAAGAAGCACAAAATATCAAATGGGAAAAAGAAAGCATATTTAACAAATGGTGCTGGCACAACTGGATATCAACATGTAGAAAAATGAAAATAGACCCCTATCTATCGCCATGTACAAAACTCAAGTCCAAATGAATCAAAGACCTCAACATAAAGCCAGCCACAGTGAACCTTATAGAAGAGAAATTGGGAAGTACACTTGAATGCATTGGCACTGGAGACCACTTCCTAAATACAACCCCAGCAGCACAGACACTGAGAGAAACAATTAATAAATGGGACCTCCTGAAACCGAAAAGCTTCTGTAAAGCAAAGGACATGGTTAACAAGACAAAACAACAGCCTACAGAATGGGAAAAGATCTTCACTAACCCCACATCAGACGGAGGTCTGATCTCCAAAATATACAAAGAACTCAAGAAATTGGTCATCAAAAGAACACATATTCCAATTTTAAAAAATGGAGTACAGACCTAAACAGAGAACTCTCAACAGAGAAATCCAAAATGGCTGAAAGACACTTAAGGAAATGTTGAACATCCTTAGTCATCAGAGAAATGCAAATCAAAACAACTCTGAAATTCCATCTTACACCTGTAACAATGGCCAAGATCAAAAACACTGATGACAACTTATGCTGGAGAGGTTGTGGGGGAAAGGGAACACTTCTTCATTGCTGGTGGGAATGCAAGCTGGTACAGCCCTTTGGAAGTCAGTGTGACAATTTCTCAGAAAATTAGGAAACAACCTTCCTCAAAACCCAGTAATACCACTTTGGGGTATATATCCAAAAGATGTTCAATCATGTCACAAGGACATGTGCTTAATTATGTTTATAGTAGCATTGTTTGTCATATCCAGAACCTGGAAACAACCTGAATGCCCCTTGATCAAAGAATGGATAAGCAAAATGTAGTACATTTACACAATGGAGTACTACACAGCAGAAAAAGAATGACATCTTGAATTTTGCAGGAAAATGGATGGAGCTAGAAAACATTATTTTGAGTGAGGTAACCCAGACACAGAAAGACAGTTATCATGTGTACTCACTCATAGGTGGCTTTTAAACATAAAGCAAAGAAAAACATCCCACAAACCACAATCCCAGAGAACTTAGACAACAAAGAGTACACTAAGAGAGACTTACATATATCTAATTTACGTGGGAAGTAGAAAAAGACAAGATCTCCTGAGTAAATTGGGAGCATGTAAACCTTGGGGGAGGGTTGAAGAGAAAAAATGTTGAGCTCAATAAAAATCAATAAAAACATAATAATAATCCTAAACCAAAACCCTAAAACAATGCAGAAAATGAATAATAAAATAAAAACTCTGCATCAAAATAGCCTGTATTTCCAGTATTGTCTTGAAATATTTAGATCTAACTTATTTTGATTTCTTTCAACGCACTTTTTTATCCTATAGTTTTCTATAGGTTTTTTCAGGAGTTATCAGTAATTTAGAGTCCTCTGTAGTTAATGTGAATCATTTTCATCAAAAAATATAAATACTCACAAGTAGCTTTATGTGGAATCAGTGAGTTATATTTATGAATATTTATGTGTATACATAGTCATGTACAAATGATCATACAATACCAATTAGTGAAAAGAAGAGACCATGAATTTGATGGACAGTGGCAAGGGGTATTGGGACTGTTTGGAAGAAGAAAAGGGGAAGGAGAAATGATGTAATTGTATTAGGATCTATTTCAACAGAAAGCCTTTTCTCTGACCACTGTTGAAAAGAACACAAGAATGGCAGAATGAAGCCATGGTAAAGGCAGATTTTTCAACACTCTTAGCACAAATACACAAAGGACGGTCCATATGGAAGCTGAGACATTTGAAAATGTATTTAAGCATAATGATCTTTTCCCTATTTGTGCATGTGTAAAATCATGTATAGCTAAAATTTATGGTATACAGAAAGGGTAAGGGAAAGCAACTGAATAAAACCAAGTGAAATGGCTTTAGGTAGTGATAAAGAGGATTCATCATTCCTCTTTTGAGTCTCTCTCAAGTTTCCCTAGGTTTATGGCCTTTAATGTGCTGAGACCAATTCTAACGCAGCTGTATGTTCCTTGGAGTGTAGCAAAACTTGACTAAAGACAGGAAGGCCAAGCTCCTCGTTTAAATCAAGATTCAAAGGCTCAGAAATTGGCAGCAAAAAGTAATCCATTTTTTCTTCTTGTAATAGGGTTTGTCTGAAAAAAAAACTACTTTTATAAGGGTGAATCAACTTGATGAGAAAATACATCATATGAACTATCTAAGCGCAGAGATTAGTACAGCCAAATTGAGATGAAATAGTTCCCTGAGGAAATGCACTTTCCTGGTCATTTCCAGCTTCCGGCTCTGCCATTTGGGGCTTTCCATTCAGTCCCTCACACACTCATTCATTTGGCTCTCTCATTCACAGGAGCTGTTGAGTGCCCGCTGTTTGCTCAGCCAGGCTCCAATTATTTTTTTTGACAGGTGGCCCACTTGGGGAGCAACTGAAAGGACTGGTGAGTAGCTTAATATTTTTAAGTCCAATCTGAATACTTCAAATCTGAAGCTTTGGAAGCAGGCTCCTCATTCCCGCCACTGCCTCTGCTGTGAATTTGCAGGGGGATGTTCTGCAAATTAGGGACCAGGGAAAATGTCACTTGCAAGGCTCAGAATTTCCTCCTTCGAGTTCTCAGTGTATGCCTGAGATGAGGCTCACAGTGCCTTTTCCTGCTTATCCACATGGAGCCTCTTCCTGCCCTTTTCACTGAGCTTTTTTGTCATGCAGTTCCTTGGCCGTTAACATCCCAGGTCCCCAGGTGTCTGTGGAGGGAGGATTTGATATTCTTGTGAAAGAACACAAAATAGAGATTTCAAAGACACATTTCCTCAGCAGGCATTCTGGCTGTTTTGATGTCCTTTCATTTGGAGAGCAGAGAAGCCAACTTTTTCGTTAAATGAAAATCCATAATTTCCCTAAAAAAAATGGGTATTTGTAAATGTTCCTGTCATTGTACATTTCCTGCCTCTTAAATATGACCCATCTGTATCTTTACATATCATCCAGGTCTTTAGAGAGGATGTTGAGTCAGTAACCAATTTGAACTATATTGCATTGTGCTAAGTGGTAGAGCTGACAGAGAAATTTACACACAGATAAATAACGAGGTACTGTATGCCCGCAGTTTGTAGTTTTTCTGAGAATTACAGGAGCTCATTATTTTCCATTTAATTAAATTCATTATGAAACTCAATGGAGAATGTCAGTAAAGAGCAACTTGGAATCAACCATATATGTCCCATCTCTAAAAGTATCTCTAAAGGAGTACTAATTTCTCAGATCTCCATCTCAATTTGTCAACATAGATATTGACTTACACAGGACTCTCAGGTGAGTATCAGTTAGTATTTGCAAAGAGAAAATAATAACTAAGTTAAAAGATTTATGCTCCTATGGGTGAACCTGAAAAGAGAGTATCATACCTGTGTATGGATTATTAGTTTGAAAAAGTGAAGAGTAATGTGAAACACTCTTAATAATTCTGACTGACATTGTACTATACTTCCACGTACATACATTTGGAATTTACTGTTGTTCTCATGGTTATTTCTTCATATGATTACTGGACAAGATTATCTGAACTCATTAAAAATCTTTTGCAAGTACTGGTTTTGCCATCTTCAGCATCCCTCCTTGTCAATGTGTGATCTGAGTGGGTAATGACCCTGTCTTCCCCAGAGCTCATTATCAATGTAAGACCTCAAGACCTCAAGACTTCTATTACTGAGTCAATCTTCATTTTTGCAGAGTCCTTGGACAGTTTAAATATACATTTGGAATTTTAAAAAATGTGCTCCTCTCCAAAGCTGATTTTAAAAAAGAGAGAGAGAGAACCTTTTTTTGTGTTCGTTTCCTGTTTGTGACATTATAATTTCTCTCATCAGCCAGGCTGAAATCATTAATAATTTTTGTTACCATCATGTCTCATGTTCTTCCTAATCCACCAATGAGACACATCTTCAGCAATTACACATCTTCAGCATCTCTTAACATTGCCTTCTCCTTATCTTTCTACTTCTAATCTCCTTGTTCAAAGGATTCCAAGTGGTCATAATGTATTTAGCGTTCTGTTTTCCACCCTTTCCCCGTTTGTTCTTTTTTTTTTTTATTTGCAGTCCTGGCGATGCAAAGTGAGCCCCTTGCATGCTGAACAAATATTACGCCACTAAACTTTTGTTTCTTGCTTTATATTTTGAGGTAGGTTCTCATTAAGTTTTCCTGTCTGGACTTAAACTCAGTATGTAGCACATATGGGACTTGTCGTCTTCCTGCCTTGATCTCTTGAGTAGGTAGAAGAACACTACCAGGCCTTGATTTCTGCTAACAAGTATTTATGAGCCACTTGCTGCCTACAAAAGCAATGTTTAAGCCCTTTAATATGACTTTCAATATCCCATGTAATGTTGCCAAAAGTCATCCCTGACATTTTGTCCCAGCCTTTTCCCATTGCCCTTTCTTATCAGGTAATTTTTCTTAGCGAACATCATTGCTGCTATGTTTTTGTTTGTATCTGAAGTGCCCCTTTCACATAATCTCAGATACAAGCATTCGCTCCTTTCAAGGCCTTTTAAATCCTCCTTTGTTCTTTCCCACCACTCAGCATGTGCTTCTGCACATTGCTAGAACACCCCTGCTCTCCACTCTGCTTTAGTGAGATTTGCAACTATTTCTTCATCACCCTGAGTAATTCTCAGGTCCTTGAAGGCAGGAGCAGTGTCTTGTTCATCCTCTAACTGGGTACAATGCCTAGCTAAGTGGATTTTTTTCCTAGTTTATTTTTTTGCAAAAAATGGATATTTCATTAATGCATTATGAATTCAAATGAATAGAAAGAAAGGAGATTAGCTGTTATATTAACAGAAAGAGTCATTCTAGCTGTCAGCAAACATTTGTCAAAATAGCTGCTGAAAGCAGCTAGTGGCATTAACATCCCCTGACACAGAATGAACACAGTTACCTGCTAGGATTAATTGCATTTTACTGCTTCTACATTCAGGTATTCCTTCAATGTTTTCTAGTTTCTAGATTTATTTTTCGAAGTCTTCCTTGATTCTTTGCCACAGCGTACACTG
The DNA here is from genome assembly GCF_903992535.2 of Arvicola amphibius. Lineage (NCBI taxonomy): Eukaryota > Metazoa > Chordata > Mammalia > Rodentia > Cricetidae > Arvicola > Arvicola amphibius. The sequence continues at coordinate 116,298,962 of NC_052065.1, forward strand.
CTCTTTTGCTTTCTGCTGTCACAGCTAAGTGAGGCTTGGAGATCTCACAACACCAGGTAATTCTTCCAGGTAACACAAAATAAAGGATTGTAAAAAGTCACTGTGCAGTGGCCTGTATGCTCAGGAAAACTTGGCTTGATGTTTTCTGACATCCATCTTCCATAAGACTCTGTGCATTGATGAGAGAGCATCTTAACTTGTAACACTGTAGCTTAGCTGTCTTGCAGCAAGACAAGCTGCAATCTTTTGTCATAATCTGCCTGACTTAGTGTGCTCTGTGCTGTCTTTCTGTTAAGGTGCCTATGCTAATAATGTGATATTAAGATGCTCTTTCCCATAACGACCATTAACTGAAAGCCTACTCTGCGGGGGTGATAGTAAAAGAACACTTTTATTTTTCACATTTAATTTGTATCACACGATATCAAGTTCAACCTTTATGTGAAACAAGGAGAGCTTAGGAAGAAATTGTTTCACCTAGTCACCGACACACTATGGCCTGAAGAAAGTAAGAAGTGAAACTTTGGCCAGACGGATTTAAGTGCCTACGTTCTCATATCATCAGTGCTGGAGAGAATAATAGATCATTTTCTATCTGATGAAGCATTCTGATCTGAGAAGAGAAATAGACACTTGGTGATTTTGAACTCTGAAGCACTGTTACTAGAGTCAAAGTGAAGAAGCCAGCTTCTTCCTTCTTTTTTTTAAAAAAAAAAATTTAATTATTTATTTATTATGTATACAATATTCTGTCTGTGTGTGTCTGCAGACCAGAAGGGGGCAGCAGACCTCATTACAGATGGTTGTGAGCCACCATGTGGTTGCCGGGAATTGAACTCATGACCTTTGGAAGGGCAGGCAATGCTCTTAACCACTGAGCCATCTCTCCAGCCCCCAGCTTCTTCCTTCTTCCATGTATGTTCTGAGTCCTAGTAACAGCCATGTACTCCACTTTCCACATTCACTTCTAATGCCCACCAATTCTTGCAAGACCGCTTACATTTTTCAATGTTTTTCTTAAGGACAATGTATTCTATCTATTTCTGCTTGAGGTTACCTCATTACTAGGTATGTGGCAAAACCCAGTTTGTTTGTTTTGCTTGTTTTTCATTTCTGTTATCTCTTGGTCTTGGATATCTACAATGCAAAGCTGTCGTTTGGAATGCATTTTCACCCAGTAATCAAGTTAGCTAGTCTCAATCGTTTAATCCTCTCTGTGCCCATTTCTCCCCTGTCTCTCCTTCCTCCCCCTTACTGGTGATGGAAGGAATGAACTCATGCATGCTAGACAACCCCCGACAACTCATCTATACTTTCGTCCCTAATTCAGCTTTTGGCTTTTCCACCGAATGCTTAAGGCAACAATAGAAGATGTAACAGTACAAGCAGCAAACACCCTATCTTGGTTCTCTCTATGTAGGTCCAATGTAGTCAACAGATGTTTCGCTGATATTTTCTTCATTTTAGTTGTAAGTTTTTGAGTTTCTGTTCTCCAGCTCAGATTACTGGCCCTAATAGCTTTTAATTCTTGAGGTTCCCACCAAGATATCCTTGGCTGCACGTTAGTCCAAAGACTTCTCTACCTGCCCATTATGATTGGCAGTTTTTATAATTTTTTAAAAGATTTGTTTCTTTCTATTTGATTGCATGAACGTGTTGCCTGCACGTGTGTCTTGGCACACATGCATACAGTGTACGCAGAAATCAAAAGATTTTGTCAGACCCCAGCAACTGGAGTTATGAGTGATCGAGAACTCCTATGGAGGAGGGGTTGCTGGGCATTGAATCTGGATCCTCGGGAAGGGCAGCTAGTTGTCTTAGCCACTGTACCAACTGTCTAGTCCAAAACTAACATAATTTTTAAATAGAGGTGCAACAGCTTTAAGATTCAATTCCTTTTACATATGGTCCTACATCAGGTAGAATCTGTTATTACAGCATGATCTAACCTCTGACAAATGCTTTTATCGATGGTGGAGGAAAACAGGAGGCATGCTGGGTACTTGGCAGGACCTTTGATAGTATTGTCTTCACCTTAAGAATGACTAAATATAATTGTGATTGTTTGCTTGTCTAAATTTAGATTTTTGGTTCAGAATTTGAGGGCAGAATCTCCACAGAGCCATTTGCTATAGTATTTTTCTTTTTATTTTGCCTTCTTTTATCCTCTTAATTTACACAGTCTCAGTAATACTTTTTTCATGTCGTTCAAAGGATTTTTACAGCTCCAATTAAATAAGAACTTAATGAAGAGGCTTAACTGCAAACTCTTTAAGTGTTAGTTTTAATAGTGCTCTCAACTCTGCAATTTTCTTACCATTATAATTGTACCACTAGAGTCTCCTTTTGAACTTAGAGTATAGACTATTAAACTAATTTAGCAACAGATACACTCACCCTTCATCCAATAGATTAAAAGTCCAACAATAATGTATATTAGGCTCCTTTGTGACAAAATGTAAATCTTGGATTCTCAAGTGTTGGAAGACGATCAGGTATTGTCTCAGAACAGCTGACCACTAATGACAAACTTTATATTTCTGTTGTTTTATGAGATCGTCCACAGGGAAAGTAGAGGAACATTTATTGATGACGGTTTTCCATTTGATGCATGAAAACAAATTATATGAACTAAAATGTGTAAACATAGTTTAATATTCTAACTACTGATTCTTCCATAAAATTTTTATCAAAATACCCCCGAGATAGTCAGGAGTCAGTAAAAAGCATTTCTTGACAAATTCAGAGCAATTTTGAATAAACTGGCATGCTTTTGACCAACCTTTCTATTTTAATAGTTTAATAGCTACATACCACTTTAGATTATTTGCATTCATAAATTCTGTCATAAAAAGAAAAAAGAATAAATATATTTTTACATAGATAGGATTTAGCTGTATTGTGGAAAACTAAAAGTGTTTTCAATAGACACTGGCCCTGCCATTTCATTATTGCCAGTGATAATGTCGTCCCACTAGCTTTCTTCAAAATAAACCATTATTTTAATAGGACTCTTCCAACAAAGAGATGGCTTACGAATAACAAGTTATATAGCACAGCCTTGTAGTTAGTTCTACAGCAGTCACACACACACAGACACACACACACACACAGAGAGAGAGAGAGAGAGAGAGAGAGAGAGAGAGAGAGAGAGAGAGAGAGAGAGAGAGAGAGAGAGAGAGAGAGAGGTAAATAGGACATTCACTAGGAAAATATTTTTTGTTTCAAATATTTATGCTCTTCTGCAATAGTCTTGATCTGTTGTTAAGAGAAGTTTCCTTGATGAGGAGTTAAAACTATACTTATCTGTGTTTATAAAGACAAATAATTAGAATTTAGTTAGGTATTTGCTGGTTTATAGAAGTGATGGTTGTAAGTTCTCACCCAACAGCTGTGGAGTATCCATTTGTCTGCTGATGGACATTTTGGTTGTTTCTATTTCATAGGTATTATGAATAGAGCAGGAATGAACATGGCAGAGTATCTATGAGGTAGGATGTAGAGTCCTTTGGGCATATTCCAAGGAGTGGTATCGATAAGTCATGGCATAGTTTGATTTTTAGCTTTTTGAGATTTATTCACACTGATTTCCACAGTGTCTGCACCAGCTTCCAATCCGCCCAACAGTGAATGGAGCACCCTTTCCTCCAAATCCTCTCCAGCATTTGATGATGGTTGTTTTGTTGATCACTGCCATTCTGACTGGGATGAGACAAGATCTCAAAGCTATTTGATTTGTATTCCCCTGATTATGAGAGATGGTGAACATATTTTGAAGTGTTTTAATTAAAATATTTTGATTTCTTTTTACATACTGACCACAGTTTCACCTTTCTTTTGCTCACCTCCATCCACTCATCATCCATCTCCATTCAAAAATGGGGAGGTCTCCAGTGGAAGTCAGCCGAGATTGACACATTTTGAAAAAATCTCTATTCAGGTATCAGACCCATTTTTTGAATGGGTAAATTTTAGACTTTGTTTTAGCTTTTTATATATTCTAGATATTAGTTTTGTAAGATGCATAGCTGGGGAAGACTATTTCCTATTTTGTGAGATTCTTCTGCACCACGTTGCTTGTTTCCTTAGCCTTGCAGAAGCATTGTAGTTTCACGAAGTGCAGCAAGTCAATGCTTGGCCTTTATTCTTGGGTGTATGGCGTCCTGTTCAGAAAGACCTTTCCTACACCCAGATCATGTAGGGTACTGCCCATATTTTATTCCAACAGTTTTATTCTTTAGGTTTTACATTTAGATCTTTGATCCATTGGCAGGTAGCTTTGTGATAAGATCCTTCTGCATGTGGACACCTAACTTTCTTAGCACCATTTGCTGAAGATGCTTTCTTTTCTCCAGTTTATGGGTTTGACATATTTATCAAATATTAAGTGACAGAAGTTAAATATATTCCTATTTGGGTCTTTGATTTTGTTCCATTTCTCTACATGTTTGTTTCTGTTTCAATAACATATCAATTTATCCTATTTATCCTAAATATCATATTTATTCCTATGGCACTGTAATATACCTTAAAGTCTGGAATCACAATATCTTCATATTATATCTTCATATGATATCTTCATATGATCAGGATTATTTTGACTATCTAGGGTCTTTTTTTGATACCATATGAAATGTAAGATTTAATATAAATAAATATCTTTAAATAATGAGATGAGGATTTTGATTAGGATTGCATTCAACCTATCAACAGCTTTTGGTAACCCAGTCATTTTCACCATACTAATTCTGCTAATCCATGAGCATAAGATATCCTTCTATTTTCTTGTAAACTGTGGCTTTTCTGCACTATCTGCCTGCAGATAGTGCAGAGAGGGTAAGACTTCCCATGGGGAGATATTTTACTTTGAGGTGACAAAGTCCCCAATTTAATCTGAACAAGGTGTCCCTCCAAAAACAATGGGTTCCAAATAGCTAGTTTAAGCACAGGAGACAAAAGCCTAGTTTCACTATAAATGGCCCCACAGTATAGCAAGCCGTACAATTGTCACCCACGTTCAGAGGACCTAGGTTGGTCCTATTCAGATTTTGGAGTCAGTGAATTTTCAACAACTCAGCTCAGATGTTTCTGTGGGTATCCCCATCATGGTCCTGACCCCTGTGCTTATATTGTTGCTCTTCCCTGTCTTTGACTGGTCTCCAGAAGCTTGGCCCAGTTCTTAGTTGTGGATCTCTACATCTGTTTCCATTAGTTGCTAGATGAAGATTATATGATGACAAACAAGGTAGATATAATTACGATTACAGTGGAAGGCCAGATGAGACACTCTCTCATCCACTGAGTAGGATCTTAGCTGGGGGTCATCCTTGTGGATTCCATGTACCCAATTTTCTCAGGAGATCTTGTCTATTTCCCCATCCCAGGGGTATACATGTGTTCTCTCTTGGGGTTCTCCTTGTTGTCCCCCCTACTCTGGGGTTGTGGACTATAGGCTGGTTATCCTTTGCTTTATGTCTAACATCCACTTATGAGTGAGTTAATACCATGTTTGTCTTTCTGGGTCTGGGTTACCTCACTAAGGATGATTTTGTTTTTCTAGTTGTATCCATTTGTATGCAAATTTCAAAATGTCATTAATATTTTACTTCAGAGTATTATACCATTGTGTAAATGTACCACATTTTCTTCATTTATTCTTCAGCTGAGGGGCATCTAGATTATTCCAGTTCTGGCTAGCATGAATAATGCTGCTATGAACATAGTTGACCAAATATTCTTGTGGTATGGGTCTGGATCCTTTGGGTATATGCCCAAGAGTTGTATTATTGGGTCTTGTAGTAGATTGATTCCCAATATTCTGAGAAACCACATATTGATTTCAAAAGTGGCTGTACAAGTTTGCATTCTCACAAACAATGGAGGAGTGTACCACTTACTCCACATCCTCTCCAGCATAAGCTATCATTGGTGTTTTTTATCTTAGCCATTCAGACAGGCATAAGATGGTACCTAAGAGCCCTTTTGATTTGCATTTCCCTGATTGCTAAGGATGTTGAGCAGTATCTTCTGTGTCTTTTGGACATTTGAGATTATTCTGCTGAGAATTCTCTGTTTAGATCTGTACCTGATTTTTAGTTGAATTACTTGTTATTTTAATGTCTAGTTTAATGAGTTCTTTATATATTTTGGAGATCAGCCTTTTTTCCCCGTGTTGGGTGGGTGAAGATATTTTCCAACTTTGTAGGCTGTGGTTCTGCCTAATTGACTATGTCTTTTACCTTACAGAAGCTTCTCAATTTCAGAAAGTCACATTTATTTATTGTTGCTCTCAGTGTCTGTGCTACTGGTATTATATTTAGGAAGTGGTCTCTTGTGGCCATGCTTTCAAGACTACTTCTCACTTTCTCTTTTATAAGGTTCAGGGTGGCTGGATTTATGTTGACGTCTTTGATCCATTTGGACTTGAGTTTTGTGCATGGGAATAGATATGGATTAATTTGCATTCTTCTACATGTTGACATCAAGTTATGCCAGTGGCATTTATTGAAGATTCTTTTTTCCAGTGTATAATTTTAGGGTTTTTTTGCCAAAAAATCAGGTGTTTATAGGTGTGTGAATTAATAGCCAAGTCTTCTATTTTATTCCATTGGTTCACCTGTTTTTAGGCCAATAAAAAGAAATTTTCATTACTATAGCTCTAGAGTAGAGCTTAAATTCAGAGATGCTAATGCCTTTGGAAGTTCCTGTCATGTACATGATTCATTTGGTTATCCTGGGTTTTTGTTATTCCATATGAAGTTGAGTATTGTTCTTTCAAGATCTGTGAAGAATTGTGTTGGAATTTTGATGGGGATTGCATTGAATCTGAGAACTGCTTTTGGAAAGATTGCCATTTTTAATATGTTGATCTTACCTATCCAACAGCATGGGAGATCTTTCCATCTTCTGACATCTTCTTCATTTTCTTTCTACAAAGCCTTAAAGTTCTTTTTGTACATGCCTTTCACTTCTCTGGTTAACGTTACAACCAAGATATTCTGTGCTATTTGAGACTATTGTGTAGGATGATGTTTCTCTGATTTCTTTCTTAGCTTTTTTATCATTTGTATGTAGGAGAGTTACTGATTTTTTTTAATTGACTTTGTGTCCTACCACATTACTGAAGGCGTTTATGAGCAGCAGGACTTCCCTGGTAGGCTCTTTGGGGTCCCATATATATATATATATATATATATATATATATATATATATATATATATATATATAATCATGTGCAAATAGCAAAAGTTTGACTTCTTCATTTCTAATCTATATCCCCTTGATCTCCTTTTGTTGTCTATTGCTCTAGCTAGAACTTGGAGTACTATATGGAATGGATATGGAGAGAGTGAACAACCTTATATTGCTCCTAATTTTAGTGGAATAGTTTTGAGTTTCTCTACATTAATTTGATGCTGACTGTAGACTTCCTGTATATTGTTTTTATTATGCTTAGATACATTCCTTATATCCCTGATCTCTTCAAGACCTTTACATTAAGGAGTGCTGGATTTTGTCAAAGGCTTTTTAAGCACATAATGAGATGATCATATGTTTTATTTTCTTTCAGTTTATTTTTATGATAGATTATACATGGACAGATTTTTGTATGTTGAACCAATCCTGAATCACTGGGATGAAGCCAATTTGACTGGGGTGGATGATTTTTTGATGTGCTTTTTGATTCAGTTTGCCAATATTTTTATTGAGTTTTTTTAAACATCAATGTTCACGAAGGAGATTAGTCTGTAATACTCTTTCTTACATGAGTCTGTGTGCTTTGGGTATCAGGGTAAATAAACTCTCATAAAAAGTGTTTCACAATGTTCCTTCTGTTTCTACTGTGTAGAACAATTTGAGGAGCATAGGTATTAGCTCTTCATTGAAATTCTGGTAGAATTCGGCACTGAAACTATCCAGCCTTGGGCTTTATCTGCTTGGGAGGCTTTTGATGACTTCTACAACCTTTGGGGTAATAAGTCTACTTAAATTGTTTATCTTGTCTTGATTTAATTTCTGTATGTGGTACCCATCTGGAAAATTGTTCATTTCTTTTAGATTTTCCAATTTTGTGAAGTACAAGTTTTCAAAGTATGCTCTAATGATTCTTTGTTATTTCCTCAGTGTCTGTTGCTATGTCCCTCTTTTCATTTCTGATTTTGTTAATTTGAATATTCTCTCCCTGCCGTTTGATTAGTTTGGATAAAGGTTTGTCTGCCTTGTTGATTTTCTCAAAGAACCAGCTCTTTGTTTCTTTTATTCTTTAAATTGTTTTCTTTGTTTCTATTTGATTGATTTCAGCCCACAATTTGATTATTTCCTTTTGTCTATGACTGACTGTTGGGATAACACCAGATCTAATAATTCATTTCAACAAAACCTTAGATGGTGACAAAGACTTAAACAGTCCCAGAGAATTAAGAGCTGAGGCTTCTTCTAGGTTGTGATGTTCAGACCTTCCTTTTGGAGGACCACTAGGATCAGGTATTGGCATATTACTCTTTAGGTTGTTGAATGTATTCTTGCATTGGCACATACCCATCTCTTCCTCCAAGGGGCGCAGGTGGGGCCTATAGCCTAGGTGATCACTATTGCTCCTAGTACATGTGTGGTCTTGCCTGGTAGTTGCTGATGCGATTCTGAGGGTTTCTTTCTAGGTACAGTCAGAACCAAGGCCGTGGTGTTTGTACGTGCTGCGGGTTTGTTTTTTTTGTTGTTTTGTTTTGTTTTGTTTTGTTTTTTTGTTTTTTTTTTTGCAGGTGTGGGGAGACTGCTCAGGGGTCTCTGAGGTTTGGTGTTTGGGGTGGGGCATGGGATCTTCCTCAGCGGACTAGGAATTGGAAAGCACAGCCCTCCAGCTGGGAACCCAATCAATCACTCACCTCTCCAGGGGCAGTCAGGTCTAAGGTCCCAGTGGACGGAAATGTGGTGGGGATGGTTGCAGGTGTTGAGAGACAGCTCCCTGGTCTCTGGGATTTTTCTGGGTAGGGATTGGGCATGGGATGTGCCTCTGGGGGCTAGTGTCTAGAGAGATGGGCTCTCCAGCAGGTAACCCAGAAATTCACCTCTCCAGGGGCAGTCAGGGTTGCAGTGGAGGATGGTTGCAGGTGTGGGGAGACTACTCTCAGGTCTCTGGGGCTTCACTGGGTAGTGGTTAGGCATGGGATGCACCTCTAGGGGCTAGGGTATAGAGAGCTGGGCCCTACAGCAAAGAATCCAACACTCACTTCTCTAGGGGCTGTTAGGGGAAAGGTTCTGGTGGTCAAAGATGCAGTAGGGGATGGTTTTGAATGTTGGGACACTGCTCAATGGTTCTGGTTTATTACTAGCTAGCTCTCACATTTAAATTAACCCATTTCTATTAATCTAAGAATTGCCACATGGCTGTAGCATTACATCATTTTCTACATGTCTTGTCTCCGAGGATCCTGGATGGCATCTCCTAGACTCCTCCTTTCTTCTCCTACTTCTCTGCTTGGATTTCCCATCTGATTCTATCCTGCCTTGCCACAGACCAAATCACCTTTATTTAGCAACTAATGAGAGCAACACATATTCACAACGTACCGAAAGACATCCTACAGAATTTTTTATTTTTTTTTTTAGAGGTTCAAAGTTTTCATTATGGAAGTCCTTCACTTCCTTGGTTAGGTTTGTTGCTAGATCTTTCTTCTCTTTGAGGCTCTTGTGAGTAATAATATACCCATGATCTCCATCTCTTCATGTTCCTTGTGAATGTATATAAAAACTATTGGCTTGTGTAAATTGATTCTGTGTCCTACCACATTGCTAAACTTGTTTATCATTTGAAGTTTTCTAGAAGACTTTAAATGATATTTGTATTTATTCTTTATATTTTCAAAAAGACTCTTTGGTTTGCAGATTGACCATGAGATACAGAGTTCTTAAATACTTTTTTACATCTTTCCTCCATGTTTTATCTTCTATTAATGTCGTGAATTAGTATGATACATTTATTAGTAAATGAATCATATTAGAATATTAACTGAATCTGATTTTACTTTTTTTTTGGTTTTTCGAGACAGGGTTTCTTCTGTAGCTTTTGGAGACTGTCCCGGAACTAGCTCTTGTAGCCCAGGTTGCCCTCGAACTCACAGAGATCCGCCTGCCTCTGCCTCCCGAGTGCTGGGATTAAAGGCGTGCGCCACCGCCGCCCGGCTGATTTTACTTTTTATATTCCTTAGTTCTTGACAATTTTATTGCATCTTTCCACCATTACATTGTGGTACAGAATCACTTAATTATCCTAAAAATCATGTGTAGTGCATTTATTTATCCATAAATCCTTCCTATTCAAACTTTGGCACTACTAGTTGTCCTCAAAACTTTGAACATGATTCTCCATTTCCAAAAATGTCATACGCTAGTATCACACTTAATATGCTCATTGCAGATTGAGTTCTCTTATGTGGTAATATGAGTTGAAGTTTCCTCCATCTCTAATGTCATAATACGTCAATTCTCCTTACCTATTGAGGACTATTTCATTATATGGATGGGTTGTAGCTTGTTTATCCATTCACTTATCATTGAAATGTGTCTTGTTTTATCCCAAGTTCTAGCAATTACAAAAGAAAAAGGTGTTGTAAGAGCTTGGTGCAGTTTTATTGTGTGAACACAAGTTTCAATTCACTGGGCTAAATATTAAAGAGAATAATTGTTTAGTTGTACAGTAATATTATATTAAATTTTCTAGAAAAGTACCTAACTTATCTAAAATGCATTTTGCATTCAGAACCATTTTATGTTCTACCTTTAATGAATGAAACACCCTCATGCTCCACATTTTGACAGAATTTAATATCCCTAAAGAAGTATCTCATTGTAGTAACATCCAGTTGTGTGCTAGTATACAACATTCAAATCTTCCATAAAACCAAAATTGTCAACTCCATTTTTCATTCAATTTTTATTGTTTTTTAATTCATTAACTGCGTACATTATACATTTGTAAAGTATACTGATGTTTTGATATATTTTATAGCAAGAAATGATTAAATCAAGCTAGTCATATGAATATAGTTTTGATAATGAAATATTTAAAATCTACACTTTCTACTGTGGAAATGCACCTATAGTTTCTACTATTAAAATTCATGATGCATTATAATTTAATATAGTCCCTATACTATATCATAGATTACTAAATTTTGTTCCTCAGAAATTTGTGATCTTTGATGTATGTCTCTTTTTCCCAGTTACTAATGCTTCTTAGCCTATAACAATAGTTCAATTATTCACTGTTTCCAAATTAAAGGAAGATTTGCTATATTTGTTTGTTTGTACTTAGGTTATTTTACTTAACATATTGTCCCCCAGTCCTATTCATCATGTTAAAAAATACACAAGGAAAAATTAAAAGAAATTTATTATATTTATGTATTTATTTATTATGGGTGTGTGGTCATACTTTTATGCACTTGTGTATGTGTGTTTCTCTCTCTCTCTCTCTCTCTCTCTCTGTGTGTGTGTGTGTGTGTGTGTGTGTGTGTGTGTGTGTGTGTGTGTGCAAACCATGCAGATCAGAAGACAGCCTGAGGGGTGTCAATTCTCTCTTTCCATCAAGTGGGTCCTGATGTGTGAGGTTCTTCTGTCTGTATATTGCTTTGCTTGGTTAATGAATAAAGAAACTGCTTTGGCCTGTTGATAGGGCAGAACCTAGGTAGACAGGGAAGATGGAACTGAATGCTGGGAGAAGAAAGGCAGAGTAGGGGACATCATGGATCCATGGCCAGAGGTAGGCATGATGAAACTTTGCTAGTAGGCCATGACCTCTTGGTGATATACAGGTAAATAGAAATTGGTTAAATTAAGATGTAAGAGTTAGCCAATAAGAAGTTAGAGCGAATGGGCCAAGCACTGTTTTAATTAATACAATTTCTGTGTGATTATTTCGGTTCTGGGCAGATGGGACGAACAAGCGGCTCCTTCTAGTACAGGGTCCTGGGGATGGAACTCAGGTAATCAGGCTTGACAGCAAGTGCACTTATCCTCTAAGCTGTCTTCTAGTCAGGGATTTTCTTCTTTTTAATAGTGAAATAACAGTAAGCAAGAAAAAAGGCAGCCTATAGAATGGGAAAAGATCTCTAAAATATATAAAGATCTTAAGAAACTAGACCTTAAAATACTAAATAAAACAATTTCATAATGGGGTACATATCTCAACAGAAGAATCTCAAATGGGCAAAAGATACATAAGGAATCATTCAACATCCTTAGCCATCAAGAAAATGCACACAAAAATGACTTACACCTATAAAAATTTTATGCCTGTCAGAATGGCCAAGATAAGAAAAAACTGATGACAGCTTATGTTGGAGAGGATGTGGAGTAAGGGGAACAGTCAGCCATTGCTGCTAGGGGTGAAAACATGTAGTTTGGAACATGGCTCTTTAGAAATCAGAATGATGGTTTCTCAAAAAAATGGGAATCCATCTACCTCAAGACCCAAAAATACCACTTTTGGGTATATACCCAAAGGATGCATACTCATACCACAAGGACTTTTCTTCAACTGTGTTTGTAGCAACATTATTTGCAATAGCCAGAACCTTGAAAAATCTAGATGCCCCTCAATTAAAAAATGGATAAAGGAAATATGGTACATTTATACAATGGAGAAGTAATCTGCAGTAAAAAAAATAATAACATCTTGAAATTTGCATACAAATGGAAGGAACTAGAAAAAAGTCATCCTGAGTGAGGTAACCCAGACCCAGAAAGACAAACATGGTATGAACTCACTCATAAGTGAATATTAAACATAAAGTAAGAGATAACCAGCCTATAGTCCATGACCCCAGAGTAGCTAGGGAACAAGGAGAACCCTAAGAGAGACATACATGGATACCCTTGGGAAAAAGAAATAGAAAAAATCTTCTGAGAAAATTGAGTGCATGTGGGAAGGAAGGGTAAAAGTAGAGGGTGAGAAAAGAAGTGTAGGGAGGAGGATAACATGAGGGAATGGAATGGTCAAGATGAGAGGACAGAGAGGGAGAGCAAGGAAAGTGATATCTTGATTTCAGAGCTATTATGGGGCTACTGTGAAACCTGCCATCATAGAAATTCCCAGTAATCCACAAGGAAGACCCCAGCTATGACCCTAAGCAATAGTGGAGCAGGTACCTCAACTGGCCTTCCCCTGTATTCAAATTGATAACTAACTTAATTGTCATCATAGATAGAACCTTCATCCAGCAACTGATAGAAACAGATGCAGAGATCCATAGCTAAGGACTGGGCTGAGCTGCCAGAGACTATTCAAAGAGGAGGAGGAGCAATAGTATGAGCAAAGGGTTCAAGACTATGATGGGATACCTGCAGAAACAATTGACCTGAGCTAGTGGGAACTCACTGACTTCAGACTGATAGCAAGGGAACCTGCATAGGACCAAACTAGGTCCACTGAATGTGGGCGACATTTGTATGGCTTGTGCAGTCTGTGGGGCCACTGGAAGTGGGACCAGGATTTATCCCTAGCACTTGAACTGACTCTTGGGAGCCCATTATTTTTGGAGTAATACCCTATTCAGCCTAAATATATGGGGGAGTGCTTTGGTACAGCCTCAAAATGAAGTGTCAGATTTGCTGATTACCCATGAGAAACCTTTTCCTCTTTGAGGAATGTGCATGGGGGGGGTGAGGGAGAAGGTGGGGGAGCTGGAGGATGGGAGGTAGTGGGAACTAGGATAAATGAGAAAGGATCATTTTTCAAAAATTAATTAATTAAAATAAAAAAGAGTACAAAAATATTTTATTGTGTAGATACAAATAATCTCTTACAATGGTATGACTCGTGGTTTTTTTTAACATTACTGTGGAAGCAATATGTGTTTAACAGCAAGTATATTTTAAATTTTTTAATCTGATATCTTGCAAAAATATAAATTTGTACTACAATGGTACAATGCTGAAGAGCACAAGCAAGGTCCTGTTCCTCAGCCATCAATAAGATCATAATGAGAAATTGTTGATAATCTACGTTGTATTGTCTAAATAATGGTGTTCAAAAAGTTAAGTGGCTTAATATTTTATTCTAATTCTTGTCACATATATTACATCCTAACCACAGTCTCACCTCTTTCCCTCCTTCCCTCCCCCCATTCCTCGCAGTCTCTGCTCCCTTATCTCTCCCAGATCCACACTCCCACTCTATTTCCCCTCAGAAAGGAGCAGGTCTCCCGAGGACATCAACCAAACATGGCATAATATGCTACATAAGACCAGGGACATATCATCATAGCAACGCTGGACAAGGTAACCAAGTAAAAGGAAGAGGGTCCCACAAGCTTGCAAAAAGAATTAGAAACACTTCCACTCCTTCTGGTAGGAGCCCTGCAAGAGCACCAAGCTACTCAGTCATATGTAAAGAATCTAGGAAAGATCCCCACAGGCTCCCTGATTTCTGTGAGAACCCATGAATCCCTGTCAGCTGATTCTGTGGGTCATATTCTTATGGTGTGCCTGACCCTTCTTGTTCCTCTGATCCTTCCTGCTGTGACTCTGCAAGACTTTAGAGCTCTTGTTTTGACCGTGGGATTCTGCATCTGCTCCCATTTCTTGCTGGATGAAGTGCTGGGTTCCAGTTACAGAATACTCTTCAGGCAGGACAAACTGCAGGTCAAAGGTTTTGTGAAAGGGTTATTATCTCAAGTCCTCTAATTGATGACCTGCCTGGTTACAGAAGATGGCAGGTTTAGGCTCCATGTACCCCATTATCAGAAAACATTGCTAGGGTTACTATTGTAGATTTCATGGAGTTTCCATTGTACTAGGTTTCCACCTCAGTCCCTAAATGCCCCCCAATTCCAATCTTTCTCCCCAGTATTTACTCCTTCCCTCATTTGAACACGATCCCTCTTGTTTGCAGCACCACCCACCCATAGTCCACCTCAAAAGTCTATTTTATTACCCCTTTCCAGGGAGATGTTTCCATCCTCCACGAAGCACACCTTCTTATTTAGCCTATCTGGGTTTGTGGACCTGAACATGATTATAATTTATTTCAGAGCAAATAGACACAAGTGAGTACATACCATGTTTGTCTTTCTGGGTCTGGGCTTTTCTCACTCAGGATGGTTTTGAGAAGCTCTACCCATTTGCCTGTAAATTTCATTATGCCATTGTTCTATATACTAACCCCAATTCCCCTCCCTCCCCTCTTTCTACTCTCCCCCCCTACCACATCCAAACCTCATCCACTCCTTAGAAATGGTCAGGCCTCCCATGGGGACTCAACATAATTTAGATGTCAGTGTTCTTAACAGCTGAGTGCATAAATGTATCATATTTTCTTTATTCATTCTTTAGTTGAGGAACATCTAGGTTGTTTTCTGTTTCTGGCTATTAAGAGTAAAACTGCAGTGAACATAGTTGAGCAAGTGTGCTTGTGATAGGATAGAGAGTCCTTTGGGTATATGCCCAAGAGAGGTATAGCTGGGTCTTGATATAATCATAATGCCATACTGATTTTCGAAGTGGCTGTATAAGTTTGCACTCCAACAAGCAGTGCAGGGAGGTCCTTTTGGGCCATTCAAACAGCTGAATAGGCATAAAAACAGACATGAGGACCAATGAGATCAAATCAAAAACCTAGATATTAGTCCACACACCTATAAACACCTGAATTTTGACAAAGAAGCTAAGATATAAAATGGAAAAAAGAGAGCATATTCAATAACTGGTGCTGGCATAAATGGATATCAACACATAGAATAATGGAAATAGACCCACCTCTATTGCCATGCACAAAACTTAAGTCCAAATGAATCAAAGACCTCAACATACAACCAACCACACTGAACCCAATAGAAGAGAAAGTGGGAAGTAGTCTTCAATGCATGGGCACCAGAGATCACTTCTTAAATATAACTTCAGTAGCACAGATACTAAGACCAGCAATTAATAAACTGGATCTCCTGAAACTTAGACGTTTCTGTGATTTTGGCTAATATCATCTTAATTTCTTTTTTATTGAGCTATACATTTTTCTCTACTCCACTCCCTTCCTCTCCACTCCCCTTCAACCCACTTGCCTGTTCCTCATGATCCAAATTTACTCAGGAGAACTCGTCTTCTACTTCTCATGTACATTAGATCCATGTATGTCTCTCTTAGGGTCCTCATTGTCGTCTAGGCTCTCTAGGATTGTAATTTGTATGCTGGTTTTCTTTACTTTAAGTCTAAGTACATTTAATATTTGTCACCTCACTCAAAATGATATTTTCTAAAACCATCCATTTGCTTGCAAATTTCAAGATGTCATTATTTTTGCTGCTGTGTAGTACTCCATTGTGTAAATGTACCACATTTTCCTTATCCATTTTATGAAAAAGGGGCACTGAGGTTGTTTCCAGGTTCTGACTATGACAAACATTTATATTAAGGGATATTAATGACCATTGATTGCTATCTCTTGTTAATTTTCTTTGCATTGTTGGTATTGATATTTTGTGTGTTTTTTCCCTTCTTTGGGATTTGCTGCTCTGAGATTGTCTATTGTCTGTGTTTTGGTGGATGTAGCTAACTTCCTTGGGTTGGAGTTTACCTTCTAGTACTTTGTGTAGGGCTGGGTTTGTGGCTAGGTATTGGTTAAATCTGGTTCTGCAATGGAATATCTTGTTTTGGCCTTCTATGGTCATTTAAAGTTTTCCTAGGTATAGTAATCTGGGCTGGCATCCATCATCTCTTAATGTCTGCGTAATGCTTGACCAGGAATGGTTTTTATTGCTTCCATTGAGAAGTCAGGTATAATTCTGATAAGTCTGCCTTTATATGTTACTTGGCCTTTTTCCTTTGCAGCTCTTAATATTCTTTTTTATTGTGTATGTTTTGTGTTTTAATTATTATGTGGCAAGGGGACTTTTTTATCTAGTCTATTTGGTGTTCTGTAAACTTCTTGTATCTTCATAAACATATAGTTCTTTAGGTTGCTCTTTGTGGTGTTACATGTGTGGTCTTACCTTGTCTACCCATCTTTTCCTCTGATTGGTGTAGTCGGGGCTGTCTGTGACTCTGGTGATCAATCTTCCATGTGCCAGTGGATCCAAGGCTCAAGTGTTTGCACCTCATGGCATAGTCATCGCAATGGTTCCAGTAACCACATTGGTCACTCCTCATTCCTAGAGGTTGCTTGGTACTCCTGGGGTTTGTTCTGCAATACCAGGAGTCATTAGGGCCTAATCCCACAGAGATTTCTTGTTTGGGGCTCTTTCTGCTGAGGTTACTGCCTTGGGCCTGCTCTGGCAAAGGTTCTGGCTCAGACCTACTGCCTATTCTGTTCCAGATTGTGCACTGGACCCACAGAGATCTCTGATTCCAGGCTATTCCGTCCGAGGTCCCAGATTCAAATCCGGACTCACAGAGGTCTCTGGTTCCTGCCTATTCCCCAAAGGTTCCAGACTTGTGTCCAGACCTGCAGAGGTCCTGGCTCAGACCTACTCTCTAGGTGGTCCCAGACTTTATGCCGGGATCAAAAAGGTCTCCCTTTCCTGCCTACTCCCTTGGAGGTCCCAGACATGCCTGGACCTGCAGAGATCCTAGCTCAGTCCAACTCCCCCAGAAGTCCCAGACTGATGTCCAGATCCACAGAGGTCTCTGGTTCTGGGCAACTCCCTCAACAGTTGCTCCATTGTACCTGCTCCTGTGGAGTTTGCTCTCAGGCCTGCTCCAGCCTATCCACTGGCTCAGTCCGGTTCTGTAAATGTCCCTGGTCTGGGTCCCTTCCTGTGGAGGTCTCTGACCTGGGCTTGGTTTTGCAAAAGACTCTGGCTGTGGTCTACTCCCTCAGAGGTCCCAGATTCAGGTGTTCCTGGACCCACAGAAGTCCTAGATCCGGCCTATTTCCTCCGTGGTTCCAGACTCACACCTGGAACCCAAAGAAGTCTCTGGTTCCTCTCTCAGAGGTCCCAGACTCATTCCCTTGATTTCTTTGTACTGATTTATTATTCTAACTAGAACTTCAAGTCTATATTGAATAGATATTGAGTATGGACAGCCTTGTCTTGTTCCTGATTATAGTGGAATTGCTTTGAGTTTCTCTCCATTTAATTTGATGTTGACTGGCAACTTACTGTAAACTGTCCTTATTTTGTTTAGGTATGTCCCTTATATCCCTGATCTCTACAAGACTTTTAACATGACAGAGTATTGAATTTTGTCAAAGGTTTTTTCAGTATCTGAGATGATTGTGTTTTTTTTTTCTTTCAGTTTGTTTATACGATACATTACATTGACAAATTTTTGTATGTTGAACCATCCCTGTATCTCTGGCATGAAACGTACTTGATCATGGTGACTGATCTTTCTAATGTGTTCTTGCATTCAGTTTGAATATTTTATTGAGCATTACATTCATGAAAGAAATTGGTCTGTAGTTTTCTTTCTTTGTTGAGTCTTCATGTAGTTTGGGTAACAGAGTGACTGTGGTCTCATAAAATGAATTTGGCAATTTTTCTTCTTTTACGTTTGTGGAATAATTTGAGAAGTATTGGTATTAGCTCGTCTTTGAAAATCTGACAAATTCTGTGCTAAAACCATCTGGTCCCGAGATTTGTTTACTTGTTTATTGGTTTGTTTGGGAGACATTTAATGACTGTTTTTATTTCCTTGAGGGATGTAAGTCAATTTAAATTGTTTATCTAATCTTTCCTTAACATTGGTAAATGGTATCTATGGAGGAAGTTTTTACATTTTTTTTATATTTTTTAATTTTGTGGAGCACAGAATTTTCAAGTGCCATTTATTGATTCTCTGGATTCCCTCAGTGTGTGTTGTTACGCCCCCTTTTCATTTCTGAGTTTGTTAATTTGGGTGTTTTCTCTCTTTGTCTTTTAGTTAGGTTGAATAAAGATTTGTCTATCTTGTTGATTCTCTGAATGAACCAACTCTTCGTTTCATTCGTTCTTTGTGTTGTTGTCTTTGTTTCTATTTTATTTATTTCAGGCCTCAGTTTGATTATTTCTTGCTGTTTCCTACTCTTGAGTGTGTTTGCTTCTTTTTGGCCGATAGCTTTCAGGTGTTCTGTTCAGTCGGTAGCACGAGATTTCTTCAAATTCTTTATGAAGGCAGTTAGTGCTATGAGCCTTCCTCTTATTACCACTTTCACTGTGTCCCATGAATTTGGGTATTGAGTGTGTTGTGCATTCATTTTAGTTGCATTCTAAGAAGTCTTTAGCCTCTTTCTGTATTTCTGCCTTGAAACAGTAGACTTTCAGTAGGGAGCTGTTCCGTTTCCAGGAGTCTCTAAACTTTATATTGTATCTGCTGGTGTTGATATCCAGCTTTAAGCTATGGTTGTCTGATCGAATACAGGGAGTTATTTCAGTTTTCGTGTATGTTTTGGGACTTTTTGTAACTCAGCATGTGGTCAATTTTGTAGAATGTTCTATGAGGTACTGTGAAGAAGGTTTATATTGTGTTTGGGTAAAATGTTCTGTAGATATCTGTTAGGTCCACTTGATTCATAAAACCTGTGAGCTCCAATATTTCTCTGTTTAGTTTTGCTCTGAATGACCTATCATTTGGTCATAAGGGGCATCAAAGTTTACCACTATGAAATTGTGAGGTTTCCTGTGTAATTTACATTTTATTAATGCTATTTTTATGAATGTGATTGCCCTTACATTTGAGACATAGACATTAAGAATTGAAATGTCATCTTGGTGGATTTTTCCTTTGATAAATATTAAATATCCTTCTTCACCTCTTTTGATTAATTTTGCTTTGAACTCTATTTTATTAGATATTAGAGGAGCTAAACCAAATGTGCTTCTAAGGTCATTTTCCTTGGAAAATTTTTGTCCAACCCTTTACTCTGCAGTATTACCCATCTTCAATGTTGAATATGTTCCTTGTATGGAGCAAGAGGATCAATCGTGTTTTCATATAAATTCCTTTAGTCTGTGTCTTTTTCTTGGGGAACTGAGTCTATTGATATTGAGCCATATTTTTAAATTTTTTATTTACTTAAAAATAATCTTTTCTCATTTGAAATACCAATTCCAGTTCCCACCGTCTCCCCTTCTACTGTTCCCTCCATCTTCCCCCCACCCTATTCCCCATCCACTCCTCAGAAAGAGTAAGGCTTCAAATAGGCAGTCAACAAAGTCTAGCAGATTGCTTTGAAGCAGGACCAAGGCCCTTCCCACTATATCTAGTCTTAGCATGGTATCCCTCCAAGGACAGTGGGTTCCAAAAAGTCAGTATAAGCAGTAGGGATAAATTCTGGTCCCATGCCAGCAGCCTCGCAGTCTGCCCCAGCCATACAATTGTCATCCACATTCAGAGGGCCTAGTTCGGCCCAATGCTGGTTCCTTACCTGTCAGGCCAGAGTTGGTAGGCTTCCATTAACTCAGGTAAGCTGTTTCAATGGCTATCTCCAGCATGATCCTGACCTCTTTGCTCATCGTTTCACTCCTCCCACTCTTCGACTGAACTTCGGGAGCACATCCCAGTGATATTGAGCCATATTAATGACAAATGATTGTTAGTTTCTATTGTTTGTTGTTGCTGTTGCTGGTGGTAGTGTGTATCTGTGTGTGTGTGTGTGTGTGTGCGCGCACGTGCGCGTGTGTGTGCAAGTCTGTGAGTCTGTGTGTGTGTGTATGTATATTTCCTTTCTTTGTATTTTGCTGGTATGGTATTTTTGCCTGTGTTTTTGAGTATAGTTAACCTCCTTGAGATAGAGTTTCCCTTCTAGTACTTTCTGTGGGGCTGTATTTGTGGATAAATATTGTTTAAATTTGACTTTATTGTGAAATGTCTTGTTTTCTCCATCTATGATGATTGAAATTTTGCAGGCTATAGCAATTTGGGATGGAATCTGTGGTTTCTTTCAACCTGCAAAACATGTGATCATACCATTCTGGGATTTAGTGTATACATTGAGAAGGCAGGTGTAATTCTAATATATCGGTGTTTATTTGTTACTTGACTATTTTCCTTTAAAACTTTGAATATCTGTTCTTTGTTCTGTATGTTTAGTCTTCAATAACTGTGTGATTAGGGGGCTTTTTATTCTTGTTCAAGCTATTTGGTGTTCTGTAAGCTTCTTGTACATTTAGAGGCATGTCTTTGTTTAGATTAGTCTGAGATTTGTTCCTTTATGTTTTTCTAGATGTCCTGAATTTTTGTGTCAGGAAGATTTTAAATTTAACATTTTCTTTGACCAAGGAATGTATTTCTTCTGTAGTATCTTCAACACCTGGGATTCTATTTTCCATCTCTTGTATTCTGTTGTTAATGCTTGTGTCTGTAGTCCCTTTTTGGTTACCCAGATTTTCCATTTCCAGAGTTCCCTCAGATTGTGTTTTCTTTATCTTTTATTTGGTTTTCAGGTCTTGAACAGTTTCTTTCACCTGTTTTTTATTGTTGTTGTTGTTTGTTTGCTTTGTATTTACTGACATTCTTTAAAGGGAATTCTTGATTTCTTTCCATTTTTCCTTTGTCTTTTCCTCAGTTTCCTTGAGGGATTTTTATTACCTCTTTAAGGACCTCTATCAATTTCATAAATCTCATTTAAGTTCATTTTCTTTGCTTCTGCTCCATTGGAATATTCAGGTTTTGTTGTTGTAGATATCTGGGTTATAGTAGTTATTGACACCATATTATGGTTATTGCCATTTCTGATCTTTATTGTGTTCTTACACTGTCATTTAGGCATCTGGTTTTCAGATGATTAGAGGTCAAGTTGCTGGCTTCTGAGTTTGTCTTTGTTGGATGGTTGTTTTGCTTCTTGGTTTCTGTTTCCTCTTTGGTATTTTAGTCTTTGTGGACTGCATTTCTTGAGACCAGTGTAAACTCTTATTTAGTAGGGAGTCTGTGGTCAAGTTGGGGGTTGGACTTTAGGAGGCAATGTTTACCTTAGGTACAGCAGGAGTTCTTTGTTCTCACTGGTGTGCCCTGCACCTTAGCAACAGAAATCTACTAGCCAGGTGGTTGGGGGGTGTATGTCTTTAATCCCACCACTCAAGAGGAGGAGGCAGACAGATCTCTATGAATTCAGAACCAACCTGGTCTACAAAGTGAGTTCCAGGACAGGCTCCAAAGCTACAGAGGAACTCTGTCTCAAAAAACCAAAATAAGTTTTCTAAAATTAAATTGATGGATTTTATGTGTATGTGTGTATTGAATGTGTGGGGTAGGAGTGTGCAACAATAACCACAACCCTTGGTAGTTATTTTTTTATCTTCTTCAAACATGGACTCCCATGAATCTAGTTCACATTACCATCCTTGTCAGCAAGTGCCTTTATCTGCTGCCCCTAATTGCGTTTCTTACTTACATTTTCTGTTTACAATGGGTTTATTGATATAGAACCATATTGAGGATCATACACCATCTGTATACTGCATCTACATTATTCATTTATTTATTATTGGACACATACTTCAAAGATGACTTATCCTCTGTGAATAATGCTCCAGTGGCCAGGAGAGGTATAGTTGTCACTTTGGCATACTGATTTTTTTAAAAAGATAACTAATATTTATATTTATATAAAATTAAAAAATCTCTATAATGAAAAATTGAGAGAAGGCAAATAGCAAACTGAGAAACAGTATGTTTGTAATACATATTTTGAAAAAAGGACTCACAAGTAGAATACAGCATAGAACTCTTTAAATCACTTCAAAAGAAAATACTGACAAGCTAAGTTTCAAAAATATCAAAGACATGAATAGAACACCAGTAAAGGAAATCCAAGTAACTAATAAACCTGTATAAATATATTGAACATTTAAGGAAGTACAAAATGAGATATTTCTTAATATTTGTCTAATTTTATAATGACTAACATTAAGAGAATTGATAACTCCCATAGAAAGTACACACATAGAAACTAAATCTTTTATAGTGTTTATAAACCTGCATGAAATTTTTAGAAAATCTTTTATTACTATAGTTTTTTTGAATGCATATACTTTGCATATAAATTCACCAGTTGGACTTTTAGATTTATAATAATATTATTAGCACTTCTGAGTCCCATACTATTTTTCACAACAGCTATATCAATTGACATATTACTTTTTAATTCATCCAGACATTATACAAGGGCTTCCCTATTTTTATATCTTTCCCAACACTTGTCATCTTTTATTTTTATTTTTATTTTATGGAAATAATCATTGTACAATATTAACTGATGTGTCAATGTGGATTTCACTTTTTTCCCAGACAGATGGTGGAAATCAGAACTTTATATTTACCTGTTGGCCATTTATATGCCTTCCACAAGCCCCTCCATGCATGTGTGCCTATCTAATTAAAATTTCTGCTTGACAGTTTTATACATTCATATAATAAATTTTGGTTACTTTCTCACGTAAACATCTCCATCCTCATCTCCCTACTATTCCTACTGGAGCCTTTCTCCTTAACAAGCCCTTTTCCTATTCTCATGTCTTCTTGTCATGGTGACCCACTGAGTTTAATACTGTTTCTTGCCCAGGGATGGGGTGAGTGCCTATTTAATGGATCAGGGTCAACTTATCACTGAAGAAAATGAATGCCCTTTGTTCCAAACCCACTAACTGCTAGTAGCTACTGAGGCATTGTTCTAGCAAACAGAGCCCACCCAAGAAAATGCTGCTACCAAACCATGCCTTTTGTGTCTAGGATTCCTTTTCAAGCTTTGTCAGGTTTTACATGAATTTACTCAACCACATTGGTGCCAGTTTGTTGCAAGGAAGTCTGCTTGTTTGGTTCCCGGATGCTTAGGCCCAAAATAATCACACATAAACTGTATTAATTGAATCACTGCTTGGCCCATTAGCTCTAGCTTATTGGTTAACTTTTACATATTAATTTAATACAATTCCATTAATCTGTGTATCACCATGTGGCAGTGGCTTGCCAGGTAAAGTTCCGTCTTGCTCCAGTGGAGCTACATGGCTTCTCCCTGACTTTGCCCTTTTTTTCTCCCAGCATTCACTTTAATTTCCCTACCTAGCTCTTTCTGCCCTGCTCTGCTAAGGGCTCAAAGAGGTCCTTTGTTAACCAACTATATTCCCAGCATACAGAAGGGAATCCCACATCAGCTAGAAATATGCCTGAGCAATCGAATAAACAGTGTTGTAATATTGTTTTGTGTGGTTATTTGGGTCTTAGCAGTTGGGAAATAAAAAAGCAGTCTCTTTTTATAGGGATGAGTTCAATCTTGTATTGGTCTTGTACAGATAACCTCAGCTGCAGCAACTGTCTTCTTTGAAGAAGTGTGCATAGCTCTATCTCCTGTGACCAAACTATATGACACCTCTCCGTAGGGAATGGTCTCAAAAGAGCCACTTACTAAGCCTAGATATAGGAGGGAGGGCCTTGGTCCTGCTTCAAGTGATGTGACAGACTTTGTCGACTCCACATGGGGGTCCGTACCCTCTCTAAGGTGTGGATGGGATGGGGTAGGGAGAAGGCGGGTGGAGCAAGAGGATGGGAGAGAGAGGGAACTGGGGTTGGTATGTAAAATAAGATTGTTTAAAAGTAAAAAGAGAGAGAGAGAAGGAAGGAAGGAAGGAAGGAAGGAAGGAAGGAAGGAAGGAAGATGTGACATATTCAGCAATAAATTCTTTTTAATGCATGTCAAATATTTTTATTTACCTTATTTATTTTATAGCCTAACTGCAGTTTTATATCCCTCCTCTCCTCCCACTCCCTTTCCCACTTCCCCTCAACTCCACCCTTCCAATCCACTCCTCTCTATTTCTCTTCAGAAAGGAGCAGGCCTTCAATGGGTATCAACAATAAGTCCTTACCATGAAGCTGTAGCAGGCATACACTACTTAGAAGTGTTTAAAGGATCTCTAGCCACTGACAATCATACCTGCCAAAGGCTTTTTGGCTTCTGGAGGGAACATATTCCTTGTATACAGTACCTCAAATTGAAGTCTCTCTTCTTAATACATATATTTCAGGACACTTATAAAAAGCTAGTTTGCCATATACCTTTTACAAGGATGTATTATCAGTTTTCTCTCCCACCCCATCTTGGGGCCATCACCTCCTGTCTTTCCTGCATTATCTCAGTCTTTTCTTCCATAACACCGATGCTCTATAGTCTTCCTCTCTTAAATCCCAGCCATCGTCCATGTTTCCTGCCTTTTACATATACTTTTTATTAAACTCATAAATCTCAATAATTGAAGCTATGATCCACATAGAAGTAAGAACATGTGTTTTGTCTTTCTGGGTTACCCTGTTCAGTATATTGTTCCAGCTACATACATTTTCTGATAATATTTCATAATTGAATTTATCTTTATAGCTGAATTAATATTTCATTGTGTATGTGTACATTTTCAATATTCAGTCATCATGTGATAGATATCTGGACTGGCTCCATTTTCTGGATGTTATGAATAATGATGTAATGAACATGGGTGGGAAAGGTTTTCTGTAGTAGAACCAAAATCCCACTGAATTTGTTTAAATTAGTTATTTCATTTTGGTTAAATTTTAGTATGTTGTATGCCTGTAGGAATTCAATAATTATTTGGTCTTTCAATTTTATAAAATACAAGTTTTTAGTGGGAGACTTCAATTTTATAAAATACAAGTTTTTAAAGTATGTTTTTATTATCTTAATTTTAATATGTTGTATACAAGTAATAATCCATTAAATTTTAATTTTTTTATTTCATAAAATGGTATGGAAGTCCTTCTGACTAAGTGTTGCTTTTATTGGTTAATGAATAAAGAGACTTTCTTGGCCTGTGATAGGCCAAAAGAACAAAGTTAGACGGGGAAAACTAAAGTGAATTCTGGGAAAAAGAAGAGCAGACATGGGGAGAAGTCATGTAGCCCTGCCAGAAACAGACACTGGAAATTTAAGTATGAGTTAGCCAATAAGAAGCTAGAGCTAATGGGTCAAGCAGTGATTTAATTAATACAG
The DNA here is from genome assembly GCF_903992535.2 of Arvicola amphibius. NCBI lineage: Eukaryota > Metazoa > Chordata > Mammalia > Rodentia > Cricetidae > Arvicola > Arvicola amphibius. The sequence continues at coordinate 116,324,871 of NC_052065.1, forward strand.
TTTCTGTGTGATTATTTTGGTGATAAGCTGCCGGGACCAACAAGCACCTCCCCACACACAAATAGAATACAGGTTCCTAAAGTATGAATTTATCACTTTAGTCTTTCCTTTTGTATGCATAGTCTTTTATTGATTTTATTGATCTATACATTTTTCTCTCCTCCTCTTCCTTCCTTTACTCCCCTTCCCTACAAACCTTTCCCATAGTTTCCATGCTTCCAATTTACTCAGGAGATCTTGTCTTTTTGTGTTTCTCATGTACATTAGATCTATGTATGTCTCTCTTGGGATCCTTATTGTTGTCTAGCTTCTCTGGGATTGTCAATTGTAGGGAGGTTTTCTTTGCTTTATGACTAAAAACAACTTATTAGTGAGGACATATACTTGTCTTTTTAAGTCTGGATTACCTCACTCAATATTATGTTCTCTAGATCCACCCATTTGCCTACAAATTTTAAGATGTCATTAATTTTTTCTGCTGTGTAGTACTCCATTTTACAATTGTACCACATTTTCCTTATCCATTTGTCAGTCAAGGGGCATGTAAGTTGTTTTAAGGTCTGGCTATGACAAACAATGCTGCTATAAACATAGTTGAGCACATGTCCTTGTGGTACGATTGAGCATCCTTTGGGTATATACCCAAAAGTTGTATTGCTGGGTCTTTGGGAAGGTTGTTTCTTAATTTTCTGAGAGATAGCTATACTGATACCCAAAAAGGCTGTACCAATTTGCACTCCCACCAGCAATGCAGGAGTGTTCCCTTTGCTCCATGTCCTCCCCAGCATAAGCTGTCATCAGTATTTTTTATCTGGGTCATTTTTACAGGTGTAAGATGGAATCTCAGAGATATTTTGATTTGTATTTGTCTGATGGCAAAGGATGTTGAGAATTTCTTTAAGTGTCCTTCAGCCATTTTAGATTCCTCTGTTGAGAGTTCTCTGTTTACATTTGTACTCTAATTATTATTGGATTATTTGTTCTTTTGATGGCCAATTTCTTGAGTTCTGCATATATTTTGGAGATCAGTCATCTGTATGATAAGGGTTGGTGAAAATCTTTTCCCATTCTGTAGTCTTGTCGTTTTGTCTTGTTGACCATGTCCTTTGCTTTTCAGAAGCTTTTCAGTTTCAGGAGGTCCCATTTATTGTTTCTCTCAGTGTCTGTGTTACTGGAGTTATATTTAGGAAGTGGTCTCCAGTGCCAATGGGTTCAAGTGTACTTCCCATTTTCTCTTCTATAAGGTTCAGTGTGGTTAGCTTTATGTTGAGGTCTTTGATCCATTAGGACTTGAGTTTTCTGCACAGTGATAGATATGAACTATTTTAATTCTTCTACATGTTGATATCTAGTTATGCCACTACCATTTGTTAAATCTGTTTTCTTTTTTCAGTTTTATATTTTTTGCTTCTTTGTCAAAAATCAGGTATCTGTAGGTATGTGGATTAATTTCAGTTACATAGTTCCTCCTATCTGTTTTTATGCAATACCAGGTTGTTTTCAGTACTGTAGTTCTGTAGTAGAGTTTGAAGTCAGGGATTGTGATGTCTCCCGAAGTTCCTTTACTGTACAGGGTTGATTGGGCTGGGGTTTTTTGCTTTTCCATATGGAATTGAATACTGTTCATTCAAGGTCTGTGAAGAATTTTGCTGAGATTATGATAGGCATTGCATTGAATCTGTACATTGCTTTTGGTAAGATTGACATTTTTACTATGTTAATTCTACCTACCCAAGAGCATAGGAGATCTGTCAACTTTCTGGTATCTTTTTCAATTTCTTTCCTCAAAGATCTAAAGTTCTTGTCATACCGGTCTTTACTTGTTTGGTTAGAGTTACTCCGAGATATTTTATTCTATTTGTGACTATTGTGAAGGGCGATGTTTCTCTGATTTCTTTCTCAGTCCATTTATCATCTGTGTAAAGAAGGACTACCGATTTTTTAAATTAATCTTGTATCCTGTTACATTACTGAAAGTGTTTATGAGTTGTAGACGTTCCTTGGTAGAATTTTTGGGGTTGCTTATGAAAACTATCACATCAGCAGCAAATAGTGAGAGTTTGACTTCTTTTCCATTTTGTAACCCCTTGATCTCCTTTTGTTGTCTTATTGCTCTAACTAGGACCTCAAGAACTATACTGAATAGATATAGAGAGAGTGGGCAACCTTGTCTTGTTCCTAATTTTATAGGGATCACTTTGATTTTCTCTCCATTTAGTTTGATGTTGGCAGTTGGCTTGACGTATTTTGGCTTCATTATGTTTTGGTATGTTCCTTGTGTCCCTGCTCTCTCGAAGACCTATATCAGTAAAGAATGTTGTATTTTCTTGAAGGTTTTTTTTTTAACATCTAATGAGATGATTATGTGGTTTTATTTTTCAGTTTGTTTATTTGGTGGAGGAGTATTGGTATGAGTTCTTCTTTGAAAATCTTGCAAAATTCTGAGATGAAACCATCTGGCCCTGAGCTTTTTTTTTTTTTTTTTTTTTTTTTTTGGCTTGGGAGAATTTGATGACTGTTTCTATTTCTTTAGTAGTTAGAGGTCTATTTAATTTTCTTATCAGGCCTTGGTTTTATTTCGGTAAATGTTATTTATACAAAGAGTTGTTCATTTCCTTTAAGTTGTCCTATTTTGTTGAGTACAGGTTTTCAAAATATGGCCTAATGATTCTCTGGATTTTCTCTGTGTCTGTTGTTATGTCCCATTTTCATTTCTGATATTATTGATTTGGATATTCTCTCTCTGCCTTTTGGTTAGTTTGAATAAATGTTTGTCTACTTTGTTGATTTTCACAAAGAACCAATTCTTATCTCATTGATTCTTTGTATGGATTTCTTTATTTCTATTTTGTTTATTTGAGCTCTCAATTTGGTTACTCCTTGGCTTTTAGTTCTTCTGAGTCAGTTTACTTCTTTTTATTCTAGAGTTTTCAAATGTTCTGTTTATTCACTAGTGTGGAATATTTTCAGCTTCTTTATGTAGGAATTTGGTGCTATGAACTTGCCTCTTAACACTGCTTTCATTGTGGCCCATGAATTGGATTATGTTGTGTGATCATTTTCATTGAATTTTCGGAAGTCTTTGATGTGTCCCTTTATTTCTTCCTTGACCCATTGGTGTTTCAGGTGAGCATTGTTTAATTTCCACGTGTTTGTGGGCTTACTGAAATTAGTATTGCTGTTAAATTCTAGTTTTAAGCCATGATGATCTGATAAGATACAACAGTTTATTCCAATTTTTTTGTATTTATTGAGGTTTGTTTTGTTACCGAGAATGTGGTCAAATTTTGAGAAAATGCTGAAAAGAAAATATATTCTTTTATGTTTGAATGAAATGTTCTATAGTTTTCAGTTAAGTCCATTTAAGTCATAACATGTGTTAGTTCCCTTATTTCTTTGTTTATTTTTTGTCTGACAGACCAGTCCAGTGATGAGAGGGGAGTGTTGAAGTCTCCCATTATTAGTGTGTGGGGTTTAATGTGGGATTTAAGATTTAGAAGTATTGCTTTTATATATGAGGGTGTCCTTGTATTCATGGCATAGATGTTCAGTATTGAGATTTCCTCTTGATAGATTTTTCCTGTGACTATTATGAAATGTCCTTTTTTGTCTCTTTTGATTGAATTTAGTTTGAAGGCTATTTTGTTAGGTATTAAAACAGCTATACCTGCTTGTTTCTTGGGTCTTTTTGATTGGAAATTTTTTTCTCAATCCTTTACTCTGAGACAATGTATGTCTTTGAGGTTGGGGTATGTTTCTTATATACAGCAGAAGGATGTATTCTGTTTTTATATCCAATCTGTTAGGCTGTGTCTCTTTATAGGTGAATCGGATCCATTTATATTAAGGGATATTAATGACCACTGATTGCTATCTCCTACTTTCTTTTCATGTTTGGTATTGATATTTTGTGTGTTTTTCTCTTCTTTGGGATTTGCTGTTGTGAGATCATCTATTGTCTGTGTTTTGGTGGATGTAGCCAACTTCCTTGGGTTGGAGTTTTCCTTCTAGGACTTTGTGTAGGGCTGGGTTTGTGGCTAGGTATTGGTTAAATCTGGTTCTGCAATGGAATATCTTGTTTTGTCTTTCTATCATCATTGAAAGTTTTCCTGGTATAGTACTTGGGCTGGCATCCGTGCTCTTTTAATGTCTGCATAATGTTTGACCAGGGCCTTCTTGCTTTCCTTGCATCCATTGAGAAGTCAGGTATAATTCGGATAGATCTGCCTTTATATGTTACTTGGCCTTTGTCTTGTGCAGCTCTTAATATTCTCCCTTTACCTTGTATGTTTAGTGTTTTGATTATTATGTGGCAAGAAAATTTTTTTATCTAGTCTATTGGGCGTTCTGTAAACTTCTTGTATCTTCATAGGCATATCTTTCCTTAGGTTGGAAAAGTTTTCTTCTATGATTTTGTTAAATATAATTTCTGCGCTTTTCAGTTTAACTTTTTCTCCTTCTTCTATACCTATTATTCTTAGGCTTGGTCTTTTCGTGATGTCCTATATTTCCTGGATATTTTGTGTTAAGCTTTCTATAGACTTACTGTTTTCTTTGACTGATGAGCCTGTTTCCTCTATTGTATCTTCAACACTTGAGATTCTCTCTTCCATCTCTTGTATTGTGCAGTTCATGCTTGCGTTTGTGGTTCCTGATCATTTTCTCATGATTTCTATCATTCCCTCGGCTTGTGTTTTCTTTATTGTCTCTATTTCAGTTTTCAAGTCTTGAATAGTTGCTTTCATAAGTTTGGTTGCTTTTTCATAGTTTTCTTTAAGGGATTTGTTGATGTCTTCCAATTTTTGTTTGTCTTTTCCTCCATTTCTTTAAGGGAATTTTTCATTGCCTCTTTAAGAGCCTCAAACGTTCTCCTAAAGTTATTTTTAGGTCATTTTCTTTTGCTTCGTCTGTATTTGGTTGCTCCAGTCTTGTGGATGTAGGGACACCAGTTCTTTACTGGTGTTATGTTTCTGTCATTAGTGTTGCATATGTTCTTATCTTGTCTACGCATCTTTCCCTCTGATTGGTGTAGTTGGGTCTGTCTGTGACTCTGGTGATCAATCTTCCATGTGCCAGTGGATCCAAGACTCAGATGGTTGCTCCTTGTGGTGCAGTCAGGGCCATGGTTCCAGAAATCCTGATGGTCACTCAGTATTCCTAGAGGTCACTCGGCATTCCCAGGATTGGCTCTACAATACCAGGGGTTATTCAGGCCTGCTCCCATGGAGATTGCTTGCTTGGGGCTCTTTCTGCTGAGGTTGCTGTTTGGGGCCTGCTCTGCCAGAGGTCCTGGATCAGGCTTACTCCCTTGGAGGTCCAAGACTGACTCCTGGACATGCAGGGGTCTCCGGTTCTGGCCTACTCCCTGAGAAGTCCCAAACTCATGCCCAGACTCGAAGATGCCCTGGTTCAAACCTACTCCCAAAGAAGTCCCAGACTCTTGCCTGGACCCACAGAGGTCTCTGGTTACAGCCTACTTCCTCAGAGGTCCTAGACTTTTCCCCAGATCCTTAGAGGTCCTGGCTCAGGCCTACTCCCTTGTAGGTCCCAGACTTATGCCCGGACCCACAGAGGTCCCTCTACTTCAATACAGTATTACTGTCAATAGATTGATCATCTGAACAAAACTTAATTAAAAAAACTGAAATCTAATGTCACCACAAATCAAATGGTGATAACTGATATTCCTAGAACATTCCATTCAAATACTAAAGAATGCACATTTTTCTTTGCAGTCCATAGTCCTTTCACCAAAATTGATCACATGTTATACTCATAGCACATCTCAGAAAACAAAGACATAATGAAATAGCATACTGTGTTCTTTTTCACTGTAATGTAATGAAACTAGAGATCAACAACAACACCATGAAAAAAAATACACAAACTCATGGAAACTAAAAAGAACGGCATTGAACTGTGAGTGTGTGACAGAAGAAAATCAAAACATTCCTAGTATTGAATAAAAATGAAAATGGATTGTGCCAAATCTATAGGACACAGTGAAGATAATGCCAAGAAAGGACTTCATAGCTATGCTAAAATTTTTCAGAAATTTCATATAATAATTTAATAATGTACCTTAATGCTTTGGAAAAGCCATAAAAATTCAAATAAAAACAGTAGGTGGGAAGACACAATTAAAAATCGGGGCTAGAATTAATGAAATGGAAACAAAATAATTAGAAAGCGTCATTGAAAGGATGAGTTGGTTCTTTGCAAAGATTACGAAATCCCTGGCCAAGATAAAAAGGAAGAGAAGATGCGAACTTATAAAATTAGAAATTAAAAGAGAGTCATATTATAATTATATATAATTTTTAATTACAGAAAGGGGAAACATTACAGACTCTACTACTTTGAGACTTCTCTGTTCAAATCTAAAGCCCATTAATTTTCTTCTTCATTTCTGAGAATTCCATTCTTTTTTGTAAGAAAATACACTATCACATCTAACCTCCATTTTCCCATTCTAACTCCTCACCTATTTCCCCAAAATAACTCCGTCCCAAATTCATGTATTTTTTTCCAACTTAGTAAATCCAATTAGTGCTGTCAATACGTTCATGGTCATAGGGTCATCCACTGGACAATGCTAAAGGCCATTTTTTTAAATTGGGTTGTTTCTTTTCTTAACACATTGGAATTTTTAAACTTTTATTAGTTCTCTGAGTTTCTTACCTGTTTTGATCTTATTAACCCTTCTCTCAACTCTTCTCAAACCTCACCCCCTTTCCCACTTGCCATTTGTGTCATTTACTTGTTTGTTTGCTTCTTTGTTTGTGTTTGTCATTTTAAAATCTTTCAGGAACTGGAGACATGGACCAGTGGTTCTCAGAAATTGTTGATCCTGCAAACAACCTGGGTTTGGTTCCCAGACCTCATACGGTGAGTGGGTGAGGGGCTCACGGCCTCCCATAAGCTTAGTTTCAGATATCCAAGTCTTCTGATCTCTGCACATACCAGGCATACACATGTCCATACATACTGCCAAAACACATAAAATAAAATGACTAAGTAAAAAAAAAAAGACTTCAAGACCCATTTCTGCTACCCAAATATTCTTGTGTGTGTGGTTTTCCACTGGAGAGTGGCTGAACTACCAGGGACTACACTCTTAGAGAAACCTGTCTCTCTTCCCAGCAACTAACAATTGCTAAAATCCACTCCATTCAGAGAGGAACTTTTTGCCCACCACTCCTTGCTATACTAGAATTTGTTGTCAGCTGAGATCATGCGGGTCTTGGGCATACTGTCACAGACACTATGAGCTTGTATGTGCAGCTGCTCTGTTTTGTTCAGAAAACACTCATTCATCAACACTCACTGCCTCTTACACTCTTTCCATTCCCTCTTCCATAATGATCCCTGAACTTTGTGAGAAGGCATCAGGGTATATGTGTTTCCTTTAGTGCTAAGCATTCTGAAGCCTGATTCTTTGTGCCTTGGTCAGTTGCAGGTCTCTGTGTTAATCCACATCTACAGAAAATAGAAGCTTCTCAGATGAGGCCTAAGAGATGCAGTGATCTGGAAGATGCTCTCTGTTTTGAGTTCTTTGTATAGTCTAGACATTAATCTTCTTTTGTCTGTGTTTTCTTCTAGTAATGTTTTTTACTCCCTATCTGTGGGTTTCCTCTTCACATGATTGAATGTGAATCATTTTACATAATCATTTTAGTTTCATGAAGTCCTAAAAGTCAACAACAGAAATATTAACCTGTGAGCCAGAATTCAATAATAATTATTGACCTGCCAAGGTCTTCTCCTTGATGCAATCATCTTGCGAATATTAAAGAAGTAGTCAACCACATTCTAACCTGCTCCACATACTTGGGGGTCATAAGCCTTAGAGGAAAATCTGTTATTATTATTTTGCTGAATGGACATAGTCTCAAAATAAGTTATTTATACTTATACTCTCAGTCCTCCTCAAAGAAACATCCTTTTGCAGTAGATGGAAGTGGACACAGAGACTCACAACCAGTGAAATGCAGATACTAGATCAGAGTAGCATGTGCAACCTCCCGCACTTGCCAAAGTTTATGGAACATCGTGGAAAGATGGCAAGAATCGAGGTTAGGGAAGACTGCTATGATACATTCTCTTCTGTACATGACTGCATCATCATAGCCATGAACTCATAATAGCTGTCGCTTCCTACACAAGACCTGAACTAGATGAAACCCGTCAAACTTCCAGCATGGATGAAGAATTGGCTTATTCCAACTCTAGCTGAGGAGCTATGGGCAGGCAGTTCATGGCTTTGGGGAGAGGGTAATCCAGTTTTCATTAAGTGTTTAGCATCTCATAGGTGGCCATTGCTCCAGTAGACAGCCAGCCCCACACCCACACGTGTGTAGCAAGTACTATTTGGACTCAGTCAGTTATTGAAGAAAGAAAATAAAGGATAAAGGCATGAAGCTGGGATATGGATATGTGTGTGGTGTTTCTGGAGGAGCTGGATGTGAGGAGTGAGGGTAGATGGGGTCTAAATGCATTGTACAAGTGTATTAAATTGCCGAAGGAGAAAAAAGAGGTATGTGTTTAGTTCATTTACATGTGTCTTTGTTATCTTTGTTCAAAGCCATATAGGTTTTTCTTAGGTTTTCTATCCACTTCTCCTTTCATCCTTCCTTCTTTCCTTCCTTCATTCCGTCCTTCTTTTGCCTATGACTTAATTTTAAAAGTTTTATTTATTTTTCATAACAATCACAGCTCTCCCTCCCTCCCTTCCTCTCTCTCACTCCCACCTCACCCCTCACCCGTTCCTCAGAAAGGGTAAGGCCTCCCATGGGGCGTCAACGAAGTCTGGCACATTAACTTGAGGCAGGACCAAGCACCTCCCCTCTGTATCTAGGCTGAGCAAGGCATCCCACCATAGGGAATGGGCTCCACAAAACCAGTTCATGCACTCGGGATAGATCTGGGTCCCACAGCCAGGGGCCCCCAAAATAATATCTCACTAAGCTGTCTAGGCTAGCTAGCCTATAAGCCTGTTGGCCTCAACCTCATAGTAATTCCCACCTCTATCAGCCCCCAGATGCCAGCACCACCACACTCAGCTTTTAGCATTTCTCTAACGTGAAAGCATTCAGAATCCTTTCTTCCAGCATTTTGGAGTTTAGAGAATATAAATGCTACCATTTTTCACTCTGGTGTGCAACAGCACACCAGAACCTTTTTCTGTCTTTAATTTAATATACACTGAACATTCCCCATCATTTTTCTAAAACAGCTCTTTTTATCTTGAGTTCTTTAAAAATTTTGGTGATTGGTTTCTTCTATGTATGGTTGTACTTCTCCCATTCTTTCGTCTCTTCATTCTATTATTTTCCTTGCTATGAAGAAGCCTTTTAGCTTTGTGAAACCATTGGCTTAATCTTGATTTTGTTGCTGGTAGTATAAATATTCTTCAGGGAAGGTTCTGTTTAACAACTGATCTTCTGAGGGCTGGAGAGATAGCTCAACCATTAAAGGCTAGGCGCACAACAAAAAAAATAACAACTGATCTTTTGAAAATTGGATAGACAGTTTTGCTAGTGAGTTTTAAGAATATTTTTTCATATTTTGGAGACCAAATGCTTATTGAAAATATACTTGCCAAATATTTTTCTCAGATTTTGATTACCCTCCCCTCTAAAAATAACAAAGAATTTCTTAAATTTATTAGTGGGTATATTGACGCTTACCCACCAGATACTGTAGATAAATTATATGAAAACAAAGAAATAAAAATGGTTCTTTAACAATTATAGGAAGGAAAAATAAATGAGGTGGATGGAAAGCAGCCTTGTTTATAGGGCAGCACAGAGGCAAACACTTCAGAAAAAACTCATTGAAGTTTAATGCAATTGCTCATATTCAAATGAAATTTTTGACAAATCTACTGAGAATAAACTGATGTGGAAATCTCTTAAAAGATTTGACATTAATGTGCACTCTTGGGTGTAGCAATAAGCAGCAATGACTTGCTACTGTTATTTAGAGACAAGACACTGTGATCCGAACCGACTGTGTACTCACTGCAGATCACAACACCTGTTCTGTACCAGTAAAACCCTTGAAATGAAAAAGGATCAAAATTCAGGACACCACATGCTTTAATGTAAATCTAATGTAAATTGCATCCAAAATCCTCCAAATGAAAGACTCAAAATAAGTCTTAGATCACATACTGAAGCGTGATTAATAAAAACCCAGAAACAGATAACTGGGAGTTAACCTGAAGACCAGAAAAGCAAAGCAGCCAGTCACTGGCTCAGACCTCGACTTCAGTCTGAAAAGGGTGATCCTGCCTCCAGGAAAACTCCAGAATGAGACTGAGACTGAGAACTGTCTCCTCCCATTTTATAATCTTCTCTAGTTCTGGGATTAAAGGCGTGCACCACTACCACATGGCTTCTATAGCAAGTTAGTGTGGTTACAGGGACTAAAGGTGTATGTCATTGTGGCTGCTGGGATTAAAGGTGTGTTGCTTTATCTGTAAGGCTGGCGAGTATGGCTGTTTTACTTGTCTGATCCTCAGGAAAGCTTTGTTTATTAAAATGCAAATGAAATGCCACTACAATATATATCATTTGAAAATGCTTACATTACTTGAAAACATGACCACCAATAGCACTTGTATATAACCTTGATCATTCTATTCTCGTCTATTGCAACCAGTGTTCTTGACTTAAAATGTGACCCTGAATCACTGTATAAGTTGTCCTATAAAGACAACTATGTTCATGGTACTCATTCTGCTTCTATCTACTTGTGTTTGGGCATCTGCTAATAAATCAGGGTTTATAGAGTATCTGATAGGGATATCATGCCCACAGTGCTCCCTGGTTTCTTTACCATCATCAAACACTAGCCCTTGACTCTCATTATTTTTTCTGTGATGGTCAATAGTGTTTCTGTTTATCGAATTTCATGAAGCATTCACAATATTACCATCGTTTCTGCCTAGCTTGTCTATGCTACTGTATGTTTTCTCAACATGATTAGCTGAATCAGGTTTGGAATAAATATCTACAGTGTTTCTTCACTCATTCATAACAGACAATGGCGATTTGTGAGAACTGCCTTTCCCCGTGTTGTTCACAAACTTGATGATGGTAAAGGTAGATAGACATGTTATTTATTGTTGATGTTATGACGCTTTCAAGATAAAGTTCATTTGAGTATCTCATTTCTGAAGGCAGGCTTTGTTATATTAGGCACAAAAATTTGGAGAAGTGTGATTATTCTTTTTCTTATTAAAAATTTCTGCCTCCTCCCCGCCTCCCATTTACCCCCCTCTCCCTCCACGCCACCTCCCTCTCCTGTCCAAAGAGCAGTAAGGGTTCCCTGCCCTGTGGGAAGTCCAAGTTCCTCTCCCCTCCATCCAGGTCCAGGAAGGTGAGCATCCAAACAGGCTAGGACCCCCCAAAGCCAGTATATGTAGTAGGATCCAAATCCAGTGTTATTGTCCTTGGCTTCTCAGCAGCCCTCATTGTCTGCCATGTTCAGGGAGTCCGGTTTTATCCCGTGCTTTCTCAGTCCCAGATCAGCCCCACCATCTCAGTGGATGGGGGGACCCCTCGCAGTCCAGACTTCCTTGCTCATGTTTTCCCTCCTTCTGCTCCTCATTTGGACCTTGGGAGCTCAGTGCGGTGCACCAATGTGGGGCTCTGTCTTTATCTCCATCCATCGCCAGGTGATATGCAAGATATTCATTAGTATGGCTATAGGATCTGGCCTTTTCTGGCTCCCTCTCCTCAGCTGCCCACGGAACTAGCTGGGGGCATCTCCCTGGATACCTGGGAACCTCTCTAGAGTCAAGCCTCTTAATAATCATAAGATGGCTCCCTTAATTAGGATATATGCTTCCCTGCTCCCATATCCACCCTTCCTGTATCCCAAGCATCCCATTCCCCCAAGCTCTCCCCATTCTCCCCTTCACGCTTTTCTCTCCCCATCTCCCCTTGCTCCCAACCCACCCCACCCCCAAGTTCCCAATTTTTGCCCAGCAAACTTGTCTACTTCCAATATCCAGGAGGATAACTATATGTTTTTCTTTGGTTTCACCTTCTTATTGTCTTCTCAAGGATCACGAATTATAGGCTCGAGTACATATATAAATTCTTTTCCTATTAAAAGGGTTAATGACTGACAATCAGTAGATATTAGCTAATCAATCATTTAGTTAATTATATTTGTGTGGGGTGTATGTATGCTTGCATCTGTGCAGATACACATGTATATGAAGGTACATGTATGTATGTATTGCATTCGGAGGTTCAAAATTGATGTCAAGCGTCCTCCTGAATTTGTCTCCACTGTACATACTGAGGTAGGGTCTGTTGCTGAACATGGAGTTTTCCAATTCTGCCTTCTCTACCAGATCGCCCTGCAGATGCCCTTCCTCTGTCTTTTGAATGCTACAATTACAGGAAACTAGCCCATCTGCTTAGCCTTTACATGGTTCCTGGGAATCTGAATTAGTATCCTAAGGCTTTCCAATAAGAAATTGACTCACTGAACCATCTTCTTGGCCTGGAATTCCTTTCTTTTTTGGAAGGTGGGGGGGCGGAGATTAAAGACAGAGTTTCCCTGTGTAACAATCTTAGCTGTCTTGGAACTTGTTTTGTAGACCAGACTGACCTCTACCTCACGAAAATTCACCTACCTCTGCGTCCCAAGCGCTGCGATTACAGGTGTCCGTCATCACTGCCTGGCTCCTTGGCCTGAATTTTTATATTATTGTTTTAGTAAATATTTTATTGATTACTTGAGAATTTAATACAATGCATTTTGATCATATACCCCAATTCCTCTTCTGAATCCTCCCATATGCACCCCACAGAAACTCACAATGGATTTTACTTTTGATCAATGAATAAAATATAGAAGAAATTTACATGTGCAGATGTAGTCTCTCACTATATTCTTTTACTTTTTATAATTTGTAATCTCTGTGTGTGTGTGTGTGAAATATACAATTTCACAGGACAAATGTTATAAATTATGATACAGTCCAGCAAATTGGGTTTTTGCATTTGGAGCATGCACACACACACACACACACACACACACACACACATACACACACACACACAAACGTGAGCTTCTGGAGGCGAGCACTGGGAAACCAAACTCGCAAGAGCTCTTAACTACTGAGTCATTTTTCCAGCCTCGTAAGTGTTTCTTTTCTTGTCTTTTTTTTCTTTTTATTTGGTTTTTCAAGACAAGGTACCAGTCCTGGAACTAGCTCTTGTAGACCAGGCTGGCCTCAAACTCACAGACATCTGCCTGCCTCTGCCTGCCGAGGGCTGGGATTAAAGGCGTGCACCACCACCACCCGGCCTCTCTTAAGTGTTTCTATAGATATAGTTTCTCCAAACTTCAATCTTTCATATTTCGAATTCACGACCATAAACAGTTTATAGTACCTCTGCCGTATATTTATGAAAGCTGTGATTTTAAGTCTTGCTGCAAATGTTGCTGTTGCTTTCCCCCAGCAGTATTGCTTGCACACCATTTTCAACTAGGGCCAAGAAGGCCCTTGTAACTTGTACTAAAGAGCAACTTTGAAATGTCTGGGACGCAATCACAAGTCTTGTTTGGAATGCTGTCATTAAGTTTATATCAGTTCGTGAATCACATGTGAGTACTACTTACTGGGGCTTCTGTTGTTTGCTTTTCTGACTCCATTCCCATACATGCCTGCTTTTGCATGACCAGGCTACCTTCCCTGCACTCACAGTTAAGATCTTTGACAATTCATACCTATAAGGTTGCGGCTTGGATAGCCCAGAGACAAGCTACATTCCCACAACAGTATATTTCACAGGACAAATGTTATAAATTATAATACAGTCCAGCATATTGTTTTTTTTTCTTTCATGTATCATGCTTTTGCTATTGTGTAATACCTTAAAGTCATCAACAAACTCACCGTCATCTAGTTTTTCCCCAACAGTTTACATTCAACCAGTTTCTGGTTTATATTTAGGTCTATGTCCTACTTAGACATGACTTTTTGAAATTATAAGATTTATTTCAAGGTTTATTTTCCCCCATGATTAGCAGTTGTTTGGTGGTTCCAGCACGATTTTTTTGAAAAGCCTTTTATTCCATCATTGGATTTCCATTGTTCCTTTGTTAAATATCACTTGACTACATTTACTGTATTTTAAATTCCAAATTCCACCTGCTCATTTCTGGTATAGAAGGAGCCAAATGATGTACGTTTTAACCAGAATTGTGCATCCTTGAATGGTTCTTTATTTCTAGGACTTTTTGTTAATTTGAAAGACATATATCCATAAGTAATCATGTAATCTACATACAAATATAAGTTTATTTTTTCCTTCCTAAATGATAGACCTTTATTTAACATTGTGATAGTGTTGCATCACTTTGGATTGCCAGTACAAATTTAAAGCATGGTGGGAGAGTGAAAACGCTTGATTTTTTTTTTTTACAATAATGAGTACGTCTCTTCTTTTTATCTTTTTGTCATAGTTAAGTTTGATATTGAGTTCAGGCTACCGCTAGCGGTAGAAGTTGCTCCTATTCTTTATTTTTTTTATTAAAGATTTCCATCTCCTTCCCTCCTCCTTCCCCTTCCCTCCCCTCCCTTCCACCCATACCCCCTCTCCACCCCTCTCCAAGACAAAGAGCCATCAGGGTTCCCTTCACTATGTTAAGTCCAAAGTCCTCCCAGCTCCCCCTAAGTCCAGGAAGGTGAGCAACCAAACTGACAAGGCTCACAGTGAGCCCGTCCATGCTGTAGAGTTCATGTTCATTGCCGTTGTCCTTGGTTTCTCAGTCCTCCTCCACCGTCAGCCACATTCAGAGAGTCCGGTTTGGTCCCCTGTTCCATCAGTCCCATTCCAACTGGACTTGGTGGTCTCCAGTTAGTTCTGTCCCACCGTCTCAATGGGTGAATGCACCCCTCACAGTCCTGACTTCCTTGCTCATGATCTCCCTCCTTTTGCTCCACATCAGGACCTTGGGAGCTCAGTCCGGTGCTCCAATGTGGGGCTCTGTCATTTTCTCCATCCAATGCCAGGTGAAGGTTCTATGGTGACATGCAAGATATTCATGAGTATGGCAATAGGATCTGTACATTTCTGGCACCCTCTCCTCAGCTGCCCAAGGACCTAGCTTTATTTTCCAAGAATATATATATTTATGTTGGCTCTTATCAAATGTTTTTTCTGTTTTTGCTTTTAGTTATTTTTCAAGATAGTTTTTTTTGTGTGGCCCTGGCTATCCTGGAACTTGCTCTGGTGACCAGGCTGGCCAGCCATCAAATGGCTGTATTAATATATTAATATAATATAATTAATTAATATAATATAATTAATTAATATTAATATAATCAGGTGACGTTTCTTCTTTAGCTAATTGGTGTTATATCGACCCAGTGTTGAATAGCTGTATAAATCCCACTTAGCCATGCTGTATACTTTTGCATGCTCTTGAGTTAATTTTAGCCTCAACAGTGGGTACTTAACTGAGGACAACTCCTCTTCTCCCAGAATCTATTAGTACCCTAGAGTTCAACAGGGAGGGCCACCCCCAGTCTCGTGCAGGTCCAGCGCAAACAACTGTGGCTCCTTTGAGCCCATGATTGAAATGGCAGTATCTTGCCCAGAAGACAGAATTTCACAGTGCTGCTCCTATCATGCAGCTCTTTCCTTTTTGCCACTTCCACTTCCATGTTCATCCCTGTGCTTTAGAACAGGTGGCAGAAATGTCCTCTTTAGGGCTGGATGCTTTCTGTTTTGAATACTATTAATTGTTTGTTCGATTTATTTTATTAACAATAGCTTACCCAGGAAACGTTTTTGACTTGTGTGAATTTTGGTAGGTTATAGCATGTGTAGAAACATGCAGTTATCCTCCTGGATATTGGAAGTAGACAAGATTGCCTGGCAAAAATTGGGAACGTGGGGGTGGGGTGGGATGGGGGCAAGGGGAGATGGGGAGAGAAAAGCGTGAAGGGGAGGATGGGGAGAGCTTGGGGGGATGGGCTGTTTGGGATATAGGAAGGGTGGATATGGGAGCAGGGAAGCATATATCTTAATTAAGGGAGCCATCTTAGGGTTGTCAAGAGACTTGACTCTAGAGAGGTTCCCAGGTATCCAGGGAGATGGCCCCAGGTAGTTCAGTGGGCAGCCGAGGAGAGGGAGCCGGAAAAGGCCAGATCCTATAGCCATACTGATGAATATCTTGCATATCACCATAGACCCTTCATCTGGCGATGGATGGAGATAGAGACAGAGCCCCACATTGGAGACCCAGACTGAACTCCCAAGGTCCTGATGAGGAGCAGAAGGAGGGAGAACATGAGAAAGAAAGTCAGGACCGTGAGGGGTGCATTCACCCATTGAGACAGTGGGACAGAACTAACGGGAGATCACCAAGTCCAGTTGGAATGGGACTGATGGAACATCCGACCAAACCGGACTCTCTGAATGTGGCTGACGGTGGAGGCTGACTGAGAAGCCAAGGACAATGGCGATGGGCTTGGACTCTCTGACAAGGACGGGCTCTGTGTGAGCCTTGTCAGTTTGGTTGCTCACCTTCCTGGACCTGGGGGGAGTTGGGAGGACCTTGGACTTAACATAGTGTAGGGAACCCTGATGGCTCTTTGGCCTGGAGAAGGAGGGAGTGGGGGTGTGGGTGGAGGGGAGGGGAGGGAAGGGGGAGAAGGAGGGGAAGAGATGGAAATTTTTAATAAAAAAATGAGAAAAATAATTAAACTCACCCCAATAAAGTATATTTGATATACTGAAAAAAAAGAAGAAATAGGTTCATTTCAGCAGGGGCATTATGAATGTTCATTTAGTATCCTTGTAGTCACTTGTCCATAGAGGAATCAATGGCGAGGTTTCTTTCATTTCTCTTATCATCCTTTGTGTGGCTTCCATTTTTATTTAGCTAGCCTATAGCAGATACTTATGAACTATCACTTGCCAATCTTATTAATCTTGAAATGACTAAACCTTTGTTTATTCATTATTTTGGATGATTTTCTGTTTTCAATTTCAGCTCTATTTTTATTACCTGTTTTCTTTTAAGACCTAAGGGCCTCCCCAAGGCCCTATGTTTTAACATAAGCACTCGAGGCTTAGATTTCAAGGGATGAGTTACGGAGAGCAGTCTCAGTCTTTGAGTATATTGGTCCTTCACCATTGATTCGTAGTTTTTACTTTTTCCCTCAGGTAACATAGAGTATTTGTAAAAAAAAAAAAAGCAGTGAGCTGAGTGTTTCCTTTCCTTTCTGAATGGACAGGGTAAAAGGAACATAAATAAATTCCATCTTCCTTAACTGACTGCAATATTTGCAGAATACACAAAGAACTTTATAAACACGGTAGAAAAATATAAATCATGAAATTAAATTGAGCTAATTATTTTAATAGATATTTTTGAATAGAAAATAGTAATGAGCAGTATTTACACAAAAAGGTGCTCACCCACGTTGCCTGGTACAGAAACCGTGCACATCAAAACCATGATGACTTACTACTTTATATCTACCAGTATAGGTATTATAAAAATATAATAACATATCCAAATGAAGAAAGAGAAACTGGATACAAATATATTTCTAGGAGGAATGTAAAATGGCCAAGTCACTTTTGAAAATATTCTTCACAAACTATTTCACTCAAAATGTTAGAAATAAAGTTTACAGATGGCTCAACAATTCTATTTCTAAAAGTATGCACGAAATAAATGCACACACATGCTCATACAACCTTTTGCTTACCAATGTTTATAATACATTCATTGTTATGTCGATAAATGAAGATTCCCTTAATAAGTGGATAAATATTAATATATTTCTATAAAATAAAATCTTATCAATGTATAAAAGGAAATGAGTTGCTGAGAACATTTTAAAGCATGAATTGAGCTTACAAAACAATATTACAGTGTGAAAAACATGTAGACAATTGGCTGCATAGTGTATGATTCTGTAGTAGCTGGGAGAGAGGGGTGGGGGAAGACAGTGTTGGTGTGCCTAGAGCAGACTTTGGACTAATGAAATACTCTTCAAATTGCATAGTGTTGATGAATATACTTAAAATAATTGAAATAAATAAAATGTTTTAAAACACAAACATACTGGGTCATGGAAGAGAATTTGGGGATTCTTTTATATTCTGGAAAATTCACAACATGTGGCCATCTGTTCAGAAATGGTCCAAGAAGTAAGTCGAGAGATTTAGCTACCGCAAATGGACTTAGACAACCATCAAAATTTCAGTTTTCTCCGTAACTGTAAACTTGGAAAATGTTTACATCAGCTTATCATGTGAAAGTATAACTTTATCTTTTGCTTTTTGTATATTATGTGAAGCTTCATTGTGACAGAAAAAAAAGTATAACAACTTCATTGGCATATGTTTCATTTAATCCTCCAGATTTACAATTTAATAATTACACTAAATCACCAGAGAACTGTCCATTCAGACCAATGTATTTTCCCTTTTTGTAGAATGACTTTAATTGCATTATTCTTTGACATAATATTATCAGCCTTCATTAAAGTTTATCATCAAAATAAGTCCTATGAAAACAGTTCCTTATTGTATTGCACTGCCAAGAAACATGAGAACAACATTCTCTATATTTTCCTGTTTTACAAAGACAGCACAATTTTCTGTCTGGATTTAATACCAGGAAAGCTATTTATTATGAAAATTTTGTTTAATAATATACTTGCAAGCTTCGTGACTCTTGTCCCTTTGCTTTTGTTCGTATGTGGGTCTAAGATAATTTGTGGGTCATTTCTTACCAGTGTACAATGATGATTATATATACTTTGCACATTAGCCTTACCGAAGCTTTTCTGTTTATCTTGTTTTATGTTTGGCTCTGTAATACATCAAATAATTTTGTGATAATAACATAATAGAGGAACAGTGTCATTTAGAAAAGATGGGTAGGAAAATATCTGGGACAAGACACTAGGAAGATGGATCATTCTAGTCAGAAACTTACCCTATCTTCTTTTACAAGTATATACTACTGCCCCAAATAGGTAGAACTAAGAATTTGATGGGTTCTGTACTGTCAGTATTTAAGAACTGGTTTTCCACTTGCTTAAAGTTTGTCTCTGTTACTGTACACATGATTTCCATTAGCATTAGAAGCTTGAAACTTGAAGGCAACTTAAATTGCAGAGAGGTATTGATCGATGTGGGAATTTTAGAACATTTATCAGCTCATTTCTGCAGCATTAACGTTGCTATTGGAAATATCTATTTAAATGGGAAACCTGAAAAATAAGTACTTTCTTTCCTAAAATTTGGTTTTGCCTTTAAGACATGGAAAAATAGGTTATATTGTGCCTACTAAGTTGTGTGATCTCTTTGGAAGGACTGGATGATTGATTGATTGAATTTTTACCTTTTATTAAATTGTTTGGTGTCATGGTAACCTAGGCTTGTCTCTTACTGAAGAAGGAAGCAGATCATGACATTTTTATTACATGTCTTCAAGGATGACAGCATTGAAAGGCCCCGCTTGACTTGGGAAACTGTAATGATTTGCCCAGATGCCTGAGATTGTAGCATTTGCGTCACTGGTAAAGCAGGTGGTCAAATAACTGTGATGTTTGCTATAAAATTGTTCCAGGAAGAAAACTTTTTCCCAGGAGTGGTCTTTAAAATGACCACACTTTTTCGTCTATTTCCTGTTATGCTCAAGATATGGTCCACAGCACACAAAGTATCTAAAATTTTAAAAAAGAAGAAGGATGAAAAAAGAAGGAAATCCATAAAAGCTGAAAACATGTATTGCTAATTGGAAACTTCTGCATGGTAAATGAAACTTTGCATTAAGAATTCTGTCATTGTATGAATAGTTCCTTTATGGTATCTGATACAGTCTATGTTAGAGCCTTTTCAATGGGCATACATGGCTACGTTTTGTAGGCATTGAACCATGCTTGGCTAGCCTTAACAAGATCGGATTGACCTAGTATATTTTATTTCTGTGAGTAAAGAGAAATGGTAAGAAAAAACTGTTTGATGGAACATGAAATTTTGTACTGTTCCCTATCCTATCTTTCTATTACAACAAAATGAAATTCCAGAAAAGGAGTTATCCCAGCAAGAAAATTGGAAATCATTCTTTTACCCTCTCTTTTCTTCATCATTAGGAAGTAGAATTAACCTTTGAAATCCATCAAGAGCTTTTTCTCTCTTCTTAAAATCTACTATGCTCACCAAATTAAAAACTTTAGTTAAAAGATTATAAAGTAGATATGTCATGGATAAACAGATACCTCAACATCAGAAACCAAGTATACTGCAAAAATATTACCATAAAAGTTATTGTTTCTGGTCTATTCTTGATATCCATCTTGGGGGGTAATATGATTGCTCATGATGCCAGATGGTGTTGATGCATCATGTTTGGATGCTGATAGGGAATTTATGAGAGAGAGATTGCCCTGAGTAACCAACACTATTTACCTAGTTTTTCTTGGGAACAAAGAGGAGGTGGGCCTGGTTCAAGCAATGAGACTCAGCAGTCGCTGGCAAGAACAAAGTCTAGTGAAATATGCAGGATGGCAAGCTGCCACCATCACCAATGTTGTTTCAGAGCCACACTGACTGAGGACTTTGCTCCTAGGCCAAGATTTCAGCATCAGTGTGGTAGAGCTAAGGGTATCTTTCTGGGCAAGCTCTGCGGCTAGGCAGATCTAGTTTATGAGCTATCCCAGACCAAAAAGGCCTGGGAACTGTCCCTGAGTGGACCAGGCAAAGGGACCCATGGAAATCAGAACCACATGGGCTCTGGGCACTGGTGAAAGGCATGGGCTCTGCCTGACGCATTTATTTCTTCTCTGCAAAGTTTCCTCTTCCTGCAAAGATCATGAACATGGCAGTGACTCAGTGCTGTCTAATTTTACCTGTGTCCCTGGTGACCCTGTCTTCTCATCATGTGGACTCAAGGACCAGCATCCCACCCACAGGTCGGAGAAGGTCATCACTGGCCTCACTCAGAAGAAGATGAGTCCATTTTAATAGGGTGCTCTCATCTCTAGGTGAGTGTGGGAACACTGACAGAAAGGAAAATAATTGCGTTTTCTTCCAAAGCTGCCTGAAATGGTTTCTACAGTAATGGTGAAAACAGGACTCCTTGCATCTCTGGACATTTTGCAGTGCAGGCTGTAATGAGCGAGAAAAATGTCTTGCTTTTAATAGCTAATCCTCTGATGCTTCGTGTGTGGGAAGGTAAGTTGATGTAGAAAATTGTCAGAGTTGAAGACAGAGCTTGAGCTCAGAGCAGCCCCCTTGCCTGGTCCACTGAGTCACCGAGCTGTTGTTAGCACAGCTGGAAAATTGGCACTTGTTTGTGACAGTTATTTTCAACAGGGATGGCACAGTCCCACCATGCACAAACTGTGCGACCCAAAAGATAGATGAGAGGGGTTCATGCTGCCCAAATCCCTCCCCAGTTGTTCCAGACTCCTTTAGCTGAGCCTCCTGTGTACTCTATGCTCAGAGGAACACCATCTACCTCCCTCCTCTTTGTGGGACAGCATCAAGCCTGCATCTCCCCACTTCAGTAATCCCGAGGAATCCCTTAAAGTTGGTCAGAGTCTATCCTAGATAAGTGAGGTCTAGAGGTTTTCTCCAAGGGTGGTGTTTGTCTGAGCCTGCGTGGGCCAGGGAGGTGACAGAGGCAAGAGATGAAAGAGGATAACACTGTCCATGAATGGTCCTTTGACCACGTTAATACTATTTGAAATTTGTCAGATTTAGATTCATACCTCTTTTACTCATTTTTTTCTTTCTTTTCTTTTACTCATTTTTAAGACAACTATGTTTTATATATTTTCCCAAGGCATTTTTTTATTTTGATAATTTTATAATATACTTGCCAATATGAAGACTCATAAACACAGTGATATAACTATTATAATTCGTTGCTTTTACATTGTGGTTAAATATATATGTGGTTTTTAAAAAAACCCAATTAAGAAAATTCTGTAGACCTCGTTCCCCACATATTTTCTTCTGTATGTGAATTTCAAGACTCATTGAATTTCCAGATATGCTAGCATGGACTCTTATTAAGTTAACCTGGATTTAGAGTTCAAATGTCTGTTCAGTAAGTGGTTCATAAACCTCCACTTTGCTAGAGAGAAGAGAAGAAAATTTTCTTCCTTATAAACCTTCCTGATCTAATGTTATTTCTCTAGACCTTTCTTTTCTTGCGTAATAATAAGCAAAAGATGTAAAGCCAAGGCAATTGCTTTATGGTAAAATATTTTTGAATAAAGTTTGACATCTTATTTGGCTTTCTGTATGAGTCCTAAAGTAGCATTAAGGATAATATACAGTGCTATATAATGTACAAAGAGTATATTTGGTGCTAAGAGAACAGAATAGAGAACAAGGTCCTATCCCTATCATAAGTCCTCTTGTCCCACTAAAAACTCAGAAAAGCTTCAACTCTCAAACTGCTCTAATGAAATTTGGAGTTTGGTTTCAATTTTATTTACAAATGTTATAAGTTATTGTTAAACATCCCAGTTAGTTACCAATGTTTCATTAAGAAATTTATTATCACAGATCCTAGGATTTTAAAGCTACAAACCAACTTTGAAAGTTTTGCTTTTCACACAGGGAATCTTGGGAATAAGGGAACAATTATACCTATGAAATTACTGATAGAGTCTAGATCATTGATTCATGGGAACCAGTAATTGGCCTTGTGCACAGCCTTAAAGATGTAGCTCATGGCAGTAGGTCCTATCATGGTGCTTATAACGAAGAGTATGAAAATGGATCTGCATTTTATTATTTATTTATTCCCAGACTGTAGTTGCTAAATAACACATTGTAGTTACTGGTTATCTTTCCTCTGAGTCCAAATTTTAAACAGAAATGCATTTTCATTTGATAATTTGAGAGATAGTCATTTCACTTAGCTGTGTAAGAATTGACTATTTAGTAGATATTTCCAACATGTAACTAAATATAACTTTCAGTGTTCATTCTATAATATTTTGTGGCCAAACACTGTAGAATTTAATAAAAATAATTTTGTTCATCGTAATTAGTTGTTGGTCTGGTTCAAGGCCTATGGCTTTTGGCACATCATCAATACTGGACCCTTTCCAAATCTCTCGAATATCCTGCCATTGACCCGAGTATGGAGATGCTGCAGGTCTATTTCCACAGGACCAGTTCCTTCTCATGCTCCAGTAGGGTCAAAAGTGGGGAAGGTGCTGCTGGAGTAGATCAACTCAAAGCAGTGGATGTGGGCCTTGAGCCTGGGCGGCAGCTAGTTGGTCAGTACAGACGTTCATTGGGACTGCCCCCTCAGGTGAGTGGCAGAACCAGATCTCCCTTGCCCACTAAGACAAATAAAGAGGTGATAGAAAGAGGGGAAAGACAGAAGAGCGAAGTTTTTTTATTAATATTTTTATTTTTAACTTTCTTTGGGGGGGGGCTGCAAAGGCTGATGTGGAGGGATCAGGAAATGAGTAGGATTGAGGCAGATGATGCGAAATTTCCAGAGAATCAGTTAAAATTGTGCACCAAAAATGCTTTTGCTGACTTAATTTTACTAATAATTTTTCTAGGGCAAAAACATTTTAGCTTATATACAGTTCGAAACCACATGCTTGACTATATCCTGGGTGAGATCGTGTATATCATTGGTTAACCAAATATATTATCTATCAAAAATCACTTGGAATGTTTTAAAAGAGATCTGTCCCTGATACTCTGTGAATTGCTTAAGTTCTATGAAATTCCATAAAATTAGCATACAATGGCAGAAATTTGATCATGTTAG